>NC_065525.1:38531325-38546128 GCF_006386435.1 Epinephelus moara | reverse complement strand
TACTATACTATGACATTTTAGTGAAATTTCTGATACCATACTATACTATGACTTTTTGATGCCTTACTATACTATGACATTTTAGTGAAATTTTTGATACCATACTATACTATGACTTTTTGATGAGATTTTTGATACCTTACTATACTATGACTTTTTAGTGAAATTTTCTGATACCATACTATACTATGACTTTTTAGTGAAATTTCTGATACCATACTATACTATGACTTTTTCCTGAAATTTCTGATACCATACTATACTATGACTTTTTAGTGAAATTTTTGATACCTTACTACACTATGACTTTTTAGTGAAATTTTTAATACCATACTATACTATGACATTTTGATGAGATTTTGGATGCCTTACTATACTATGACTTTTTAGTGAAATTTCTGATACCATACTATACTATGACATTTCGATGAGATTTTTGGTACCATACTATCCTAAACATTTCGATGAGATTTTTGGTACCATACTATCCTAAGACATTTTGATGAGATTTTTGGTACCATACTATATTATGACATTTTGATGAGATTTTTGGTACCTTACTATACTATGACATTTTAGTGAAATTTTTAATACCATACTATTCTAAAACATTTTGATGAGATTTTTGATACCATACTATACTATGACTTTTTAGTGAAATTTTTAATACCATACTATACTATAACATTTTGATGAGATTTTTGATGCCTTACTATACTATGACATTTTCGTGAAATTTTTAATACCATAATATTCTAAAACATTTTGATGAGATTTTTGATACCATACTATACTATGACTTTTTAGTGAAATTTTTAATACCATACTATACTATGACATTTTGATGAGATTTTTGATGCCTTACTATACTATGACTTTTTAGTGAATTTTTTGATACCATACTATACTATGACTTTTTGATGAGATTTTTGATACCTTACTATACTATGACTTTTTAGTGAAATTTTTAATACCATACTATACTATGACTTTTTGATGAGATTTTTGGTACCTTACTATACTATGACTTTTTAGTGAAATTTTTAATACCATACTATACTATGACATTTTGATGAGATTTTTGGTACCTTACTATACTATGACATTTTGATGAGATTTTGGATGTCATACTATAATATGACATTTCGATGAGATTTTTGGTACCATACTATCCTAAGACATTTTGATGAGATTTTTGGTACCATATTATATTATGACATTTTGATGAGATTTTTGGTACCTTACTATACTATCACATTTTGATGAGATTTTTGATACCATACTATACTATGGCATTTTAGTGAAATTTTTAATACCATACTATTCTAAAACATTTTGATGAGATTTTTGATGCCTTACTATACTATGACTTTTAGTGAATTTTTTGATACCATACTATTCTATGACTTTTTAGTGAAATTTTTAATACCATACTATACTATGACATTTTGATGAGAGTTTTGGTACCATACTATACTATGACATTTTGATGAGATTTTTGATACCTTAGTATGCTATCACATTTTGATGAGATTTTTGATACCTTATTATACTATGACTTTTTGATTAGATTTTTGATACCATACTATACTATGACTTTTTAGTGAATTTTTTGATACCATACTATACTACCACATTTTGATGAGATTTTTGATGCCTTACTATACTATGACTTTTTAGTGAATTTTTTGATACCATACTATACTATCACATTTTGATGAGATTTTTGATACCTTACTATACAATGACTTTTGATGAGATTTTTGATACCTTACTATACTTTGACGTTTTAGTGAAATTTTTGATACCATAGTATATTATGACATTTTGATGAGATTTTTGATACCATACTATACTATGACTTTTTAGTGAAATTTTGATACCATACAATACTATGATATTTGGATGAGATTTTTGATTCCATATTATACTATAACCTTTTGATGACATTTTTGGTGCCATACTGTACTATGACTCTGTCATAGTCATACTTTACTATGACTAGTATGAGTTCCCTACTGTACTTTATATTTTTAAGAAAATTTACTTTACTTTAAAGTTACTTTACATTTTTTAAAACTTTTTTTCATAACATACTACATTAGGATTTTTTATGACTTGTTTTAAAGATTTTTTTCCATGAAATATGTGAAAAATATTTCAGTCTGACTTTTTATTACCTTTCAATGAGTTACTATATTATGACTTTTTTAGTTGAAATATTTAGTACCATAATATTGTAAAACTTTTTAAATAATTTTTTGTAACATAATATACAATGATTTCCTAAATGACTATTTTGGTCAAATAGTATGTGACAACATTTTTAAATGAAATTTTTATTTCCATACTACAGAGTAATTGTTTTGAAGAAAAACATTTTATGACATACTATACTATGAATTTTTGTGTGACTTTTATATGACCTACGTTACTTTACTTCTTTAGTGATATTTTGACAGATTGTACTGATTTTTTAATGACTTTCTCACCACATACTATATTAGGAGTTTTTCTTTTGATTTTTTAAGGATATATTACATTTTAATTATTTTTTTCATAACACACTACAACGTAGCCTTTTCAATGACACTTTTATGACATGCTATCCTATGACTTTTTTATATCTTCCTCTATACTGTGACTGTTTTTATATATTTTTTTGTATGAAGTACTATATTTTGACCATTTAGGACTTTTTTTCAAGACTTGTTTCCACACTTTTTCCATCATACTTGCTCAAGAGGAGCAAAGGTTATCCATTTCCATCACATTACTGCAATGTAAACAGGAAACGTTTCCCTCATGTGAATATAGAATTTAATCAGTCTAATCGATCAGCCACACAGGATCATAAACAGAGACTCTTTGATGTTTTTTTTTTCTCTAAACAGTTAAAAACACTTTGCCATCCAAAGTCAGCAGCTCTATCAGTTCTTACCACTGTAACTATTAACATCAAATCACCAGTATTGATCACAGAGTCTGATAAATTCTTCATCAAACAACCTTTAACACAGTGTGTCCTGCAGTTTCAGTGTAAAACATCCACAGTCTACAGAAAGCTCATGTCTCTGAGCGGCTAACAGGCTGAAAATAAACATTTTAAAACACAAAAACATCTCCACATGTTGATCTACTGATAAACTCTGTCATTCTGGTTTGTTTTCTTTCTACTGGCACATATCTCACTGATAAAGCCGCTCAGAAAATGTCTGTGGTCTCTCAAAAATTTGATCACTGACAGTTCTCTCTCTTCAAGTCTCAACATGAACAAGAAACTCTGTGGTTTGAATCATCAGATCAAGAGATGAACAACTGTCCATGAAAATATCAAAGGTGCAAGATGTCACAACTAACAGAGAGAAGTCAACTACGACTCCCAAGGTGCATTTCAGTGACAAACATCCAGTCACAGAGCTTCAAATGCTGTGATTGTTATGCAGCAAACTGAAGAGTGTTGAGGAAAGTTCATATCGTTTGTATTTTGAATTCTGGGTTAGTTCAGTTTTGTAACCAGCTGACTTCAGGACTTCTTCTTCACAGTAACGTCAGCTGAGGCTCATGGGTATTGTAGTATTTAGAGCCACCTGCCAAACAGATGGTAACAGTCTGACTTCTAAGTTAAAATAAATTAAAGTGATTGTCAGAATATAAACAACAGTAAATCATTAAACTTTACAGTCCGTCTGTAAAAACTCCTGGAACCAACAGATCCTTCCACTCAAGTGCCAGACATAAATTTTTAAATATCATTTCAGGACTAAAATGTGTCCTGCCACCATGGTACAGTCTCATCGCAGTGTCCTGCTGCGGCAGCGCAGGAGGTTGCAGAAGGTCTTTCTGAAGGTGACATTGCACAGAGCGTAGCAGCCAGGGTTGATGGCGCTGTTGATGTAACAGAGCCAGTAACCTGTGGTCCACAGGACCTCCGGGATGCACACGTGACAGAAAGCGGCTACTACCGCCATGATGTTGTACGGCGTCCAAGTGACGATGAAGGCCAGTAGGATGGCCAGGATGGTTTTGGTCACCCTCCTCTCCCTTGCCATCACTCGACGTCTCCGTCTCTCCTGAGACTTGAAGCTCGGACAGGAGGAGAAGACTGCAGAGGCGACCCTGTGGAGGTCAACGTTGGACGAGGAGCCATTTTCGATTTTGTTGAGGTCTTCGTCCCCAGCGTGGCAGGTGGTGGTCCGAGGGTGACACTGCTGACGATCTGATGTGTCACCAAGACATTTGGACACTTTACGTTTCCTCCTGAGCTTCGGAGTGCTGGACTCTGATTGGTACAGAGACAGGTCTGAGCCCGGGTCACTGGCCACCCAGCTCCGTCGTTTCAACAGGAAGTCTTTAATGGATGGACTAGATGTCCTGAGCGTGCCCTGCTCTGTCTGGAGCGTGCTCAGTCGACTGCGGCTGGCGGCAGATAAGCGGCTGTACAGGCCAACCATGACGAGTGCCGGCAGGTAAAAAGAAGGAAGCGTCGTCCCCAAAGTGACGGCGGGGTTGGCGAGGAGCTGAATGTAACACTTCCCATCAGGGATGACACGTTTGCCTCTGTCCGTCTGCCAGCAGAGGATGGCGGGGGCCCACAGGACGAAGGACAGCAGCCAGGCAGCGCCGATCATCAGACTGGCCACTGTGCTTGTCCGCTGCGCCGGGTAGCTGAGTGGCTGCGTCATGCAGAAGTACCGATCCAAGCTGATGATCAGCAGGTTCATGACGGAGGCGCTGCTCACCACATAGTCTACAACCAGCCACATGTCACAGACGGCGGCCCCCAGGGTCCAGCGGCCCTGCAGCAGGTACAGTGTGTACAGGTTCATGGAGAACAGTCCAATGATTAGGTCAGCCACCGCCAGGCTCAACAGGAAGTAGTTATTGACGGTCCGCAGGTGATGGTTCACTTTGATGGACAGGATCACCAGCGTGTTGCCCAGGACGGTGACGATGCTGACGGAGGTGGTTACTGTGGCGATGAGGACCAGTTGAGCCGTGGTGTAGGGACAGGCCGCACTGATTGGAGGCTGACAGGAGGTGTTAAGGGAGGGGCGGAGCCAGAGGGAGGAGTTGAAGTCAGGTTCAGGAGCTTGTCCCATGTTCCCTGAAAACACACACACACACACACACGAATCAGCAGAGTTTCTTTATTTTACTCAGTAAATTCCTCAAACAGTTGCTCACTGTAGTTTTTTTTTTTTTTTTTTTTTAAATCAGACTAACAGGGGGATATCGTGACTTTTTTAGGGACTATTTTCAGTGGTGGATTAATCCACATTTGGTGCTCTAGTGTCAGCAGGACGGTGTATGTGGGATTGAGCCAAAAAAAAAAAAGGGCTAAAATGTGTGTGTGCATGGTGATGAAGGAACATGTCTGAAGGATTTAAAGAACAGTCACAAACAGCAGACACTCTGCTGGTTCATGTCGGTGAAAGATGGATTCAGTTAAATATGAATAAACACGTCGACTCTTTCTGTATACAAGCAGAAGATGTTTCTCTGACATGAACACAGAGCTGAGAGAGTCGCTGCAGTTTCCTCCAGCTCATGTTTTGGTGAAACATCTTTATTATATTTCCCTCATCACATATTTGTTTTTGTGAATTAGTTGTAATTAAACATAATTTAAGAGACAGAGTTGGTTTCCCTTTCCGAGTTACATTCAGGGAAAGTAGTAAAAAGTGTGACAGACACTGAGTTACAAGGATCAAGAGGATATTTTCCAAAATCAAGACTCTTACTGACATTCACACAAACTTTGGGAGTCCTTTTTCATACCAACTGTAGTGAAACATCACAGTTTCACGGATCATAAGGTTTGCCGTACACATGCAGCATTTTTCACGCCATCAAATTTATTGTTTTCAATGAAAACACAGTACGTGGCTGTGGCTCAGGTAGAGCAAGTTGTTCACTAATCGGAAAATCAGCGGTTTGATCCTCGGCTCCTCCAGTCTGCATGTGAAAGTCCTTGAGCAGGATACTGAATTTCAAATTTGTAGCAAGTGGGACCTTGCACCTTGTATCGTGGCCTCAGCCACCAATGTATTTTCATGTGTGAATGGATTTATTTATCTCTAAGGTAACTGATAAAAAAGAGTAAAAAGAGTATGCACTTTTTAAGGGCAGCTGTAGTACTACTAAAAGTAAAAAAGAAAAAGTATGAGATTTGGAACGCACCCCAGGAATCTCTGGATAAAACACATCAGGTAAGATAACGTTGTATGTCGAGCACAGTTAGGTTAGCGAGCTAGCATGTTGGTGTTGGTGACGTATATCGTGTGAAACAAGAGACGTAGTTCACTAAGGGGTTTCACACAAAACTAAGTGGCACTAAGACAAACTGCTTTTTTCTTGACTTGAAAAATTATTGACAAACATTGTATATTAAGCTCATGGCACACTTTAAATTCAAAAATTACTTGTCTTTCATGGTTAACTACTACTACTGTCGATTTTTTTTTCCCATGAGGTACTTTACCTCTTTATTGCGGTCTCTAAAGAGCACTTGCAGGTATGTTCAATGACCACTAGAGGGCCCCAGACTTCCATCCTAGGTAGGAAACTAGGTAGGAAAGTTGAATGGCTTCAGTGACATTTAAAATAATATATTAAAAGAAAGAATAATACATAATTCCAGATAATAAGACGCAAGAAAAAAGCAAGGAGGAATAATCTGAGCAGACCGACAGAGTTCAGTCAAACTTACCGGAGATGTCAGACCTGCTGCTGATGTTGGTCCTGCTGATGTTGGACCTGGTGCTGATGCTGGTCCTGGTGCTGTTGGTCCTGCTGCTGATGTCGGACCTGCTGCTGATGCTGGTCCTGCTGAGGTTTTCAGACCTACTAGATGTTGGATGTGCTGCTGGTGTTGGTCCTGCAGTCTGTGCTCACTTCACCTCCTCAGCTCCGTCTCCTCCGTCAGTCCCCAGCAGCAGTAGTGTATATGTAACAGAGGAATGCCTCATTCATTCTCATTAACGGAGCGGACACTCCGCCTGCCTGTCTCCTCCTGCTGTCCTCAGGTCAGACCTCAGACTCTGCTTCATGTGGGATGTAATGACACATTACTCTGAGAACAGACCGAGCTGTGCTTCCTTCCACCATTAATAAAGTGTTTAAACACAGTCAGGATCTTTTACTGTGTGTTGATCTGCAGGTCTGTTAGCTCTTCCCTGCACAGCATCAAGTCTGACTCCCTGAGTAATGCCCCCTTTAATCAGGGTGGAGAGGACGATAAAGAGCTGCTGCCTGTGAGAGAAGATCTGGATCTGATCTTAGATCATGTTGTGATCAAATTCTGTTCCATAAAGTGGGAGTTATGAACATGTTAACACTGTAACTGATTCTTTAGGACTACACGCTTTAGCCTGGACTGAGCATGTGCAGTACAGTTCAGTTCTGTCCACACACTCTGATCCTTATAAACACACCATAAACACAACATTCAGCAGACAAAAGTCAAACCATCAGGTGGAAACAGAGAGATGGTGGATCAAATGATGTAAACTCATCGAGAGGGACTCAGTGTTCTTATATTTTTAAACATTAATTAGTTTAGACAGGTCACGTGACTCATGTTTAGTTCAACTCAGCCTGTAAAAGTGTTGTTTAAAGTTCCAAGTCTGAGGAAATAACTTGGATAATGTAATAATATGCATAAATAATAATCTGGAGTTTGTGGAATTCTAAAGACGTGTGTCTAATAAAAGAACTCATCTAGTGGCATCATGGGAAATGTAGGATCCAATGTGACTGGACTAAAAGTCAGGATATCCACCTTCTGTTTTCACTGAGCCGTCTCAAATGACTCAAAATTGAGTGTGTTAAAGTCTCTGTTTGTCTTGTTAAAGCATTTGAAGTAAACCTTTTAAACATTTTAAAAATTGAGTACATGATGTATACACTTCCTTTTGTTAACACAACGCAACACATGATTCACTGGATAATAAAATATAACAATAACGTGTCTGGAGAAGAAGTTAATCTCAGCTGAGTTCACTTTAGAGTTGAAGAGCAGCACCACACAGCTGGTTTTGGTTCAGTGTGGGGACCAACACAGTTTCACAGGCTCAATGAAGTCCCAGCTAAATATTGTTTTTCTTCTCAAGAGTGTTTTTATTTGAAAGAGTGAAACTAATTTATAAAAGCTATTTTGGTTTTGTATCTGAGAGTCGTTAGTGAGCAGCTGATGATACTGAAAAACTCATTTGGTTACACAGATCTGTGCTTTGTGTTGCACTACGTTACTCACACTGACCTGCTCCAGGTATGGTTGAATTTAAAAAAAATTGTAGTCTTTGAAAATGTTTTTATGACATCAATCACATGATGAGAGAAAACGGTTATTCTCAGCTGAGTTCAGTTCACTTAGAGACGTGCAGCAGCAACAGCAGCACATTTCTGGTTTTGGTTCAATGTGGGGACCAACAGTTTTTACAGGTGTAGTGGAGACAGCTTAATTATTGCAGATGTTTTTCTTCATAATAGTATTTTATTGCATTTAATAATGAAACTGATTAATAGAAACTGTTTCAGGAGCACTAACAGCCATGGCAGCTAATGTTACCGAAAAGAAAAGACTAATTTATACAAAATGTTGCACTATGTGACTAACGGTGTGACAGTGACCTGCTCCAGTTACGGTTAAATGGAAAAAAAAGAAGTTATTGTTGGCTTTGAAAATGTTTTTATCACTTCATGTAGGCTACATAATGAGAGAAGACGTTATTCTCAGCTGAGTTCAGTTCACTCTAGAGGTGTGCAGCAGCAGCACACAGCTGGTTTTGGTTCAATGTGGGGACCAACACTTCTTACTGCACAGTGGAGACACAGCATGAAATACTGTCAGTGGTTTTTTTTTTTTAGATTATTTTCTTTATTTAAGAATTAAATGGATTTATAAAACTTGTTGCTTCTGGTTTGTATCTGAGGGTAGACAGCATTTCTCCAGAGTTACAGCAGCTGATAATTCTGAAAAACTAATTTGGTCAAAAATAACTCATACAGTACATATGATGCGTTGTGTTGTTGCACTACGTGACTTATGATATAATTGACGTTAAAAGCAATAACATTCCACAAAACCTCAACCAAACTTTCTGTTTTGCTCCTTCAGTAACCTCACACATGATGAATTTGCACATTTTTACACTCCTACTCTACCTTGTTGCACTTCTATAAACTTAACACACTTATCTATATGTAGTATGCTATCCTGTTTTATGGCTATTTCTTTAGTTATTGAAATTGAGTAGACTATGTTTTTTTCTTCTTTTCTGTACTGAGATATTTTGATTTATTTTTTGTTTATTTTTCTACTGATATACATTTCGTGTGTATTTACTGTTTCCATCAAATGTCTGGCTAACTGCTGTAAAAACAACTTCCCAATTTAAAATCAAATTGTCAGTCAGTCCACTGGTCCATCCATCGGATGGATGGGTTATCGCCACTCAGTAAACAGTGACCTGCTCCATTTATAATTGAATGAAAATACAGGAAAAAAATGTTTATATAAAAAAACTTAGGGTTCCTTTTTACAATATTTGTACAATATATTTTGTATATTTTTGCTATTTGACTCACTGTCTTATATTTGAATCCTTTTAAATTCTTTTTCAGTTTCGATCTTCAACAAAACTTAAAAGGTTCTGTATGTACATTTAAATTTAAATGTATGTCTGTAAATTTAAATGTTAGCTAACTCATCCAGACTCCAGGGGGTGGTTTGGAAATTACTTTATCAGCTAACGTTACGAAGTGACCAACACAAGATCTACACAGCGTAGCTAAGTTACAGCTAGCTGGGTGGCCAACGAGCTAACCATGAACAAAGCTAAGTTATGCCTTCATTAGCTAACGTTACAAAGCAACCAACCAAAGCAGCCAACAAGCTAACCATAACCTAAGCTAATTTATGACAGCTAGCTGTAAAGCTACTCTCCTTTATTAGCTGAGATTATGAAGCAACCAACAATAGATCAATGTAATTTTCAAACAGCAAGCTAGTTAGTATCATGAAGCTAAGGGTCCAAATAAAATATAGTAACAATTACAGATAATAACGTTATTCTAAATACGATTGCAATTTATTTTCCAGCATTCTATCAACAGGATGACGGTCAATCTCCGTCAGTCTCATGTTTGTCACTGTTTTGGCCAATGCCCAGGTGCTAGCTTGCAGCTAACAAGCACGAACAGGATGCTGACTGCTGTTCATTTAACAGCCTCAGAGAGAGGAGTCACTGATAACAAGGACTTTCTAGAAAGTTACATACAGAACCTTAAAAGAGTTCATGAACTCAGAGACAAACAGCCAAAGAACTAAAACTCAGGTTGTGCCTGATAAATTATTTATTAGCTGTTAATCTAAATGACTACCTGAGTGTGTTTTTACATGAGTTTGCTAATAAAAGATAAACAGGAGATTAAAGATCTGATAAAGAGATTTGGATATTTTCCCAGCTTAAAACCAAAAGTGTTCAGAAACTCGAGGAAGCTTCACTAAATAATCTTCAACAACTCGATGGATCACAGAAAAACTCTCAAAGCTCTTTAATTACATCACGTCTAAAAGTCAAAGAAAGAATCGAGCTGTACAAACTCCACAGTCTGATGTAGCAGGGGAAGTGGTGACAGTTGTACCTTTGTTATTGACCGGTTGCATTGTTGAATACGGTGGTGCTCAGTTCATCATTCACAGGAAACGGGGGGGCAGAAGTCGCCCCCGCCCCGATAACCCGCACAAACACACACACAAAACAGACACGAGATCACCCGAACACATTGTTTTTAAAATGTTCATTAATCAAGTAAAGCCAGGAGGAGCATTCAGATCAGTTTGTCACCTGCTGTGTTTGTGTTTCTCTCTCAGACAGATTCTTAACATGCAGCCACTGTCCTCGCCAGGCCGCCACAGAAACAAGATCCCTGATCTCGCCTGGACTAACCTGCAGGAAAGAAAGGTTAAATAAAAAATAAAAAGTAAACAGCTCTATCTCCGAATCACACAGTGTCTCTGCACAGCTCCAGTCAGGGCTCTCCCTCCTCGTCATCTTCATTTTCATAGGTCCGTTACACGCCCCCAACCCCTCACCCACCCCAACCCCACCCCACCACCACCCGGAAACCCACACATACAAAACTTAAACACCATCAGTACATGAACCTTTATGCAGCTCTGTGTGTGTGTGTGTGTGTGTGTGTGTGTGTGTGTGTGTGTAAGCACGTGTGGAATAGGAATAAAAAAACAAATTAAAAGCAGCACAGAGCTTTCGGCTGTACAGTCTCAGACAGGCTGGAAAGGAAAAGGAGCACTTGATCTGACAAATTCAAGTTTTCTTCTGCAGGAGCTTGAAGGAGAGGGTGGAGGGTGGGGTCAAAGGGACATGGGCGGGGCCAGAGAGGGGCAGATGGAGACAGGACAGGTGGGGTTAAGCATGGAGACACCGATCACAGGCCTTTTCCACCACAGGAACTAAACGAGCTGTAAATAAAGGTGTATCTATCGGCTCTGGTTCTGCTTTCGTTGTGGGGTCGGGAAGTTTCTGGACCTAAATCTGGGCTCTGATCACTCAACGACTAACAGTGTTTGTTAATATCGCAGACGTGTACACATGGATATAGAGGTCAAATTCTGTTTCATAATATTGTGTTTTTTGCTGCTTGTTCTGCAGGTGTGTGTAAAAAGTTCAATTAATTTCCCAGTAACTGCCAGGTAGCATTGGCACTGTCTCTAACATTTTCTTCTCATACTTAGCAGCAGGGGAACAAACACTACCATCTCTTTAATTACTCCTAAAAGAGAAAAGGTTCAGAAATGATTTCCACCAGTCAGTTTCTTCACCGTCACCTCTACATCCTATAAAGCTTCGATCACTTTTCCATTCAAAGAGAAAGACGAATAAAGAGGAAACGCATAAGAATAATTCATTTACAAACACAGCGCGGTGTTTCTATTTGCCCACAGAGCTGTAAATCCACTGGAGCGGCTTGAGATCGAACTGAAACGAGGTTAAAAAGATAAGTTGTGATGTCCTATCACTGCACAGTGAAATGTGGTGTGCAGCTGTCGAAAGGCTCAAAAATTGGGGCACTAATGTAGAATATAGTTATGAGCGATTCGTTTCACTGAGGCATCCGCAGTACGCCTTGGGTCGGAATTTTTAAAAAAAAAGATATGGGTGAGCATCTCAATTCTGTAAATATTGATAAAGTCAGTAATAAAAGACCATAAACAAATGCTTTCTATATGCAAATATGCTATTGTGTATCAGCCGCCATTCAATTGAGTCCAACGTTCTGTCCGGCCAAGTGCACCCAAAAGGGCACCTGAGCAGACACCATCCCTTTATTTGTAGCACCGTCTGCTGTAACCCTCCAACGACGCAGCTCCAGTTACATTACATGGGTCATACGCCATAGCTCCCATGGGGTCAAAGAGTGTGTCGCAGCCTTCACTGAAACGCTTTAAACAGGACACGCAAGCTTGAATCTGCTCATCATTCAGGCTTCAACAGAAGGCGAACAGGAGACGGAGCAAATATTCGTAGGAAATACAAAAAGAGAACCGAGAGTCATGTTAGTTAATGGTACAGAGCAGAGAGCCTGTACTGTGAATGTGATGATACTGACCGTTGAATCATGTTAATGTTAAAGAAAGTCTATATTAGCGCCATTTTCCCACTATCTCTAATTTTCCAAAACACTTTCTGGGTTGTTAAAACACTGTGGAAACAGACAGAGCAGAGGTTCTAGTTCCTGCAGTGGAAAAGAGGTGACAGTCAGCAGCAGAGAAAAGCTACATGTGTCTCCTGCCCTCCCCGCCACAACATACTGCACACACAGACACACACTCTTACAGGAGCACACCCACCCAGCATCTTTTATACACAAATATTTTGTCTCTGTGTGAGCAGAATACACTTCTACACTTGTATTTTAACATTTTGTCGACTGTTTTCAAATGTAGGTTAAATTTGTCATAGTTTTCAAAGAAGTCTGGTGATATTCTACCTTCCTCTTTATGTTCAGACTCAAACCAGCAGTGAGAAATCAGTTAACTAGCAGTTATAAACACTGCCCACCAGGGATGGAAATTAGCACTCGCAAAATGCTGGTAAAATTTGTAAGTGGCTGCTCGATGTGCTTCACTCATCAGCCAAAAACACAAAGGTAATCTAATGAGTGGCCGGTGGATTTTGGAGCCCACCAGCCACAGTGGCAGATGGACAAAAAGGTTAATTTCCAACCCTGCTACACACTGTTTATTTTGACTCAGTCCTACAAACACCGTCCTGCTGCCACAAATACTCACTAGAGCACCAACTGTGGATTAATCCGCTGCTGAAAATAGTCCCCAACAAAGTCACTATAAAAATGACTATAAGCAGCTGTTTGAGGACGTGACTGATGATGAAACTACAGATTAGCGTTTTATAAGATCTTAAGTAGGAATGAATGAGCTTGGAGCTGAGAGACAGACTGTTTGAGTCTGAACATGAGATTTGACGCCAAATTTATCCTTCAATCATTTTCAAGGCAACTATTGGTTTTCATTTATTCCTTTATGGTATGAAAATTAAACTCGTCAACATCAAGTCTGTTAATTTTTTGACAACATTATCATCACCATGAATAAACTGAATGCTGACTTATATGTACACTGATCTCACAACTGAAGCAGGTTTCAACAGTTTGCTTATTAATTTTCACACCAAACAAAAATGAACGAAAACCAACAATCTGCCTACAAAACAATTATTTGAGAGAATAATCTAAAGATCAACAGGTAATTAGATAGCTGAACTTTCTAGCAAAACCTAGCAAAATCTTTCCTGCCGGGGTCCAAACACACACAGACACACACGCCTCTCTTAGCAAACACACTATAGTGCAACTGGGTTTTTAGAGGGGTGGGTGTTTGGTTTCCCTCCCAGAAACAGGAAATTGTTCTTCTCCTCTTCAGCCTTTTTACAAACAATTAAAAAAAGGTGTTTGTTTCATGAACTGCAGCATCGTTGAAAAGACATGCAGCAGATTCAGTTCACTCAGTCACAGTTCAGTCATCAATGATTGATTTTCCTGGTGGTGGGACACAGTAACT
Source organism: Epinephelus moara (assembly GCF_006386435.1). Lineage (NCBI taxonomy): Eukaryota > Metazoa > Chordata > Actinopteri > Perciformes > Serranidae > Epinephelus > Epinephelus moara. The sequence continues at coordinate 38,532,018 of NC_065525.1, read as the reverse complement.
TCCTCCATGAGCTGCAGACTCATGATTCAGAGTCAGGATACAGAGTCATGATGCAGAGTCAGCGTACAGTCATAATTTAGAATCAAGATGCAGAGTCGTGATTCAGAGTTGTGATGCAGAGTCATGATACGGAGTAATTCTACAGAGTCAAGATACAGAATAATGATGCAGAGTCATGATACAGAGTCAAGATACAGAGTCAGGATGCAGAGTCGTGAGTCCAGCCTCAGGCACGCGCAGCCTCCATTTCTTCTTTTCAAACATCATAATTACACACGGTACAAAAACAAAATAAAGTAGTGCTGAATTCACTTTTTAAACACTTCAATCACGCACTATTTCACATCAAATTTCAACATCACATGGCACCGAATGCAGCACGTTGGAGTAAATGTGTGTGTGTGTAAAGAGATACCGCCCCGAACCCACACACACACACGCGCACACTCATACACACATACCCCCTCACCCCCTCAGACATGGCACTTTGATAAACAGGAACCTTGTCTTCCATCACGCAGATACTTAGAGAGTCGGGCAGAGAGGAGCTCAGCGCTAACTGGCCTCCGTTCAAGTAGAAGCCCTTTCTGACGAGGAATGGTCGCGGTTCAGCTTCAGTCCAGTTTTTATAAGTGCAGAGGAAGTGCACGCCAATGCCACTGACGGTTCAGGGGTGGGGGTGAGGGGGGGGGG
>NC_065525.1:38518715-38531249 GCF_006386435.1 Epinephelus moara | reverse complement strand
GCCGCCACGGGGGGGGGGGGGGGGGGGGGGGGGGGGGGGGGGTTCTTGTGTCCCTTCTTTTCCAGGCGGGAGACCCTGTGCAGAGTCAAAGCAGCACCCAGTGAGATAAGGCTTTGAGGAGCGCCCTTTGCTAAACCCATCAGCCAACGCTCTGCTTGTCTTGGCCAATAGGAGAACTACCTGCTGTACGGATCGCCAGGGTAACTGTTGGGGCCGCCCCCGCCCCCGCTGCCGGGGAGGGGGCTGTGAGAGGAGGAGGAGGAGGAAGAGGGGGAAGACAACAGCAGGGAGGAAGAGGAGGGACCCGGCATGGAGTCGTCGTCCGTTCGCCCCCCGTCAAACACGTCGTCCATGTCCATGGCCAGAGAGAGGCCAGAGGGCTGAGGGCCCGACAGCACCTGGGAGCCCCACATGGGGGTGAGCTGTTCAGACGGGTTGGAAGCCTGGGGAGAGGCGTAGGTCTGTGGTTGGGTGATGAGGAGAGGACCTGAGGTGGAGGGGGCCATAGAGGGGTCCGCCGCAGGCCTGGAGGCCCCTGTGCCCGTTTGGGAGCCGCGGTGGATGCGATGACTGACGATGATGTTGTTTCCGAAGCCGCCCATGGAGGCCATGGTGGTGCTCTGCTCCCGCTGGACCACAGCTGTCATACCGCCCTCAGCGATCAGCCGGCGGATCCGTGCCAGAGCGTCTTCACCCGTGCCGAACTCTGGAGACTCTCCTGGACCAATGAGAGCAACAACAGAGGTCACATCAAGAATCGAGAGTAATAACAGCCTGTCACAGGTTACAGCATGATGATTAGCCATAGCTATAAACCAAACTCTTTTCCTAACTGCTACAATCATGTGGCAAATGACTAGCTTGGTCAATTACCTCAATGCCAACACATTACGTTAATTATCATTGACATGCTAACTGAATTTAGCATTGGGAACATGATAATATTATCCTCACACACACCACGGATTTTACTTCACATCTTTAACATACAATGACGTGTGCTCACACTTACATATATTTCCTCTGTTCAGTGGAATCAAACTAACAACTGCTAACTTCACAAATATATTAATTTTTCTTTTTAATTGGTGGCCTCAGGCCTCGTTATTTTGCAAAAGTAGCCCTTGTGCAAAGCACATTGAGTATCCCTGCCTTACAGTCAATGAGAGCCCACATTAAGCTCAATCACTTCAAGTTTCACAGAAAGAAGTGAAAGAAAACAGAACTATAATAAAACTGACTTGTAGTTCCTCAAAACACACGACAGTCAAACAAAACTTGTGTCAACTTAAAGCACACCACAGAACTTATTTTGAAATTAGGGAATGAGTTTAATTTAGGAGATACTGCAGAGGAACACATGGTGTTTATGTGTCAGTGTGGAGCAGTACCAGTAGAAGTAGCGGATGTGTTTGCGTCGGCTGAGGCTTCGCCCTGGCTGCCATCAGCTGCTCTGCTGGTCTGAGATGCCTCCTGCTGCCCCGGAGCTGCTCCACTCGTGGACGGAGTCTCAGGAGCAACATCTGAGGAAAGAAGGCACATCAATGATCCTTTAACACAACCTCCAGTCTCACTACGATAAAATCAAGTCTCAGTATAAAACAAGTGTTTGATATCACTGGATACACTGTGCTGTATATATGACTCCCTGTGGTAGCATCGATTTCTTACAGTGAAACCTTTCAACGGTCTCCTGAAGAGTTTTCCTTTATATCCAGTCTATACAAAACATAAGAAAAGGTTTCACCTGACGTCAAAACAAAAGACACGTACAGACTCAAGACTGGAGGATGCAGGCCCGTAAACGATTATTTTCTTGATTAATCCTTAACAAGAATTTCAGTTCATCCTTGAGTCTACGTGGACATTTGTGCCAAATTTGAAGAAATTTCCTCAAGGTGTTTCTGAGATATCATGTCTGCAAGAATGAGAAAGATGCGGTCACAGTGACCTTGACTTTTGCCCCTAAGACAACCAAAACCGCAAAATAAAAAAACTCCCTCAAGACCTTCTTGAGATATTGCGTTCATGAGAATGAGACAAACGCAAGGCCACAGTAACCTTAACCTTAGACTGCAAAATTCTAATCATCTCAATCCTTGAGTCCAAGTGGATGTTTGTGCCAAATTTGAAGAAATTCCATTTAGGTGTTTTTAAGATATTGTGTTTGCAAGAATGAGAATGATGAGGACACAGTGGCCTTGACCTGTGACCACCAAAACCACTGAATGAGGTAACTCCCTCAAGGTATTCTTGAGATAATGCGTTCACGAGATTAACGGATACAAGGTCACAGTGACCTTGACCTTTGGCTGTCAAAGTCCACTCAGTACATTGCTGAGTCCAAGTGGATGTTCGTGCCAAATTTGAAGAAATTCCCTCAGGGTATTCTTGCGAAATCTGGTTCACAAGAATGAGATGGACGCAAGGTCACAGTGACCTTGACCTCTGACCACCAAATCTGAATTTGGGAAAAAATCCGTCAAGGCCTTCTTCTTCACGAGAATGGGACGGGCGGGCGCACCTACATATGTATGTACGTATGAACAACCTGAAAACATATTGCCTCCAGCCACGGCAATCGCCAGGGTCGAGGCATAAAAATGATGTCACTACATCAGAGTGTAACATCTCATTGTCAGTATTGTATATTGCCTGTTACAGTGAAGACACTATAGTGTTATTATAATGAAGGTATTAGAGAGTTAGTATTACAATGTAAGTATCATCAGTATAATGAAGGTATTATAGAGTTTCAGTACTGGGTGCAGGCTGTGAGACGCTAGGCTCTGATAGGTCCCTCTCTGTTTGTGTCTCGGCGTTCTGCAGCTGGATGATTGGTGTCTGAGTTCCTTGTGATGTCACTGAAGGGGCGGGGTGTCGTGGTTGAAGACCAATTGCGTTCATCAAACCCATGTCTCTGTCCAATCTCCAGCCAGAGCGATTGGGACTAAAGAAACATCAGAGACGAATAATTTTGGGTTAGTGCAGCACAATGAAAATGACAAAAAACAAAACAACTTATATAATGTTTTGAGATGAGGTAGATACTCATCATCTGTTACACTGGTTAAAAACTCAATTATGTCAAAAAGTACCGATGACGATCCAATTTTACAAACAGTAGTTTTAATTCATAGAAGACTTTTTCTTTTTTTTTTCAGAAGTCGACCTACAGCTCTCTTTGAAAGCCTTCTCTGTTAACTTTGTTTGTATTGGTTAATTTTTGGTCACATGGTAAAATAATAATCCCGTTTATTTTCATCCTGATAATTTGGTAAAAACTTGATTTGTTGATTTAAGTTGAAGTTACATTGAATGACGGTGTGCTCTTATTTTGAAATAAAAGCAAATACAATTCACAAATTTCAGTACTCAAATGAGGAATCACAAATAAAATTTCTTCTTCATTACATTACTGGTGTTTTGTCATTTGCAAGTTCTCACCCTGGTCTGTCAGAACCTCGTGTCCGGCTTGTTCCACTGTTGTTGACGGAGAATAATGGTTCACTGCTTGACTCCGCGGGGCTCTCGCCATCGCTTCTGTAGAACCTAAACACACACACACACTTGTTAATTCACTTCTGTTCAGGAAGTCTGGAAAGCAGAGGAGGGTCTTCTTCGTGGAATCACACAGACCACGACCTTATTAAAAGCACTAATTGACCTTCACCAATTAATGGTCTTCCTGTTCAGATTGATCATTAGGATAATCACATCAGCCAACGTCTCAGTGTGGAGGAGGGGGCAGGGAAATCCTCCAAACCAGGAGGACATCTGTGTTCATTCTACTTTTTCCTTGAGTTGGTGTGGAAAGATGCACAAAGTTATTTGACTCAGTGAGGTTACTGATAACTCCGCTAAACACAGCTCATCTTTATCAAACATCTCAGAGGAGAAAATTACTCATCACCGGACAAAAATGATGAAGACTAACATATTTTTGCTGCAATTTTTAAGACAGTAAACAGTAAACTCAGACAAAAAGTCCAATCTCAGCCAAACTTCAGGAAAGGTGCAGAGATGTTTAGGGAACGCTTGATAACCATGACCTAATTAAATCATTTTGTTCTAATGAGTTATTATTGTGATGGACTTTCTGTGGGGTGCAGAAAGCTGCGTTCATGTTGTTCTGGGTGATATCGAAGAAATAAATCCTCCCACCTGTGGGGGACACGACATAGAAGCATGCAAGTTCCTCATAAAGAGGTGGCCAAAGCTTACAGAGGGGTTTCTAACATCAATACTGCACAATAAATGTGAGATACGCCACAGGCATTGTAAAGCAAAGTGACTGGCTACAGCTGATATGATGGCTACACTTTTAATCTGTAAATCAATGTCTTTTAGAAGCCACCTAAGAGCCCTGCAAAAGTCAGTAAGATTTTGGGGGATTTAGAGGCGTCTCGCAATAAAGCCTTATTTATACTTATGCATCAAATCGACGCTGTACCTACGGAGAAGGCTCTACGTAAACATAAAGCCTACGCCATAGCAGGACATGCACCTCCCCAAAAAAGTAACTACATGCCACAGTGATGCAGACCTCCTGTCAATTTTTGTAAGCTGAAACCTTTTCCCTCCGTACAAACGAAGCTTTTGTTTTAATTTTACAGATAAGAAACAATAGATTGTGAAGACAATAAAGCCTCCACAAAAATAGCATTTTAAGTCTTGTGTGTGATTTATCCAGAAGTCCACTAGCTGTTAGGCTAATTTATACAATGTAAAATGCCATAGGCTTGTGCTAAAAACATTAGCATGTTGTATTTGTGGGGAAAATGTGTCCAGATAAAGACAAGTGTTTGTCTGTGAATGCTGCGAGTTATAGTGAAGCTGATTTGTGTACTTGTGTTTGAAATTGTCTCTATTAAGCCATGTTTAATGTGTGTTTAATGTGTGTTTTGAATCAACTAAACTTCACAGCACTTGACAGAGACCCTGCCGCTGACTAGTATTTTGGAGGTGTAACTGCAGAGTGACTCAGACACACCACCGCACAAGTATAAATGCTCACAATAGCCTAAGTCACGTGGGTAGGCTACAGCGTAGAGCTGAGGCACAAGTATTCATCCTGCTTAAGGACTGCAGATTTCAACCAGCTGAAACTGCTCCTGGTTGGAATTCCTTTAGTGTTCAATGTTCAAGAGTTTTTTACTGGGCGCCAAGCTATACACAGATGTCTCTTCCTCTCCAAAACAAACAGACCAGGGGGTTAAAACTGGTAAGAACACCAAATAAAGCAGTCTCACGTAAAAAAAGAAATCAGTGTTTTTTCTACGCTCTTGTCGCACAGGGGCTGCTAACTATGCTGGCCAATGCGAAAACGTAAACGGCCCTATCTAGAGCCGGTGTGTCACTTCTTATTTTCACTGGACCTTTAATGTTAGGGATGTTAATAATAATAAATTGTTAACCAACTTTTAATGGAGAAATTGACACAAATGCTGAGATGACAAGAAGCACAACTAGAAAGAAAATGAGAAAAACAGACTCTATACAAGACTCAAAATATAATAATAATAATAATCAATAGATACACTAATCCTTAAGGCTGTAAAATTGTGCATTTACCCAAGCAGTTTTAGTTTTGTTAGCTCTTATTATTTGTCAGTTATTTCATTATTGTAGTATGCTGTTGTAACTGATATGTCAATGTCACAAAAATTGTTTTAATAAAGATTTAAATGAAAAAACGTTAACCGACAATAACAGTTTTGATCAATTGATACAACCAGTTCAACAGTTAAAAATGTAACATGCTAAGCAATACACTAAGTGCAGCTCAACCATTTTAAATACTAAAAAGGAAATCTTATACTACCTGCCTCCTCAAAACAAGTCACATAAATGATCTACCCCCATTTCCACTTTAATCCTTATCTAATACTCAGAACCCTCCCACACCTCATCATGGTTTCTACTGCGTCACAGTCAGTGTAGGAGACTTTATAAATATCCCTCAGTCCTCCTCTGAGGTTGGGCTGGTTTCAGTCCACAGAAATCTTAACACTGATTCTGACATGTTTGATAAATACAGGCCCAGAATAGAAAGTATATATTTAAATGTGTGACGGCACAGCTGAGACACGTCCGCGTCAGGAGTTCAGAGACTCACACAGGCCGGCAGATCACCAGGTCTCCCTTGTTGGTTCCATAAGCCAAACCCATCCCTGGATCCGGCAGCCAGCGAGCAGAGTTGATGCTGACGTGGCGCCTCTGGTCTGGAGCCATCGGGTAAACCACGTTGAACACCATCTGAAACACGACAGCAGATTCAACACACACTGATGACACACAGATTCAACTACTGTGGCAGCGGCTGTGTTTACACACTGCAGACGTCACTGACTGAATGAGCAGTTCAGGTTTAACAGTCCTGCCGTTTAAAGAGAATATTAAGTTATTCAGCATTTTTATGAATGTTACCCATTCTTTAGATGTTATTTGCTCTCCATTAACTGAGACAGTTTTCTGAGACATTTTCAAGACCAGGGAAAATGAAAAGACGAGGGCTTGGAATTAGCACTGAATTAACATATTGTATTTATGATATTTTCATTATCATTTAACAGCATCAACTCTAACTGTTAGAAAATAGTAAAATTGCTGTTCACAGAGCTCACAGTGAGGTCTTTACTAGGTCGGAAACACCAAACCTCATTTAACTAACCTATTAATCGACTAATTGTTTCAGCTCTAATATATTTACATTTAGCTCTAAATAACTTATTTTAATACAAGTATCATTTTCATTAAGAACACCCATCAAACTTTGTCATAAACCACATCCAGCAAATGTTTTCTCCTCTTGATTTTAAGAATATTTTCCACTAGTGGATCTATCCCTGCAGATATCTGTCTCAACAGAGGGAAACAGAATTAAGTTTAAGGTGTTGAGAATTTCTCTGCCTGTATTGTTTTAACTTGTGTACTCTGTTTTTTAAAATTGAGCCAGTATGAAAATTTTCAAAGTGGTTTGATACTAAGCCAAACACCGGACTGGTACACTGAATTTTGAAGTTTGAATAAGCTCTTCTGTTAGCCTATCTCATATAAACAGACCACGCAGCTATCAGCGCTGTGCTCGAGATCATAATGGAGACATAACCACTTAAAAGATAAGTGAGTAGCTTACTTGGTATCTTCCAACCTTTGCAATGTTACTTTTTAAAACAGAAAACACACATTTTATATTGTGATATTTACTTACATAACAGACATTATAGCCAACAGCAAGTAGCTTAGCTCGTTATTTCCCGACAGTCATTTACCAGAAACTTCCAGCCCCTGGTGATCTCCCTCCAACAAGCTGACATGTCATTTTGGGTTTTGTAATGAGATAAGAAGGTATCATAGATAATTCCTCATTTCAACTTTATGAAGTAGCTGCTCCTCGTCCATTGCGGCGCTTTCAAAGCGAGCGATAGGAATAAACAAAAACAGGACGTTCGACAGTAGTTCGGCTCACAGCATGGCTACTTTCTAATTTGTCAGAACTTGTCAAGATCTGTTCAGCTGTTTTGCGTAAAATCAAACTGGGTTAGGCTTGTTCACTGAACTGGAGAAACCGCAAATTGACCTGACTCTGCTTTTCTCCACTGTGTATTTATATAAAGTGTTCCTGGTTTCACTGTTGCACAACCAACTTCCCTTAGAGGACAAATAAAGTGACTGATTGATACACAGCTGGACGTAATATCCCAGTTAAACATTAGTTATTGAGAATTAATTAAAACATTTTATGAAATTAATACAATACAGAACAAACTACAGCAAAGTGCATTGACTTTTTGGGCTTTTCCCTCACTCAGAAAGGTCTTCATCAGACTGCTGTATTACAGCTTCAGTAATAGAAGTATTAGTTGTAGATTTAGTAGTAATATCAGAGCTGCTGCTGTATCAGAAACAGTGTCAGCACTGGTGGATCTGTCTCACCCTGATGGAGGTCTCTCCTCCGTGTGGCTGCTGCAGGCGGAAGACTTGTGCCACCATGTGGTCGGTGGTGGGATGCAGCAGGATTCTGCGGGAGGCCAGGCCGACCATCACATAGCAGCCCATCGGAGACAAGCTAACAGAGATAGCATTCGGACCTGTCCAAGGAAAGTCAACATTAAAACGCTGATTGGGTACATTACACAAGAAAGATGGATCTCAGTACAATAATGCAAACTGGACTTTTTGGGCTGTAGACATTACTGCTTAACAAGGGTCATAAAACTGCAGAATCCAAACTGTCACTTTCATCTGACACCTTCTAATTTTAAGATCAGTTTACTGAATCCTTGTGTCAAACATATAATTAACTTGTTGAGGAACACTACCGAATCTCTTGGTGTAGAGCATCTCTCCCAGGTTGTGGGGAGCCAGAGAGTAGATGGCCAGGATGCCCTCATCTGGAAAACCCCGCTGACTGCTGGGAATGAAGACCGCCAGCAGCTGACCGTCTGCAGAGATGTCGCAACTCGCGTCGTTATAGATTTTACAGTTTGGCACCAAAACGTTGACTGAAGCTGGAGAGGAGACAAACAAACACAGACACATTTCTCTTCAGCATTTCGACACATTTTTCAAATGAAGCGCTGTCTACTTTGGAATCAACTAAACTTTGCAGCACTTCACAGAAACACCACCACACATGCATAAATGATCGCAACGGCGTAGGCGACATGCATAGGCTACCATGTAGGGTCTGCTGCACAAGTATCGCACTTAATGCTGCATCATAAACAGCCACGACTCAAAGTAGAAAAATGCAGGTAAGCAGTTGTTGTACCGTTGCTGATCTCAGGCAGGTCGAATTTGGTGAAGTCCCACCACTGCAGACGGTAGGTGGTGTTAGCGATGTTGCTGGCGACTGCGGACTGACCGTCCCCGATCGATGCACCTGGAAAACAACAGTAAGCCCTGTTACTGAGGACATTCATACAGAAGAGAAACAACAAAATAAAAGATGGTCAGGTCAGTTACTGATTATTTTCAGTGTCCTACCAGTTAGTTAGATTTTGTAACTGAATTTGTCTGGTGAAATTGTGAAACTGAACAACATGCACCAAACCTTATCAGCATTTGGCTTGCAGCTGGTGATTTCCAAACCTAAAATGGTAATTTTGGTAGCACTGCAAGGTGTGTGTATTTACCAGCGAGTACTCTGTTGACAGAGGAGTGTGTGGCCAGGCCAGGCTGCCCTCTTTCATGGAAGATCCCAGCATAGGGCAGATATTCAGGGAGGAGGAAACGCCTGAAGGACAACAGGACAAAACATTTAAAACCAAGCCTGGACTAGAACAATAAAAGATTTCTGCACATGTCACAATGACAACTGAAACACAGAAAAATCAAACTTCTTCATCCAGGACTGCATATTACAAGTTCAGGTTTTCCTTCACTTTCTGAACTTCAAGGAATATTACTGATAGTGTGTTTAGAAAAGAGAACAGTCTGCAGACTGCTCTGCACAGACGAAGCAGAAAAGTTAGAGTTAGGATTAGAGCTTAGTGCTGACTCACCGTGGGACAAAGCGACCCAGCGAAGGTGCAGACATCCTGGCATTACGCGGAGTCCTGTGCCTCGCTCTGTCTCCATTATCACTGGAATAAAGAAAATGGTGAGGCTACACAGAAAAACAAAACGACAAGCACTGTTTAATATAGTACAGGATTACATGCTAGGAAAAGTCTTAAGTGCCAATACAACAAGAGAACAAAACCATTATTGGAACAAAAACACCATTTTCTCCTCCTCATAAAATAATGACTGGGCTGAAAATGTAAGAAAACCTATTTAAAGCTTGTGTTGGCACTGCCTCTGATAGATGTAGAGCAGACAAATCAGTTATATGTGTTTATGGATAGTTTTTTTGTTATATATAAGTTCAGAGAGTTAGAGGTCGCTATAATCAATCTTGGCAGAAAGACTCTATTGAACTGTTAATTCAAGCGTTAGATAGGGCTGCCCCCGACTAATAATTTTCCTAGTCAACCAATAGTCACCATTTAGGGCCATTAGTGAACTAGTCGCCCGCATGTTTACGATATGAATTTAATCACTAAACTATATATTTTGGGCGGGGCAACACAATGGTTTGAGTTGAAGGTGTGAGGAAGAATAGTGTCAGTAACATTGTTAACACTGTGCTACATTACAGAGAAATACCAGTAACATTGTTAACACTGTGCTACATTACAGAGAAATACAACACCGTACTAATGAACCTTCATTAATATAGGCCTATATTTTATCTACAAGTGCACGTCACACACTGAGCGAGCCGCCTGTTAATGACGCTGTGGGCTAATGGGCATGTAGCTACTTCCATGTTTCAGATGATACGTCATGTTTGTAGTCGACCAATGAAGATGAGTTTACATATCACCTTGGGTTCGTCCTTCACCTTCTCAAAATGATCCCACACTTTGGATTTCCTGCCCGACATGTTATTAACTACCCTGTGGAATAACCGCAGGTACCAGCCCTGGAAATTAGGGGCCGTACAAATGCTGCATCTTGAAACTTGAGGTTGGGTGCTGGGTGCCTTTTCTGTGCCAGAGTGCAGCGCTGATCTTCTTCCAGGAGCTGCTTATAAGTGTGTCGGCCTATCGTCTGTGGGACAGATGTAAAGCTCTGGGTAGCCCTGCACTAATATGATCAACTTTTCCGAATTTATCAGACTAAATATTTACAGAAGAAGGGAAAGATATCGGTTGGCTGTGATTGGTTTGTAACCTGACTCCTGTCTGACTGCTGAGCGTGGCCACTTCCTGTGTCTGTCCTTTCAAAATTAAATGTCCACACGGTCCAGTCATATGGGTTTTGATTTATTTTGACAAGGCACAGCTTCTAATAGAGTTTCACGTTTGTTTGTTTTTTCTTCTGCGACTAAGCGACCAATGAAATCTTGACAACTAATGTCCTTTCTGGACTAACGTTTGGTCGACCATTAGGGGGCAGCCCTAGTCTGAACACAATATTCATGTCATATGTATGTTCAAAGAGTTAAAGGTCACTGTAATCAACTATGGCAGGACTACACTATTAAACTGAGCAAAGCTAATATGATGCTTCAGCAGTTAAATCAAGTGTTATAAACTGATGACATCACTCAGGTCCTCAGGCAGAACTAATAACTAGAGACGTCTCGAGTTGTATCAGGGCCCATATGGGCATTCTGTCCGTTAATCTTTCAAATCACATCAATAATTAAAGTTTATATTTTTAATATTTTTGAATCAGGGACTTCAGCATTTGGATCATGATGCTCAGGGAAAATAAGATGTGTCAGATAAAGTATCTACAGCTGTTATTTAAATGTGTCAGATACATATTTTATCATCATTTAAGTAAATATGAAGTATTGGGCTGATCGATTTTAAAGGACTCAGACCACGACAGAGTGACATTAGTTTACAGTTGTCTTGGCACAACTCAAACACTTGGATGCCATAACGCTTCAACTCCCTTCAGCCACTGTTTTGATAGTCCACCAACTTTGCTTGTCTTTGTGCAAAGCAAACAGTGTTTTTCTTATCCTGTCTCAGACAACGTCCACACTCATGGGCGGATTCACAAAAAATGCACTGTGGCCGCTGACAGCACAATGAGTTGCGCTTCACTTCATCTACCCCGTTTCATCATCCAATTCACAAAGGATATTGAGTTAATGATATTACAGTGCAGAAACACTCATTAAGTTTTGTAGCTGAGAGCAATCTGCCCTCTTTTTGCGTCTGATTATCTATGTGGCAAAGTATTAATGTTGCCTTTGTGCCAGACTGTGGGCAATTTGTGCAGCTTTCTGAATTCACCATCATTCAGCTAAAGTTTAAACTACGTAAGAGACAAAAGGAAATTTACTCCAACTCCTCAAAGTCCACATCGCTGTTGTCCATGGAGCTCGACGGGTTGGTGGCAGGACTGTCGGATGAAGATGACATGGCCCGTAGGCGGTTCTGCTGGTAGCGAAGTGATCGCTGGCGAATGCTGTCCCGCCTTGACAGATACTGGATCATCCTCTGGGCGTAGTAAGCAGCTGGAGAAAGCCTGGACAGCACAGAGGACGAGTTCAGGTTCATCCTTATAACAACAAAGGAAGTATGACCACGCTATTAGAGGTAATACTGAGATAATAAAGTATAGTCATGTACCTGACTAGATCGGGGTATCATGAGGTGTAAGAATGTACCTGGCTGGATCAGGGTAAATGAAGTGTATTATTGTACCTGGCTGGATCAGGGTAAATGAAGTGTAGTAGTGTACCTGGCTAGATCAGGTAAATGAAGTGTATTAATGCACATGGCTAGATCGGGGTAAATGAAGAGAAACAGTGTACCTGGCTGGTTCAGGGTAAATGAAGTGTATTATTGTACCTGACTGAATCGGGGTAAATGAAGTGTATTAATGTACCTGGCTGGATGAGGGTAAATGAAGTGTATTAATGTATCTGGCTGGATCAGGTAAATGAAGTGTATTAATGTACCTGGCTGGATCAAGGTAAATGAAGTGTATTAGTTTACCTGGCTGGATCGGGTTAAAAAA
>NC_065525.1:38456731-38517846 GCF_006386435.1 Epinephelus moara | reverse complement strand
AAGTGTATTAATGTACCTGGCTGGATCAGGTTAAAAAAAGTGTATTAATGTACCTGGCTGGATCAGGTTAAAAAAAGTGTATTAATGTACCTGGCTGGATGAGGGTAAATGAAGTGTATTAATGTACCTGGCTGGATTAAGGTAAATGAAGTGTATGAGTGCACCTGGCTGGATCGGGGTAAATGAAGTGCATTAATGCACCTGGCTGGATTGGGGTAAATGAAGAGTGTTAGTGTAGCTAGCTGGACTGGGGTAAATGAGGTGTATTAGTTTACCTGGCTGGATCGGGGTAAATGAAGTGTATTAATGTACCTGGCTGGATCGGGGTAAATGGGGTGGTCTCTCGATCCTGACATGTCATAGCGAGACAATGATAACAAAGATGATTCCAACAGTCGCCTGTGTGAAAGAAACACGACAGGTGTATTTAGAGAGGTAGTAGCTGGATTAAATTATTTGGGTAAATGTTATTTAAGTCACCCTGTGGCTTAAAATGCATGTCCAATAGCATGTCAGCCATAAATCAGGGCTCCTACAGCTCAATTTAGACCAATTTTACAGTAATCACAATTGTACCGGTTTAAGCCATGCTACAAAATCTTTGTTGAACAGTCAATTTTCATTAAATCTGCATTTCCTATGTCGTCAAAGGTACAGTGACAACTAGCTTGCAGACAGTAGATCCTCTGCTCTGAGCATCCCGGCCACAGACAAGATAGTTGTGTTGGTTCCACTATCCTGATCTGTGTGAGGTCACTGTGAGAGGCATTCGGCAAATACATTTAAGGGGGGGGGGGGAATTTTACCAATTATTTTGAGATTTTACAATGCAACTAGAGCTGTAGCTATCAATTATTCAGTAATCAAGTATTCTACCAATTAATACATGGATTAATCGAGTCATAAGTTAAGAAATGCTTCTGCTTTATTGAAGAGCCATAGTAAATACATAAAAGAGAAACTATGACAGGTCTCTTGAATTAAAAACTAACTGGGTTCTTTTTAGAAAAATCAACATTTTTGTTGCTTTAATGACAGACAATAATTTGGCTCCAACTGCTACTTCCACCAACTGGTATTTAGATTTTTCTTTTCTTTCTTTTTTTTTGCATCACTGTCAGGGGAGTACTGTAGGCGTGTGCGTGTCACTATCATGATAGTAACATGAATGAAGCTCAGGCTTTCATAAATTGACTACAGCATTTTATTTTCCGTGATTATAGCACTAAGTTAGCTCAGTTTTGCTCAAGAAAATAAACAGAAAATGAAATGCTGCAGTCAACTTGTGAAAACATAACTAGCACCCACTTCCTTGAAAAAGAAACTGATTTTCAAACAGCTTTGTGTCACCGCTGTGTGGGCAGTTTGTGCAGATGAACGGAGTTTGGCTTCCCTCCGTGCCGCTTAGGGCTCCCCACTCATCTGCCAGCAGGGGTCTCCAGGTTACCTGTCATCCGTTTTTTTGCCACAGGATGAGCGTGGAGCTCCAGGTGCTGGCAGCACAGAGGGAAGCTAAAGTTAATGTTACCTTGTGTCAGGTCGGCTCCATGGACTGGATGCTTTCTGCTGAGATGCACTGACATTGTGCTTAATGTGGTAACGTAGTTTGGTTTTACATTTTGTTTCAGATGTAATCTCAAACTTAGGATACTTTCTGTCATTTTCTTGCCCCTTGCTATTTTCTCTTTCTTCCGTCATTTTGCAATCTGTGCTACCGAATTATGTCTATTTTGAGCGTGGTTGTATGATTTTTAAGTATTTTCTTCTTCATGTCACGTCTCTGCAGTGTAAATGCATTGTGCCACAGTCATAATCATATGAGTGAAACACAGTACTATGTGTACAGTTATATGGATTAACGAAGCCGCAGATATTAGACACTTTGATACCAATTAAGGCCTTACTTTTTGAATAATTGAATTCAATGCAGACATTTGAAGGATTCACAGGAACCCTAATAAACAGTTGACAGGCTATCAAACAAAGATGTCAAACTTGCCTGCAAAACTCAGATTAACCCAAAGCCAGATATTATTATGTACTTATCACACCGATGTGGCCACTTTAATCTCGGACTTCACACTCTCATTGTGTTCACATAAGTGTATATACAGGTACTAGCCACTGACAGACACAACAAGCGTACCTCCTCAGGGAGTCCTCATCTGGAGGGTCAACAGGCATTTCTTGGCTTAAGGCCTCCGCCGGCTCTGCCGATCTGCCGGCAGCAGCTTGGCGGTACACCCTCTCCCACTGCGCTGTGTCCTGGTTGTACACCAAGCCCACTGTCTGCTCTCCAGACTGGCTGGGGGACGGGGCTATTGGGAAGGCCACTGTTCCGGCTCCTCCACCTCCAGGGGGAGGCGGCTGCTCGCTAGGCTCCGGAGGTACCCTTCTCTCTTGGGGTTGGGTTTCTAGTGTCCTCCTGCCCTCCTCGGGCTGCCAAGGGGAAGAAGAAGAAGAAGAAGAAGGAAAAGAGGTGGAGGAAGAGGAGGGCTCCAGAGTGGAGGCAGAGGTGGAGGAGGCCTGGTTGGTTCGCTCCCAGCGCTGAGAGTCATGGTTAAAGGTCAGCAGGTTGTGGCAGGCCCGGCAGCGGTTTAGATGGCCTCGGGACGCTGGGGGAGGAACATTGTTCTCCAGGTTGTGGGAGGTAGGAGGAGGGGGGAGAGGAGGCTGGTAATGAATGATGGTAGGGGAGGAGGTGGAGGAAGTTGTGGAAGGCCCAGGCCTCTCTGGGTCCATGTTATTATTAAGCAGCTCTTGGCTCTGCTCCTGGCTTCCATCTGCCATGCCACCTCCTAACGGTGGCTCCAAGTCCTGCATGCGATCAAACTCCATGAAGTAGCGGCTAAGGTTGCACTGCAGCACATTGCGGAAAGAGGCCGTGTTGCTGCGAGAGCCATCCCAGAATGGATGATGCCCGCTGCTTGTGCCTGCAGCATCTCGGGCCCCGGGATCTCCTTGTTGGGGGAAACCCCGTCCTTCAGAGGCAGAGGTGTAGACAGGGGAGGAGCCGTCCTGCTGACGGAGCACTGAAAGAAGGCTGATAGAAGAGGAGGAGGTTCTGGGAGGCAGCACACCTGAACCCACCCCAACTTCCCTCATACTTAGCAGGTTACGTGTCCAGTCAGGTCCTGGCCTGGAGGTGGAGAGCGGTTCTATGCCACTTGGTGCAGGGGGATTAAGAGAAGTGCCGGCGCTGTAGTAGACTGAGGTAAAGGCTGAGGGTCGCTCTGAGGGCTGTCGGGGCTCCGTACGGGCTGAAGAGAAAGTTGAAGCTGGGGGAGGCTGGGGAGCGTCAGATGACACCCTGGGATCAGAGGCTGTCACATCAGCTGCAAGGGAGGGGTTGCGATTGACGGAGCAGCGGTAGCACAGGCAAGCCATGCCCAGATGCTGGGTGCAGCCTGGGAAGGGAGGCCCGCGTTCAGAGCTGGGGTACTGGGCCAGAGGCATGCTGGGAGATTCTCCAACACTGCTTCCATTGTCACCTAGAGGGCGTGGCTGCTCGCCTCCCGCCTGAGCCCCCGGGGAGCGAGACGACAAGATGTGGAGGAAATTGTGGAGGATGGGTGTGCGGCGAACTGGTTGAGAAGGCAAGAAGGAGCGCTGGCGGAAGTGAGGCATCTCAACGCTGTCCATGGGAACCTCAGAGTCCTCCTCGTTCTGAAAGAGATTCAACAGCTCTGAGAACACCACTCAACCAGCACTTAACAACAGAAACACAGTCAGCTGTGCTCACCTGCTGATTGGACGGATTGACTATCGCCGTCAGTAGGTTGTGACCAAGAGGATCAAACCTCACCAACCTGAAAGGAACACGTGGACAATTAAATGACAAAGGAAAACACAAAGTCCTGCAGACATGTTCACTCAGCACAAAAACAAAGACCACTCGCTAATTAAGTCTGGGAAAAATATCTGAAACATACAATAGCTCATGTGGTCAGTCTAATGTCCATTTATTTCCACAGCACTAACTCATCAGTGAAACAACAGAGTCAGTGTTTGCCCTACCATTATATTAGGGGGACGCCTAATCTGTACAGTATTCTTATTTTGAAATTTGGCCAACATTGTCCACCACAGTGACATGAAGAAACGCTGTTGGTACAATGCGGTCTACATCGACTATCTAACTAGAGTTACCATCACGACTCATGTTCAACCCACCGGACTCTCTCCGTGTCACTGCCCGTCTTCACCACGGCGAAGGGCTCCGGTCGGCTCCAGTCCCAGAAGTGGAGCTCGTTGTTGGTGGCGATCAGGAGGAGCTGAGCAGTCGGGTGGAAGGCCAGGGAGGCAATGGCAACATTGCTCTCTGTAAACCAACTCTCACTGCCGCCCTGCAGAGAGAACACTGTGTTACCACTGCAGATAATCAAACACGTGTGTATCATTTAAAGGGGAGCACCACCTAACTTCAGAATTCCAATGTGTTATTTCCATGTCTGAGGAAAGTCCAATCGATAATTGTGAACATGAGCTACTCTCTCTCAAACCCAGAGAAGGAAGTCTTATACTTGTGATGTCATAGGGTGTCAAGTCTGGAGCCGCTCCACAGACAATGAATGGGAGACCGATACGTTTGTTTTCTTTTTTAATACCCAAATGAGCTTTATTCTATTGTGTACTTAGTTGTGAAACAGAAAGTGTTCCCATATACTCAGAGCATTGCCCCGGGTGCTCTCAGTGTCATCTAGAACATCTTTCATCATTAAGTGTCCATGGAGCAGCTCCAGACTTTACACCCTATGACATCACAAGTTTGAATTTGGGAGAGTTATTCATGTTTAGGATTAGTTTTGTCTGTCTTAGACCACAGGAATAAAATGTATGATTTTCTGAAAACAGGCATAGTCCACTTTAGCAAGTAAAAGCAGTTTCATTAGAGATCATTTCACCAGAGAGAGGGAAAGAGGAGTGGATTTAAATGATAAAACTATTTCTATTTTAAACAGTAGTAATGGGCAATATTAGGCCAGAGGCAACAAATCTCTAGAGCTGCATATCATTTTAATTATAAATTCATTTCTAAATTGATCATGTGGTAAATAAAATGTCAAAAAGCTATCACAGTTGACGTCATCTCGTGTCTTGTTTTGTCCAACCAGCAGTCCAACATCCAAAGAGATTCAGTTTACTGTCACTGAAGCTCATTCTCACATATGATAAATTGCAACCATAAAATGTCTCAATACTTAATGATTCATTTCTTTTCAATTGACAAGTCTCTGGGAAGAAAGTTGGGCATAATTCATCATAATAAAAGGAAATATAATTTATCCATCCATCCATTCATTCATTTTCATCCACTTATCTGGGGCCCAGTCATGGGGGCAGCAGGCCAAGCAAAGTACCCCAGACACTGGGGACCGCGAGGCATTCCCAGGCCAGATGAGATACATAATCCCTCCAGCATGTTCTGGGTCTGCCCTGGGGCCTCCTACCATTGGGACTTGCCCAGAACACCTCTAACAGGAGGTGCGCGGGGGGATCCTGATCAGATGCCCTAACTCAACTGACTCCTTTCAATCTGAAGGAGCAGCGGCTCTACTCCGAGCTCCCTCCAGATGTCTGAGCTCCTCACCCTATCTCTAAGGCTGAGCCCAGACACCTCACAGAGGAGACTCATTTCAGCTGCTTGTATCCGTGACCTCATTCTTTTGGTCTTCAGCTGCTTGTATCCGTGACCTCATTCTTTTGGTCACTACCCAGAGCTCATGACCATAGGTGAGAGTTGGGACGTAGTTGGAGTAGTAAATCAAAAGCTTTGCCTTCTTGCTCAGCTTCCTCTTCCCCACGACGGTCCGGTGCAGCGCCCGCATCACTGCAGAAGCCGCACCAAACTACCTATCCATCTCACGCTCCATTCTACCCTCACTCATGAACAAGACCCTGAGATACTTGAACTCCCTCGCTTGAGGCAGTAACTCTCCAAACCCAGACGGGGCAATCCACTGTTTTCTGGCAGAGAACCATGGACTCAGATTTGGAGGTGCTGACTCATCCTGACCGCTTCACACCCGGCTGTAAACCGCCCCAGTGCATGCTGGAGGTCACAGTGTGAATATAATTTATGTCATACTCCTTACTGCTCCACATTCTATTAATTTGTTTAATTCTGTACTTCACTGCTTTTTGCACTTGTGGTTAGATGCTACACTGCATGTCTTTGTCTCTGCCTGTAGTGAGCAACGACAGTGAAGTCATTCTTTATCTAAACTTATGATTTGAGGGTGTCTAGTAGGTAAACCTAAAGGGGTGATTTTATCAGGGTCACTTGATACAGTACCTCAAAGGTTACGGTACCTTAGACAGTGATACTCACATGCAGGTCCCAGATGCGGACTTCACCATCAAGGCACCCGGAGGCCACCAGGCCGGGGATGGTGGGGTGAAAGGTCACACACCAGGGGGTTCTACGGTGGCCCACTAAGGAATGTAGGCACTTTCCAGTCTTCACCTCTGTTATGTAAATGTTGTGGTTGACATGTGTGGAAGCCATGAGAGTCCTACAGGAAGCAAAGAGAGTTCAATGAACAAATATTAGCTTAAGGTGTTTGTCACCTCACTAATAACGAACATAACTCACTGTCAGCTCTGTGTAAACACACGGGCAGCAAATCTCACTGAGGAAACTCGCTCACATGTTAAAACAAGATTTTCATATTCCAGCTACAAGGTGCTGGAAATGAAACACTGGATGTGCCATGTTTACTACACATTCAGTCTGACAGCGTTACAGTTCAATTAAATCATTTTACAAAATGAATTCTGAAATATTCTCGACTTTTCAAAGTGTGGATGGATGTTCTCACCTGTCGGGGCTGAATGCCAGCAGGAAGGTTGATCGAGGGCTGTCCGGCAGCTCCACTTTCTGTAAGGGACACAAACGTGTTTAGAGTCAGTTAAGTGGATTCAAACTATGTGGTAGCTCCTTCTAGAGAAACAAGAAAACAGTCTCAAGCCCCTTTTCCACTGCACAAAAAACCTGCAAACATCCGTTAACATCTGGCTTTTTAATGTAATGGGAAAGGTAACAATCGGCTCTCACACCCAGGTCAAATGACTCTGCAGCGGTCATGGGTATTTATCGGCTCCGGCCCCAATCGGCAGTGATGCAAACACAACACCCAGGTGAACACACTCATTTTAGCACCTTAACCGGCAGGATGCAATGACACACCACAAAATACCGTCCATCTTGTTGTCTTGTCATCACATGATTTTTGCTAGGGAATTATTTCTCACATGGTCGAGATATAGGGATGGAGAAAAACTTGAAATTCTTAGATGCCTCGCAATTCTCTCTTGAACGATTATGCCTCGATGCAGATAATAATCAGAAACTTAAAACTTATTTTTCAACATTCTGATCATCAGTCCAGAGCCAAAGGCAATACAGCAGACCTCCACATGTGCAAGAGGCACGTAACGTATATAAGGTGTGTGCCTCTGACGTCTGCATGTTCCTTACTGGTACATACCATCCGTGTGCGCCATGTTTACGCTCTAAACTAAACTACCAACATGAGAGCATGGCTGAGCATGAGTAAACAAAGAAGGACACAATACGACCAGCACCCCCTGGCTTAAAAGCTAGTGTATGGAAACATTTTGGCTTTTACTAAGTTGGAGGGAAACAGGAGTTGGACAGGAGCCACACTGTGTGCAAGCCAGGTGTGTTCGACTAAAATGAAACACCACCTTTCACGTTTCCACCCGGAGTTGGAGGAAAAGTGCCGGGCTGTGGTCCCTACTAACCAGAGAACGATGCAACAAGCGCTTTCTAAGTTGCCACCCAACTCAGAGAGGGAAGAGCGGACCACCACCTCAATTGCAATCTTTATTGCAAAGGCTTTGCCCCCCTGTTCAGTTACTGAAAACCAGGGCTTTCGCGCTATGTTGCATACACTGGAGCCGAGGTACGACATCCTGTCAACGTTTTTTTTTACTGACATAGCAATATTCACACTGTACAACAAGGCTAAAGCTAACGTCATGGAGTCCCTGAAGAAAACAGGTAGGATTGCTTTAATGTGTGATGCGAGGATGTCTATTGCCACTGAGTCTTATGCCCCTGTGTCAACTTTCAGTTCTCCTTCTTTTTACTGCTTTCAGGAAAAGATTATGAAAGGAAATTCATTAATTCATTTAAGTCACAGGGAGTCAGTGATTAAAAAAAAAATCGTGTTTAGAAACCCAGGGTTTTTATGCATCAAAATGCATCGATAATCATCGAATCGTAGCCCCTGAATCGTAATCTAATCGAAAGTCAAGGTACCAAGAGATTCCCACCGCTAATGAGATATCACTAAGTTTCTAACTGAAGAACATGTGGAGGTGCAAACACTTTAAAATGTATAAATGTGGAGATCTCCATGCCAAACTTCTCTTAGCTGCTATGGGTCGACTGATGTGGCTCTAATGTGTGATTAGTTTTATTTATTTAATCATACATGATGCTAAGATGACTCTCAGGGGTTTTGTTCCAACTCCTGTGTTTCCCAAAGTGGTAGTAAAACTAACAACTAGTCACATCCCATGTCATCAGTAATTTAATGAAAACATCCCAGTTTGTTGTCACATAATGAACTGCTCCCTGGTCTTCATCTGTGCCCTGCAGCATGGACTCGGAGACTGGACGTCGTTTATTCTGAACAGGCCTCACTGGGCAACATGTGAATAGTGTCGTGGTCTGAGACGGGCTTTAGAGGGACACACACAATAAGAGCAGTATTGGTGCAGAGAGGACGCACTCGAGGGGCTGCAGACAGAGAGAGAGGACGGACTGAGTCTGCCTCATTTTGGTTTAAAACACACTAACAAACATCAGGTCGGGTTAATCACACTAAAGTGAGACATAATGTGCTTCAGTTAAAAACAACATAAATACTGTGAGGCAGCTTGTAAGAAAGAGAAAGAACCAGAGGCAGAAGTTGGACACAGTTCACCCTGTATGTGTTCTGTTTTAAAATCCAGTCTTTATCTGATTCTGTAATGTCACTAGTTTATTCTTGTATTATAATCATCGTTGTTACATTATCATAGTTAGCTCTTCCTGCTACCTCCTTAGTTTCTCCTCCTCGTCCTCTCTTAACTCTGTGTTTTTAACAGTGTTGGATCATCAGCTGTCCTGACACCTTTTTGTCCCTCCTGGCTGTTGGTTTATTCCACATGTTGGGTTTTAAACTTTATCCTCCGGGGAGATTTAGCCTCTCCTCTTCTCTCTCTGTTTGTTTCTTTCTCCATTTGAGTGAATGATGCGCTTCAGGTCGGCATCTTGTGTGTTTGTGTAGTCTGTCCTCTTTCCAGATTACATGGTGGAGAGGAGGTTGTGTGGCTCGGGCTCTAGCTGCTTGGAGACCTCTGAACCTGCTTGACGTCCTTCTGGATCCAGCTTCTTCAAATACATTTCATCTGTAATTTTGTAATCTTAATTATCTATGCCAGGCCTATTCAACTGGTGGCCCACGGGCTAACTCAAGCCCACTGATCGAGCCAGACCTAAATTATCGCTGGATTATCAAATTTCCTACGGGCATTGAATGCATTATGTGTGAGAATTACTTCCAAAATCACTTTATTCTACATGTTTTATTTAAATTTCACCAAAAATGAACCGTCTGCATCGACCAGATCCTGTAATAAAAAACATTTAACTCTGCACTCCTCAGCACAACTGAGGAACTCGGCTGAGGCAAACAGTCATGTGACAAAAATTCAGTCAAACTTTGACACAGAGGAAAGGGCAAGGCCAGTTCTTAGTAGAGGTTGTAAAAATGTAAACTTGAATGTAGTTTTAAAATTGTGGTGCTTGTTGTGTTAAGTGCACACAGATAATAAAAATAATAGATCAAGCCCCGCGAGCAAAAAGCCAATAGGGGTAATATGTTAATGTGGCCTTATCTGAACAAATGATGTACAGACAACAAAAGTAAAGATTCATGGAGAACAGTTCATTCAGGAAGGCTATTTCAGGCAAGGCTGCACCGAAGCAACAAACACTGAGGAATAGTCTCTAAAGGACAGAAAGGAATCTCCCTGAGGCAGTGAAAAGGCCAAAAAAGATTTAAGACAGGGTTTGTTATTTCATACTTAATATATAATATAAATAAATAACAGTTTGGACACTGGAATTGTTTTTCTTTATAAGCTGCAGAGCTATTCAACTGTCATACACATACACTGGATTGATTTTAGTAACTTTAATGTATTTGACGTGTGCACTGTGCAGCTGTAGAATCTAGGAAAATGGACGTATCAGATTGGGATCTGTATTGGTAGATGACCTGGATCAGGTACATGTGTATAGTATTTTGGGCTATACACATGTTGCATGATTTGCACCCTCAAAGTTCCTCAAAGGTGCAGCCACACCACCACTTCTATGATTTTTGAAGCCTGAATGCAATCACCAGAAATAAACAGCTAACACTGGGCTTTAAACAATGTACACCACAGTCACAGGACTTTCACATTGCCACCACAGCGAGGCTATAAATCCTTGTTCGGTTTGATGATGTTCTGCGGTCTCATTTAGCCTCTTGTTAGCAACCACCTTTATTAAGTCACATAAAAGCATTTACGTTAATCTGACGTCATTCAATTCAGACTTGTGTCGTGTTGAAAAGGTTTCAGGTCAGATTTAGTAACGTTTAGTAAGTCACCTTGGTGTTTATTCAGACATGAGACTGATGTTTTCAATAACTATAATGTTGATGTAAAAGGTTTTGAGTCTGGAAGCCTTAAAACATCTTGAGATTATTTCTTATTATCTCATATAAGGAAAAAACTCTGACTGATTTTCATACCTGACTCTGCCATTTCATCCAGCGGACTTTCTCCTCCACCAGCAGCTGCAGGAGCCTCTGCGAGCCAAAGGTCTGGGAGCCGCGCTCCCGGCTGGACAGGATCCGGACCGAGTTCCTCTGACGGGACGCCATGTTGCTACCGGTGGCCTTGGCTGATTGGCTGCTCACTCCCACTGCTGCCAGTCCGTCGCCATGCAGAGTCTAGGCTGAGAGAGAGCAGAGAGAGCTGTTCAGTATGAATACATATGAGAGGAAGTTGGCCACGGTGTCATGAGCACAGGGCATGTTGCTTAATAAACCCAACACAAACACAAACACAGAAGAAAACAAAGTTAAAGGAAATCGAGCTGATCTGACAGAGTGATGTTGTATTATGTGGTTGAGTTAAAGAAGATGGGGTTACAGGGTGTCCTGAAATAGTCAAATATCACTGGACAGGCAACAGAGGGTTTAAACTAGCTTAATTAGAAACAGAATCCATTTCTTTATATGTAAAGTGGTTCATATGAAGCTGAAACTATTTATCTAATCTGTTAGCTGGTCGATAAAAATTAATCTGCAACAACGGTGATCGTCAGTGGATCTTAGAAATAATTTTCCAGGAAGCTTCTCAGAAAGTTAGCATTAGTGTCCTTTTCTTTGTTTCTTCTCATTGGAAACTGAATATTTGGGGATTTTGGACAAAACAAAAAACTTAAATACAAACCTGCACCATGAGAAAGACCATAGATTAACTACGATTGACTACTAGTTAAAGAGAAATAATAATGAGATGAATTATTATGGAAAATTGCTAGTTACAGCCATGTTGGTCACTGCTACATTATACACACCAGTGTCAGTGCAGAGAAGTAAAAATACCACAACATCAACACAAGGCCTATGAAATAATAGTCCACGATGCACTGCAAAAACAAGCGATCAGTCGTAAGGATGTTAAAAGTCCATTAAATTCAAAGTTATAAATTATTAATATTACAAGTACAAATTTAAACCTTAGGTAGCCTACTAGAATAATATAATCAATTGCTTTTACAGTCCACTAGATAATTTTTGCAGCTGCTTAAGTGAGATGAACAGACTGAAAGAGACTTATTAGATAAAACGGATGACTTGAATGATGATTTTTCCTTTGGGAACATAATTTACTGTTGGAAAAAAGGTATTAAATCACGATATATTTTATGGCAATACTCAGGATATCTCAACATATTTAATACCGTAATAATATTGAATCGTGACTTAAGTATCGTGATGATATCGTATTATGGATTCTCTGGTGATTCCCACCCATTATTTAGAGGTGAAAGCAAAGCTGAGTGTAAGGCTGCAGCTAACATATATATTCATAATTGATTCATTTTCTTGACAACTCAATGAGTTGTTTGGTCTATAAAATGTCAGAAAATGTCTATCACAGTTTTCCAAAGCCCAAAAGACATCTCTTAAAAGTCTTGTTTTGCCTAGTCAGGGTCACCAGACCTTTCTCAAGAAAAGAAAGGTCTGGCTGGGCCGACTCTCACTTTAAGATTGGAGAAAAAAACGCCCCGGCTGCTTGTATTTCTTTCAACCAATCACAATCGTTCTTGGCGGTGCCACAGCAACGGTGTGCTTGCAAAAATATTGCCGGGGGGAAACAGGTTTTGGTGTAACACGCCCGCAAAAATATCGCCTACAGGACGCGAACCATGGCAGAAAAATGGCTACATCCCCGCAAGATCAAACACTGCAAAAGTTAGTAAAGGACGTGTTGAAAACTGCAACCGGAGGTGGTAGGGCGGGACTTCAGCGGGTGGCTCGTTCCGCCCAATGAGAGGCTGATCTTTGCAGCGAACTTCCACCCACTCAGACTATGTTTTGCCTGACAGACAAAAATGTTGAGTTTACTGAGATAAAGGACCAATGAAACCAGCAAATATTTGGACACAACGTACATTAATGTCAACGCTAACATGAAATGTAAATCAATGAGTTGAGATGAAGGCTCATAAAGAATGTGTGTTGATTATGGCTAATCATAAAGATTTTCAACCAGTTCTGTGTTGTTGCAACGTGGGCAGTGACGTTAAATGCAAATGAATGATGCTCAGCTCCTTTTGGGCAGCCAGCCCCTGGAGCTCCTCGCTTATCCTGCTAACACGCAGTACAGGGACCCTCTGGGTAGTACGGAGGGAAGCCAAGCGTTTCCAAAGTTTCCCTTTTACAAATGTAAATCAATCTAGTGGTTAGTTAGGCTTTCACTCACTGCAGCATTTTATTCTCTGTGTTTATTTTCTTGAGTAAACTGAGCTAACTCGATGATGTAAATCAATCTTTAAAAGCTGTTTTAATCTGTTTTATTTTCTCTTTTGCAGATTTACTATATTACTCTTTAATAAAGTAAAAGTATTTCTTATCTGATTAACTGGTACAATACTTAATTACTAAAATAATGGATAGCTGCAACCCTTAAAAAAACAAACCGACAAACATTTTTGCTGGAAAAATGACTCAGTTATCAAAACAATTTTCCATCAATCAACTTATCAATTAATCGTTGAGCTGTAGGTTAGTGTACCCCAACCTTCCCTGATAATCACTCACTGTGATATTAAACAGTGGCCGAGAATCACCAGGGTGAACACAGTGGCAAACTGGAGGTCATTTTACTGCTTCCATTTATTGTAACTTTAAGATTTGAGGTAAAAGGTTTCATCTGAACTCTATAGCTATGTCACCACATACATGAGGCAGTCACTCTGTAACATGTTATAACCAACACAGATAATGGAGATCTGAGTTGTAGGATTACTTTGGACTGAACAGCTTCATATTAAGAGGTTCAGCTGTGATCTCCATCAGAGCTGACTGAATGTTGGTCAGTTCAATTCACTGTAACGGCCCTGAATATGCTGCAGCTAATGCCTCCCACTGATGGAAACATGTCCCATTTCCCAAATGCAATTCACACCTTGATGCTCGACAGAAGGCACACTGTAGGTGGTTGTACTTATTTCAGCCTTTAGTTACATGCACATGTTTAAAAACTAAATCTTAGAAGATGTGATGGAGGAATCAAAAGGATTTGGTGTGATACACAGATCCAATACTGGACTTTAAGGGCTGATTTTCAGGATTACTTTCATTATCAACTAATCTGCAGATTATATGCTCTTTAAGATTTATTGTTAAGTGTACAAAATGCCCATCACAATTTCTCAGAGTACAAGGTGACGTCTTTAATTTTTTATATTATGTCGGATCAGCAGTCTAAAACTCAAAGATATTGAATTATTATAATGTAAAACAAAGAAAAGCAGCAAATCATAACAATTAAAGAGCAGGAACTAGTGAGTGTTTGGCATTTTTTGCTTGAAAAAAATTACTAAAACGAATAATCAGACAGCAAAATAATGGCAGATTACTTAATTAGTCAATAAACAGGAAAGTAATCGGCTTATCTTTTCAACTCTACTGGATTTGAATTCAATAAAATGCTTTCTCTAGTCAGCATTAACTTTTCCTCCGCCATTGACGAGATGGGGGGCGCTGTTACACATCTCGTGAAATAGAACAGCACTGCCGTGTCCAAAAACTGGAAACCAGAAGATGTTGTTTACAGATATGTAACAGCTTATAACCTGCATGAAAATGCCGGTGCAGACGGAAAAGTTTACGGTTGCGCAAGCCATGGAGATGTTGATGGTCTCAGCCTCTGATAATTCCTGTTTTGATCAACATCCTGAATCCGATTTGGGCGAAGAAGCTAACAAGTTTGGTGGGACGAAACAGGATCTCCATGACGATGACAGAGGCACACGGACAAGACGACCACAGAGGAGATGGAGACGACAGAACACTGAACGCTATACCTCAAAGAGAATTTTATTTCCATTATTGTTATTCTAATTTATACAATTCAAACCGACATAAGGAAATGAGAAAAAAAATGTAAATATAAAACTGATTTTATACTTGAAAATTACATTCTTTGATTAAAAATGCACTGTTCTTCAGTTTCATGCCTATACTATTTACATATTCATAGAACAAATTATTCTGTGGGTTTGGAAAGATTACTGAATATAATCAAAAATGCTGGCAGTGACTGGCAGCTGAAAAATAAAACTCTGGCAGAGAAAGTGTTAAAAGATTATTTTTGTTTGCTTGTGCTAATCTGTGTTTAACAATCAGTTATGTCTGAGTTGAGGTGAGATTCCTCTTGAGTTTGTCTGAGCTAGACACCATCAGGTGATTCATTCATTAGTCATTCAACAGGAAAATAATTATCAATTATTTTGATAACCGACTAATTTTTTTGTTCATTTTTTTAGGCATTAAACAGTGAGAAGAGGCCAAACATTATCTGACTCAAGTTTCTCAAATGAGAATTTTTGTTGTCATGAAAGTGACAGCACACAGAATATATATTTACTTTAATTGAGGCCTTATTTAACTGTGTTTAATATCAACAGACTGTCTGATGCAACGTTTTAAGGAGGGCTGTGGTCACAGACACTGCTGCAAACTCATCGGTCAAAGTGTCATAACCAGTAAGATGTTATAAATATCAAGTGTAAAGTAAAAGGCGAGTGTGAAGCAGACAGACTGCCCAGTTTATTCAGGAACAGCAGGAGTCCTAAAGTTACAAAACAATAAACTATAATTCTAATAGCAACATGTTAAAACAAAGGAACAGTTTGTCATGTTAAACCTAAAAAACCCAACTAATTTTACTGACAAGGTGTTTCTTGGTAAACCAGCTGGTTGACCCTCGGTTAGATACTCAGTTTAAGTTTCGGGCTGTTAGTGATGGAAACAAGAGAAACAGAAATAATCGTATCACATGATATTGTTAACCAACGGCAGTGAGAGACTGTAGACACCCAGTCTGCACAAACAGCAGCAGTATCAGCCAAATACAGTATCTAACACTGGTGTCAAACCTGCAGCTTGTCTGATCACACCAAATTTGTGGATTTTAGTGGCCGATCAGCCATGTTTGGGATGTTGACAGATATTCCTCACTGCGTTTTGGATCATTTCCTCAGTTTGGCTGCTGCCAGAAGTCCCAGCATGCAAAGCAGCAGAGATCAGATATGAAGCCCCAACAAGGGAGAGCTGAATCTTTTTAGTTAAAATTCTCTTGCTGTAACAAACAGTCCATTAATCTATTGTTTGATTAATTAGATTTTATAACTAATTAACTGTTTAGATCATTGTTCGAGCAAAAAACGTTTGATGGTTCCGGTTTGTCAAATGTGACAGTGTATTGCTTGTCCTTGCTTTGCATTATTTTTAAGGTTTATAACAAAACAAAAAAAAAGACATTAAATGATTAAATGACATCCTGTTGGGCTGCAGAAGATTGTGATGGGTATTTTAAATATTTATATTTTCCTATGTTGAATAGACCACATAAGTAACTGACTGTTAAAAACAAAAATAAATGGCGGATTAAATACACTATAATTTTGTAAAAGGGCAAACATTACAGGTATGAGGCTGTTATTGCATTAATATTGCTAAAAAGCTGTAGGTGTGTTAAAACTATTTAGTGTTACTTTTGTGAAATTTGAAAAGAAATCAAAGCATCTGAAAACACATACCTAAAAAACACTCGAGAATTGGGACAAATCATGTCCAAAAAAAAAAAAGAAAAAAAAGAAATTAACATTTTAACTTATCAACAAAGTAATTCTGTTTCTGGGGTGAAACATTATTTTTTAAAGGATTTATATATATGAAATAAATATAATTTATGAAATATTTTGTTCTGCTTTCATTTTTTTTTTAACACTTAACTTGCCCTGTGCCAGAAAACATCCATGTCCCACACAAAAATGAAACTATTTAACTTTTAAAAATTTGTTAAAAGCCTTCAAAATCTAAAACTATCAGCACATACTGATAACATCAGAGTAAGAATGTACTGCTATAATCATGTTTGTTTCAAAATATATTTCTTATGAAGATGTTGGCCCTTTAAAGATGTGTCCCAGATTTTTGTCAACTCTCACAAGGACTCACGTCTCACTTCCTGGTTTCCAAAAAGACAGGAATGTTGCTCAAGTCCTAGTAAGCCTTATATTTTATGACAAATCTATTAAATAATATTGCTATCTGGTGTGTCTCCACCATCACCTGCCAACGTGGTGGCTCCTCTCAATCAAAACTATGTGATAATTATGGTTTAAAAATCAGTACTTTTATTAGCATTAAGAGAGCACGTACTTGCTACAACAGCTGCAAAACTAATAAATATACAACTTTTTGTGAACTCTATAGGATGTAAACTCTGTCAGATCTTACCTCCGATATCCACTACGTATGCTATTTAAGAAAAAATTGAATCCCTGGGAGGTTGGCCCATTACAAGGTTAATAGTCGAACGGAACGATCATTAGTCGGTAAGATTTCAGAGTTTGCTTAGTCGCAGAAAAAACAACAACATGAAACTCTATTAGGAGCTGCACCTTGTCAAAATAAATCAAAACCTATATGACTGGACCATGTGGTAATTTAATTTGAAAGGACAGACACAGGAAGTGTCCACGCTCAGCAGTCAGACAGGAGCCAGGTTACAAACCAATCACAGCCAACAGATATCTTTCCCTTCTTCTGTAAATATTCAGTAGCACCCAGCACCTGACCACGGCGGTTAAAGACGCAGCACGTGTACGGCCCCTAATTTCCAGTGCTGGTACCTGCGGTTATTCCACAGGCTAGTTAATAACATGTCGGGCAGGAAATCCAAAGTGTGGGATCATTTTGAGAAGGTGAAGGACGAACCCAAGGTGATATGTAAACTCATCTTCATTGGTCGACTACAAACATGACGTATCATCTGAAACATGGAAGTAGCTACATGCCCATTAGCCCACAGCGTCATTAACAGGCGGCTCGCTCAGTGTGTGACGTGCACTTGTAGATAAAATATAGGCCTATATTAATGAAGGTTCATTAGTACGGTTTTGTATTTCTCTGTAATGTAGCACAATGTTAACAATGTTACTGACACTATTCTTTCTCACACCTTCAACTCAAACCACTAAAATATATAATTTAATAATCAAATTAATATCGTAAACATGTGGGCGACTAGTTGACTAATGGCCCTGAATGATGACTACGGGTCAACTAGGAAAATTATTAGTCGTGGGCAGCCCTAACAATAATGACAGGGTTTTGTCCCAAATATCAAGACTGAGTAAAATCTACCAATAGTGTGGTGAGTTGTCTGAAATGATGCAAACACTGTGCACTATGCAAGACTCTGATGGGGTTATTACAGTCTGCACATTAACATTCCTAAACAGATGTAGTAGGCCTCAGTTTAGTTCCAATATAGATCAACACAGTGCTCAGAGGATCACGCAGGCTTTCCACAGCCCACAGAGAGCACATTACATTACACTGTAACTCTATAACACAGCACATCTCAAACTGATTTTAGATTTTGCCGTGTCATTTACTTAAATCAACTCTGTGATGGCAGCAATGTTAAGTTCAGAGAGGGAGGATTCTAACTTGAAAAGCTCCAGTTTGGATCTCAAGATGAGCGGGGAAACATCGAGACGAAGCACAAGTTAATGAGGAACAATCTGTAAGCAGCCTCCATCAGGCCGTCCTTGATCCCACCTGCTCCAGCGGAGCAGCAGAGGAGCTCTGCGCTCACACTGCTCACTTCCCACTGTGAATGTTTTGAATTGTTTGGAACGGTATGAATGTGGAGGAGAGTTGTGCTGAGGGCAGGAAGGAGTTCAATCAACTTTCACTAAGATAAATAAAGTGTAGGAAAAAACACCAAAGCCGCCTTCACAAGAATGTGATTCAACAAGGGTTTACTTTAGGGCTGCAGCCTACAATGACTTATTGTATCTATTAATCTGTTTGATTAACTGAATGATTTTTGGCTGATAAGATCTCAGAAAATAGCGACAGTCCATGATGGCGTCTTGTTTTGTTTGGTCAGCTGTTCAAAACCCAGAGATGTTACATTTTTGTGCGTGGGCTGAGCAATTAATCAGATTATTATTGAAATTACCAAGTGCAATATCCAAATCACAGAAGCAGGTTTAATTTGTCACAACATGCCATTATTAATGAGGCGTAGCGATGCTCAAGAGATGCCCTGGACTACAAACCACATTCCAGTCATAAAGGAATATTAGGGATGCGTAATAATATCGACATGTCATCAGATTGGCCAACATGCTTTTTCTTAATTTGCATAATGAATGAATATTACATACATTGAAAAGTATTGTATTTCATGTCTCCATCTACTGGTGGTGAGTATGCATGCATAATGTGATGTTAATTCCACTACAGAAGAGACTTGATGATCACTACAATTAGGTGGGGAAAAAGGTGGATATTGATATCGGTATTGGTTATTGGTCAAGTGAGTTGTTACATATCAGCATGTCAGATATCGGCCAAAAATCCAATACCATGCATCCTGAAGGAACATGCTTGTTTGGAAGAGATACCCAGCTAAAATAACATCATCATATCTATATTTTTCAGTGAAAATAAAATGCAAAATCTGCTATGCCCACTAAAATCACAACTCATATTGTTATTAGAATCTGTCAAAATAATCGCAGTATGATTTATTTTTTTTTTTTTTTTACATATTATGGAGCCCTCAGGTTCATGTTCAGGTAGGGCTGCTCGATTATGGAAAAAATCATAATCATGATTATTTTGGCCAATATTGAAGTCACGATTATTTATACAATTATGTCTTGAATGCATTTATTGAACATTTCTTTTTTAAAAACACTCTCCCATCAAATGTTTTGAGGTATCCTTAAAATAAAAATACATAATAGTAGTAAAAAAAAAGATATATAACATCAACTATTGTAGTGCGCTCAATCTCTTGAAAACAAGTACTAGATAAAAAACAATAAGACACAGAAAATAATCGTTTTTCCACGATTACATTAATTTTGAGATTGTCTGGAGCCAAAATTGAAATCATGATCAAAATTCGATTAATTGCACAGCCCTAGGTTCAGGTTACTTTATTGATACCCAAGGGTAAACTAGTTTCGCAGTCGAGAGTCAAAACATCCATCACAGTTTGATCAAAACAAAACATAAAACATAGAATACAAGAAAGAAATTTAAAATCAACAGAAAGTGCTGCCTAGATATAAAACAGAAAAAAAGTCCTTACATTGGGAGAAGATGGAAACTGCAAATGTTTGACATTTTTAACTGATAAATAATTTAAACTACTGATTATCAGAAGAGTTAGTGATTCATTATTTTGTCAGTTGACTAATCAATTAACAGGGTAATTGTTGCAGCTCTACTTTATATTATGACAGAGGCAGATATTATTTGACGGAATCAAAAATCAGTTAATCGATTTGCACAAAAATAATCAGCAACTTTTTTTGCTAACATATTGAGTCAGTTCCATCTGATTATTTGTGATGATTTCTGCTTTTCTTTGTCTTCTGTCAAACATCCGAAGGTTTTCGACAGTTGACTCGGTGAATGTGAATGTTTGTTTCATACAAATTTTACAAACCAAACAATTAGGCTAGTAGGCTACCATAACTTAATTTGTAATATTTATAACTTAACTTAGTGTCTATGTGACAATATAACACTGCCACACAAAAATATTGCAATGCTATGCTGTATTGATTATTTCCCCCACCCCTAAAATCAATCGATTGATGGAGAAAATAATCAGCAGATTAATCCATAATGAAAATAATAATTAGTTAATTGTTCAAAACAAGCTCCACTTCAACAGTAAAATCCTGTTTTTACATTAATGCATGAGTTTTATAATACTTTTAATACTTTAACTATATTTTACTGATTATATACTTTTACTGAAGGAACATTTTCAATGCAGAGCTTTCACTTGTAACAGAGTATTTTACTGTGTGATATTAGTACATCTACAGAGATGGAGATGTCTCAGTATTGTTTGTGTGAACAGATCGCCAATCCGTGTGTTAATGCATTAATCTGTAAATATTTAACACCTTCCACAACATAAAAAAAGAAAATATCTGAGCAAACAATTAATTTATAAATAAATGAAAAACATCTGCAAATATCTTCATAACATAAATAACTTTCAATCGATAAATTGTTATTTTGTGAATCACAATTCTACGTTTGCCGATTTACAGAGTCGTTTTGTTTTGTATTTTTGTTTGTTTATTAACAGATCTGTTATATATTTGCAAAATAGTTTTGTAAGTTCCATATTTATAGATCTGTTTTACAAATGCATCATAGTTTTTAGAGTCTGCAAATGTTTTTGTGTATATGTGGAGGGTGTTTCATATTCAAAGATCACACATTAATACACTGATTGTCAATCTGTTCACACAAATAATATTGACACAAATCTATCTCCACAAGTAACAGAGTATGTTAACACTGTGATATTCCTACTTTTACTGCAGAACAGGATCTCCACCTTTGCCTTGATACCAGTAATTAATACTTAAAATAATTCTTTGACCTTTACTAAATGAATGAGCAGCTCATTACTATACACCATCTGACTAAATAATCTTTGTAATGATCTGACTTGTGCGCGTGATTAATGACACATAAAAAGAGATATATAAACAATTTTTGATGAAAGACACACCAAAATAAATACAGTTAGCCTTCTCAGTAGTAACGTTATACATGACGAACAAACGGATGCCAGTATGTTTCTGACAGCAGTTTTATAATGTTAGCCTTTATAAGGCTCCACAGTTTGTATTGTGGCTACCATGACAACACCCAGCTAAACGTTACTTTTAACAGAAACATTAACAACCCCCTAAAAAGACATTTAGGCGGTGTTAGCTCGCCTTTTAACCCTGTTCTGATGCAGCTAACCAAAGAGCTAAATTGGCTTTCCGGATACGAGCCAACCATCGGGAAAATGAAGTTATTTGGGGTTTAAATAAGATTAGCGTTAACATACAAACACGAATACATTAATAACGTTCAACATTTCAACGATGCTGATGTGAAAGAATGAATAAAATCGAACTGTATGGCCTACCTTCCGTTACCGACTCGCTCTCCGGCTGTGCCATCACAGGCGATGCTAACAAGCTAATAGCAGCTATGCTAGCTAGTTAGCTAGCTCGGCCAAAAACGGAAAATGTGGCCGCCGCAAATAATAAAATTATCTATCGCTAACATCGGTGATCTGCGGTTATTCTAAAGACGCGTGTCCACTAAAAGCAATGGACATCATTCTGATCATCTAAGGGATGCAAAGGAAAAATGTTTTCTAAGGCATTGGTCCAATGTTTGACTAGCTGCCCGATGCGAGTCTGCTACTGCGTAACTAGCTAACTGCTAGCTAGCTATCCACACATACACACACATTCACAGGCTTATCAACAGAGCGCCGATTACAACTAATCGAACGCTCCTTATACAAACGTCCATTCATCAAAATCAGTGTTTTTATGATGTAATCCAGTCACCAAATGAAAAAAAATATACTTTTACTACTTCTAAAGATATTTACATTCTCTTGATACACTTATGCAATTCAATCCGCTGGGTGGTAAACACCATAATTGCACCAGAAAGAGGCAACTCTTACATCGACTAGTAACCCTGGAAATAGTTGCTTTATGAATGTGGGTCAATTATTTTATTTTATTGAATAAATAAAACTGGTTTCATTCATTATTCTAATAATTTAGAAAGCATTTACTTATATGCTCAATCACTCTGACCTAAAAAAAATAATTTAAACATTAACTTTCACGAAATAAAAATGGAGAGGATAATCAACCAATCTATGAATACTGTTATCCAAATATAAAAGTCAGGTTTAATTAATGGTTAACCTGTTTACATTTTCTGGCATTGTGTAGCCAAAAGTTTTGCACCTTACTGATAGCTTTTTATGTTATTATTTTACTTTTATTGCATTCTATAGATTTGCACTCATCACCCCTTGGGACAAACAAATAGAGTTATCAGAATCATATATATATATGTATATATGTGTGTGTGTGTGTGTGTGCGCGCGCGTGTGTGTANATATATGTGTGTGTGTGTGTGTATATGCATATATCTCGTCAAATTATAGTTGCAGTCCAGACTCATATGTCGTCATGACAGCTGACAATGCGTCCAGTATGGATGTTGCTGCAAATAAGCTGCATGCTCAAGGTGGACACCCAAAATTAGTGTCACCAATTCAGTATCCGAATAAATGTCTTCCCTTTCTGTTCCTGTGATATGACGTTGAGTAATGGCCAGAAAAGCGTTTTTTTGCGTAACATTATATAAATCCTTTATTTAACCAGGTAAAAGCCTCATTGAGATTAAAAATCTGCTTTTCAAGAGTGACCTGGCGAAGAGGGCAGCATAAAACATTGTTACAAGACAGACATATACAACCGTCACACACAACAAATGATTAAAAACCACAGTATGCAATTAACACAAGATACAAGGTCAGGACAAAAATAAATATGATTTGAGTACAATTTCTAAAATGATTTATGAACAGTCACATTGACTAAAAGAGCAAATTTCTCAATCCTTTAAAATTGACTTAAACTCCCCCACAGTGATTATGATGCCACAGTGAAGATGACCTTTGACCTTTTGGATGCTCTGATCAGAATCAGAATCAGAAATACTTTATTGATCCCCAAGGGGAAATTGATTCATTAGTCACTCTGATGTAAAGAATAGCTAATTCTAAAAAGTAAGGAGAATATGAAATGAAAGTATGTAAAAAAAGCAATAACATAAAAATAAAAATGTGCATTATGCTACAATGTTAAACACTAGTACTAAAGATATTATGGATAAAATATATATCTTTACTGTGCTGAATCTGTAAAATGAAGGTCAAATAGACTGATAGCTCAAGAGTTAAGTGAAACACTGCATAGATGTAATTGTGCAGAAATTTTATCTACCAGTTTGGACTTATTGATGTTTCCAGAACCTTGCCAAAACAAAACTGGGTGGAGCACTGGTGGCCCTAAATCACCATTTGGTTATAAACTGTCATCACTTCATTATTATTATTATTATTATTACATCCTATTAGACATTTGTGTGGAATTTTGTCCTAATTAGCATATATATTTTTGAGTTATGGCCATAAACGTGTTTTGCAAGGTCACAGTGACCTTTGACCACCGAATTCAGTTCATTCTTGAGTCCAAGTGGGCGTTTGCGCCAAACTTGGGGAAACTCCTGAGGCTTTCTTGAGAAATCTCATTCATGAGAATGAGACAAATGCAAGGTCACAGTGACCTTGACCTTTGACTGCCAAAATTTATTAATTTTGTTGCTGAGTCCAAGTGGATGTTTGTGCCAAATTTGAAAAAATTCCCCTGAGGCGTTCTTGAGATATTGCAATCACAAGAATGAGACAGA
Source organism: Epinephelus moara (assembly GCF_006386435.1). Taxonomy (NCBI): domain Eukaryota; kingdom Metazoa; phylum Chordata; class Actinopteri; order Perciformes; family Serranidae; genus Epinephelus; species Epinephelus moara. The sequence goes on along the minus strand of NC_065525.1, from coordinate 38,493,643 downwards.
CGGATGTACAGCCCGAAAACGGTAAGGTAATGGTAACGTACAGGTTACGATCTTTCCCCTGGGATGGCTCACATGTATGAACCATTATAATATCACAGAGAGCTGCCTCCCTGTGGATTTCTGAGATGCACTCTGGGAAATGTAAGAAAGGACTGAGTACACACAGTCGAGAAGGTTCCACAAATAATAAATTAACATCGCCTGAAATGTGATGAATTCCAAAGACTGACTGGATCAGTGGAGAGATCAGAGGGAATTATCATTTAATAATAATAATTATTATTTATTACCTGATTGATTTGCTACATTCAGACATGAGTGAGTCATCACAACATCGACACAGGTACTTTATGTTTATGATGACAAATGAACATGATGAGTATTCTTCTACTGTCCAACAAACAGGCAGGAAACACAACACAGATGGTCGTCATGGAGCTGCTGGGAGAAAAAAAACAAACAGGGTACAAAGCAATGGCGCACACGCACGCACGCACGCACGCAACACACACACACACACACACACACACACACACACAGGGAGACGCAGCAGGAGTTGTGTGTTGAACAGCAGGTGACCTCAGAAGTTCTCCTTGTAGAAGTTGAAGCTGAAGTGTTCACACTGAGCTTTGATGACTTTAGCCAGAGCAGGAGCACCGCAGTAAAACACGTGGACTTTCCCTTTATTCTCCTCCGACACCTTCTGAAACACCTGAGACACACACAAACACAACATCACCTGATTCATTAGAGACCTGGAGACTGAACAACCACTGGTGAAAAGAAAAAATGACCAATGTGCTATATAGACACAAAGAAGTCATACACATTTATATTTATGTTATTTATATTTTATATATTTAAGTGCACCCCCTCTTTAAAGGCTCAAATCGATGAGGGACAGACACGATAGTAGGCCTCACCTCTACGATAATAACATGAAATAGTAAAATAGTGTACATTCAATTATTACAACATTCTGTACTATTAGACATAAATAACTAATGTCCTGTTGGATTTACTATAGCTTACTAAAGTTTGTTGTCAAAAATTGTGAAAAAAAGTCATAGTCTACCATGTTTGTCAAAAATTACGAAAAAACGCTGTAGTGTATAGTATGTCCTTGAAAATTGCAACAACAAAAAAATGTCGTAGTAAAGTATGTCGTCAAATATCACGAAAAAACTTCATACTATAGTTTGTTGCTAAAAATTGTGGGGGAAAAAAAACGTACATGTTGTTTAAAAAATTGGGTAAAAACGTTGTACTATAGTGTCATCAAAAATTACAGAAAAAAAAGACAGAATAGTATGTCGTCAAAAATTGCAAAAAAAAAAGTCATAGCATAGTATGTTATCAAAAATCATGAAACGTCGTAGTATGTAATCAAAAATTGTGTAAAAAAAAAAATCATACAATAGTATGTCATCAAAAATTGCGGGGGAAAAAGTCATACAATGTAAAGTCAAGGTATAGTATGTCGTNTCAAAAATTACAGGAAAAAAAAGACAGAATAGTATGTCGTCAAAAATTGCGAAAAAAAAGTCATAGCATAGTATGTTATCAAAAATCATGAAACGTCGTAGTATGTAATCAAAAACTGTGTAAAAAAAAATCATACAATAGTATGTCATCAAAAATTGCGGGAAAAAAAGTCATACAATGTAAAGTCAAGGTATAGTATGTCGTTAAAAATTCATTCATCTTCTAACCGCTTCATCCTCTTGAGGGTCGCGGGGGGGGCTGGAGCCTATCCCAGCTACATTGGGCGAGAGGCAGGGTACACCCTGGACAGGTCGCCAGACTATCGCAGGGCTGACACATAGAGACAAACAACCATTCACGCTCACATTCACACCTACGGACAATTTAGAGTTATCAATTAACCTAGTCCCCAATCTGCATGTCTTTGGACTGTGGGAGGAAGCCGGAGTGCCCGGAGAGAACCCACGCTGACACGGGGAGAACATGCAAACTCCGCACAGAAGGGCTCCCACGCCCGGGATCGAACCGGCAACCCTCTTGCTGTGAGGCGAGAGTGCTAACCACCACACCACCGTGCCGCCCGTCGTTAAAAATTGCGTAAAAAAATGTCATAGTATAGTATGTCGTCAAATATCACAAAAAACTTCATAGTGTAGTTTGTCGTCAAAAATGGTGGAAAAAAGTCATAGAATAGTATGTCGTCAAAAATTGCAGGGAAAAAAAGCCATAGCAAGTACGTCATCAAAAATTGCGGGGGGAAAAATCATAGTATAGTATGTCGTCAAAAATNATATTATGTTGTCAAAAATTGCGAGAAAAAAAAAGCCATAGCAAGTACGTCATCAAAAATTGCGGGGGGAAAAATCATAGTATAGTATATCGTCAAAAATTGCAGAAAAAAAATCATAGTATAGTATGTCGTCAAAAATTGCAGAAAAAAAATTATAGTATAGTATGTTGTCAAAAATTGCAGGGAAAAAACGTCATAGTATAGCATGCCATCAAAAATCATGAAAAAACGTCGTAGTATAGTATGTCATCAAAAATTGCGAAAAAAAGTCATAGAACATTATGTCGTCAAAAATTGCGGGAAAAAAAGCCAAAGTCTAGTATGTCGTCATAAATTGCAAAATAAAAGTCATAGAATAGTACGTCATCAAAAATTGCAGAAAAAAAGTCATAGTACAGTATGTCGTCAAAAATTTCAGGGAAAAAAAAGTCATAGTATAAGTATGTCATCATCCAACTAAACAGCGAAAAAAGTACTAATGTCACATATAGCTCAGTGATAACTACATGTAATTAAAATCTTGGCCAACGATGAATTTTTGTATGGTATTTTTAATGTTTCAACATTTTCCCTAATAACATCCCACGCCATTTATATTGTAGTGTCTTGCAGTCATACACACTTTAGGTACTGTTTCATCACATATCATATGAAGCAGCTTACTTCATTCATGGTTCTGATGATGTCACTCGTAATTAACACCCCCGCCTCTTTCACATGAACGCACTCGTGACTGTTGACTAGTTGATAACCTCAGTTAATGCGGGTCTGCAGCAGGTTTAAGTTAAACCTTATTAAAAACTGGTCTGTGGCAGGTTTAAGTTTAACCTGCTAGACAAAACAGAACATTTAAAGACGTCAGCTTGTGTCACTATTTCCTGATATTTTATCAACTAAAGGATTAATCAGTTAATTAAAGAAATGTATAGATGAATCAATAATTGAAATAACCATTAGTGGCAGCCCTAGACTACATGATATATATGGAACGTTGCACATTGATATTCTGTACTCTGTTTAATTATGATCTCCACATTAACTGTCTTCAGCACACCACATGACAGAGTGTCCTCACCTTCCCCCACTCAGGGCGTCCAGGTTGGGTTCTGGTCCTCAGTCCGGTGATGGAGTCTCTCTTCTCCTTCTTGGCCAGCAGGTCCAGCGCCATTTGCAGGCCGATGGCCTTCATGTCGTTCTTACTGAGAGCTGACGTCATGTACATGTGCATCTCCAGGAATCGGCCTGACAGAAAACAGGTTAACACAGGTTTTATTTCTGTCTGAATAGAATCCTGGTTTTCTCTGTGTGTGGTTGTCCCTGAATACATCAATAAATACACAACCATTTATTAGTTATGAATCAGCTGTTATATTGATCTTCTTTCTTTCAATTGTTACTACTGTAACAGAGATAACAACTGTTTAACTCAGACAGCAGATGTGTTGACATGTGGAAAGAAGAAGAATGAGAATAGTGGATGTCCCCACAGTGTCTCGTGACAGGAGAGAATACTGTGACTGTGGATGTCGAATTTGTTTTCTGTGACCCTCGATCATTATTGAGCCACAATGATATTGAGTTAAGCCCCATTTCCAACAAACACAATTAGTATTTTTTTAATTATTTTTTTTTATATACTTTATTAATCTCCAAGGGGGAAATTTATTTGCTTCAATCACTGAACTTAACTGGTAAACATTTGGAACAGGTGTCTATAAGGGACAAGATTTTAATTCCTTTCACACAAACTGTTGCTCAGCAAAGATGGTAAATACAATTTAAATTGTTTAATAAAAACAGAATGAATATTACTTGTGTAGAAAATAAGCTTTCGAATAACATTCAAACCAATTTCCAACCATTTGTTTGTACTGCTGGTCATAACTAATTGCACACTTGTTAGCTATTTTGCACTATCTATAATTGTTCATTTAATCTAACTGCGACCGACAGAGAGACAGACAGACAGAGAGAGTCACAATGGTGGTTTTACCGCACCAGAGGATAACGACACAACACCAATCTATATCTTCTTATTTATCAATTTATTTTTTATTTGATAGGGACGATGCCATTTAACATAGCTCCAGTGCAGAGTATGGGACTGATGTGTTGCACACGGAGTTTATAGCTGTTGCTAATTTTCAACTCTGGGCTTTTACATGTAGACCTAAAATGTGTTTAAAAATATACAGTTTAAAACATAATACACCACAAAACACTATAAACAAGAAAATACATCAACCACAACCACAGCATGTCCACGTAGACAAAAGTTTAGACGTCATCATCATCATCATCATCATCTTCATCATTATCTTCATCATCATCATCATCATCAGCATCATCATCATCTTCATCATTATCTTCATCATCATCATCATCATCATCATCAGCATCAACATCACCACCATCTATTTTTTCTACAGTCACACGGACATTTACTGGTAAAATCTTCAGAGGCACTTCACAACTAGTGTCAATGAATGGAAACAGTTTCTCAGTGAACGTGTGTTTGAAGGTGAATATGTGTGTGTTAGTATCAGGATCGGAGAATGACAATTTTCCTCTGTCGAAGTCCAGAGTCATTCTGATCCTTTGAACCTTCTTCTCACATCGGAAATCAACTGTTGTACGTGATGGGGCGATTGCTGAGTATTCATTTGTACAGAACCACAGAAGCCATAATTCACCCACAAAGTCTCCTCTCCTATCGGCAGACTCTGGTAACACACCAAGGCCCCAGATTTTATTATCCCCAACCTCGACATCCCAGCTGTGAGTCCCTGAGTTAAAGCCCTCAGAGCCCAGGACAGAGTGATAGATGTCGTCAGCATCAATCCTCTCTGGATTTTCAGGAAGCTGCAGTCCTTCTCCTCGTCTCAGACTAGTCAGATCTTCAGACAGCGCTAGATATGGCTCAGCAGTGTTTGGGTCCAGAATCACAGGAGTGTAGGAGACCATGTCCTTCATCTTGTTCCAGATGTTGAAGGTCAGGTTGCCCAGGTGTTTGGCCTCGTCTATCAGAGCTCCTGAGGGCAGCTGTGGATCATCCAGCAGGGGGCGCTGCTGGACTCTGTCCACTGCAGCCTTGTAGTTGAGCAGGAATGAGACGTCTTCAGCTCTCAGCTCGTCCTCTGTGGCTCTGACTGTGTCTGAAAGAGCTGCTATCTCTCTGCTCAGAGCCTCCATCTTCTCCTTCATCATCTGACTCTTCTGCTCCTCTTCCTCCTTCAGAGCAGCCATCCTGGCCTCCTCTTCCTCTTCTAGAAACTGGTGAAGCTTCACAAACTGCTCCTTAATCTGCCTCTCTGTGCGTGCTTCACAAACTGCTCCTTAATCTGCCTCTCTGTGCGTTGGGCCTGGACCTGAATGTGTTCTGCTGCTTTATCACATTCCTCCTTAACATGTTCAGAAATGTGTAACTTCTTCTTTAAGGGCTCCAGAGTTTCCTGAAGTTCCTTCCTGTGTGGTCGTGCTGCTTCATCGATGGGTCTGAATCTGTGGTTGGTGTGTTTATCTGAATCTCTGCAGATGACACACACCGGCTGCTGATGGTCCAGACAGAAGAGTTTGAGTTTCTCAGAGTGCAGACTGCAGAGAGCCTCTGAAGCTCTCTGGTCTCTCTCCAATAAGAATGCATCACATCGCATCTTTAAAGACAGGTTTAAAGGTGGATTTGCCTTTGAATATATTGTCTTACAAAGTGGGCACTCATGTGTTCGTTTCTCTCTGCACCTCCTCTTCAGACAGTCTTTACAGAAGCTGTGGTTACATGACAGGACAACAGGATCTTTAAAGATGTCAAGACAGACACGGCAGTGGAGGTCAACGAATCCTGAAGCCATTTTGTCTCTGAGTGAGGCTGAAATCACAGCAGGTAGACAGCTCAGCCACTCCCTGTTTCCTGAAATTTAGTTTCACTTTGAGTCTTCACTCTTGTAAAACTTCTGTTCAGTGTGTGAAGTCAGCAGCTGGTGGAAGTGGCAGTATTCCAGTATTCTCCTTATTCCCTCCTGTAGATGTCCTCTCTCTGGGGAAGTAGTGATTTTGGTCTGAAGGTGAAACCCACCGCCCGTCTCTGTGAGTGTGTGTGTGTGTCGTCTCAGTGAGACAGAATAATAACTTGTTTCTTGTTTCAACCTGTTTGTTTCAGATGAGTCAGGTGATGGGCGGAGCTTCATCGTAACCGTTTTTCATTCCAAACTGATGAATAATTTCTTATGAAAAAATGGTGCAACAGAAATGATGACAGTTAAAGTTACAGGTATACCAACAAAAACAAAACATATTGAGGTGTAAAGGAGTGCTGTACTATAAGTTTTGGTTATAGTTTTTAATTTAATGATTAATGCCATGCTATTCATTAAAATAAATAGCATGGAAAATTTTAGGCCTATAGCCTCATGCCTGGTTCACAGTTAACAACATTTCTGCCCGTTCTGAAAGTCACTATGTCACATTAGGCGATTGTGGAGTCCTAAAATCGTGCTGTGACTTGGCCGACAGACATGACACACTACACGATGGTCCACACCAATTATCCCTGGTCGTCTTTCACGACGTGTGTGATGTCATCGGGTTATTCTTGTCCTATTTTTATTACTTTTACTATTATTTCAGTCACTGTGTCTGTTCATGTGCCAGCCGAAATGTTGTTGTAGTCACGTAAAAAGTGCCACCAGATGACAGGAGCTACATTTGAAGTACCGCATGCACACTATGCAAGTCACTGAATCCTCCACAACAAGTTCCTGCAAATGTTTCACAATAAAAGCCTTTTCATAAAATGAAGGGATTCTCTCAACCGAAGTTATAAGGGGCTTTTAATTTGAAACATATACAGTAAGTGTTGAGTTTGAAATGACAGCATGATGCTAATGGCAGTACTCAGCGGGTTGATGAAGTGCCTCTGCTGTTTCACGCCCTTATTTTTCCCATTTTACTCTGTCGTGGTAACACCCCTAGAGGAAATATCTAAAAGGCTGTGGTGTTGTTGTCGTACAGTTGTCTACGGCAGCAGATCGCTCTGTTTCTATTGGTCAAAGTGACGGCTGTGACGGGAGAAGTCCTGAACGACAAAATAAAATCAAACATGCTAGACTTTCTGTTGGAATGTCTTGAGACATCCCAGGCGCAGCGTCGGTTGTTGTCTACTCTGACACATTACACAAGATGAAATGATGGATTATCATGTACGATACTCATTGTCGTTCATGATCTATGCCGACATCGTACAACACTGCGCCAGGCTATAATCTGGCTGATATCGTGTCGTGTGAACCAGGCATAAAGTGCTGGAGAGAATCCTCCTGGAAAGGCTGGAAAAATACATCACTACAACTGACAACCAGGGCCCTGTTTCCCAGTTTCGATGTACCTTACCGCTCTACAAAGGTTTCTAAGATATACCTTAGCGAAGGAACGTCTTTTCCTATGAGTGTTTCCCAAACTGTCCCTTAGCGGGTGCTGGTAAGGAGAGCTGCTAAGGTACATCCTAAGTTGGAGCTGTTCTTCACCACGGTGCTGAAAGTGTATTAATCGATGATGCACGCATCGATTGATCTCATATAAAGGCAAATAAATGACGTTATAATATAAAAAGTATTGCCATAATAATTTGATCCTCCATCAAATATTATATCATAAATGAGGCTATGCCTTTTACAGAACATCTGCTCATCTATTTGAAGCCTAGTCCACACATACACTAAATTTCTGTCCAGACGAGCGTTTTGACGCAGTTTCAGGAAAATAAAATTAAATCGAATGAATTAATCAATAAAAAAATAAATAAACCTATATATTCACAATATTCATTATTATTTTTCATGAAGTTAATTTTAAACTAATGATGTAATTTGCGCAAGTAGTCTAGATGTGAATTATACTGCAACTGTCCATTTAAAAAGCATAATTTTGGCCTAATAAAGCTCAAACTGTGACAGGATGAACGGAGCACATCACTAAGGGACAGCTTACGAGTGTTTCGGACCGCCCTTCTTAAGATATACCTTTCAGAAGATATATCTTCACTAAGGAGACTCTGGGAAACAGCCCGTAAGCTTAAGGGAAACCTTAAGATACAACTTACGATGCATGTAGCGCATGTAGCGTATTTTTGCTTTAAAGGAAATTTTAGGTAAATATAATCGTCAGAACTCCACAGTGCTCATGTGCTTTATAGATGCCTCTGAAGCTTTTGATCGCATTAATCATGAGAAATTACTCAATAAATTGCATCGTAGAGGGGATATGGATAATGGATAATTATGCTCATCAGTCTGTGCAGGTTAGATGGGGATGCTCTGTATCAGAATCATTTCATGTAAGTACCGGAGTTCAACAGGGCGGCATTCTGTCCCCTTTTCTTTTTAATCTATACATGGATGACTTGTCCCAACAGTTGAATGCATGTAACACAGGGTTGGCAATATTTTAATAAATCATCTTATGTATGCAGGTGTTTTGGTAGTTTTCTGCTCGTATAGTGCCGGCCTACAACAGCTGTTAAAAATTTGCTCTGACTATGGTGCAGACTCTGACGCCAATATAACGCCAATAAGAGCAACATCAGATTAGTAAAGAAGACAGAAAATTAGTATTTCCTTAATTCTTTTTATCTGGTGTTGCTCTAAAAATGTGAATGAGATTACGTATCTTGGCCATGATACTGTCAATGATTTATCTGATTATGAAGATATCCACACTCGCAAATATAGCATGTATTCAGTTGATGTGAAGATCGTTCTTTGTGGAGCATTTTGCACTCCGCTGTATACTGCCCAGTGCCCACTTGTGGTGCTCCTATAGGAAGAGCAACATGCAAAGACTTGATGTGGCCTATAATGATGATTTCTATGAAGTGATCCCAATTCATATTCTCAAGGTCGGGTTCAAATTGCACCATTTTGGACTAAAGGATGGCAATCTTTCTTTTATCTATATATTGATTGACATAAATAAAGTTTGATTTCACTCTTTCCCACCTTCTGGCTCCTCATCAGCCTGGTCCATCTCCAGTTTGGTCAGTAAACTAACAAACCATTCAAACGACTTCTGGTCTCTGTTGATCCAGATGAAGTCGACCTGCAGGGTCCAGAACAGACTCACGTCCACCATCATTCACATTTTCTCAATTATTTCATCAAACTACAACATGATGTAGTCTGTGCTGTTTTCTTACTTTGCGTAACTTCATCTCGCTGTCTTTGATGTTTTCACACCAGGAGTAGTTACAGTTCGGACAGTTCTGCTTCCTCATGCGGTATCTGTATAACATCAGAACGACATCACAGCTGCAGCTGGGTCACATACGAAGATTTATACACAGTGTATATTCTTCTCCTGAACCATATTCATTCTTTGCCTCTCTGACCTCATGCAGACCAGCTCAGACACCCTTTTCCTAAAAATGTCTGTCAGCTTTATTTCAGGCATGTTGGGAGAAAGACGCTGTGTAGTTTGGGTGTATGTTAATGGTATTAGTTTAACTCTCCACTGCTCAATAATAAAAGCATTAAATGCCCCAAAAATATTTTAGAACTCATTCAATCACATGATAAAAAACATCCCATGACTGTTGCTCTCAAAGAACAAATTATCAAACAATATAACAACTACAAAGCAGAAAAAGTGACAGAACCATCCTCAAACTCTGTCCCTCATTTTCTCGATTAACTGATGAATCAATTGGTCAATTAAATGTCAGAAAATAGTTAAAAATGCCTGCATTAATAATAATATTAATAATAATAAACATTGTTTATAAAGCAATTTTCAAAACAAAGTTTCAAGTGCTTTACATGGTTGATCACGGATTTAAAAAAAACATGCAGGATTCAAGCAAAAAAAATGTGGCAATTTTAAGAAAATAAAAAGAACAATAAGAATAAAATAAATATAAAATACCATCACTGAAGCAGATAAGCAACAGATGGAACGAGACAGGAATTTGGCATCTCACCGGTACATGATGCTCTGCAGGATGGAGGCGAATGGTGTGATCCCGATACCGGCCCCGATCAGGACCGCATGCTCAGAGGCAAAGATCTGTCTCGTAGGTGTCCCATACGGTCCGTCTACGTAACACTGACACACACAGAGAACACTGCATCTCAATACTGTCAAAAAACACACATTCAGGTAGATTTACAGTTTTTAAAGCCATGATGGCCACCGTCTTTTTAACTAGGGGTTCAAGCCCAAAAGGCTGCAACACGCACCAGGAGCTTATCCTGAAAGTTTTATTCAAGCTGACCACTAGTGGGCACTACACATGCAAAAAATGGGCATGGGACAACACAAATCAAACTAGAAATCAGAAATGAATTGTCCAATCATGACAAAACTTGCAGGGTACGTTAAATAACAAAGATGAACCATGTGTGTTTGATCATTTTGAAATCGGTCAATAGGGGGCGCCACCAGTTCCAAACAAGTGCAATGGCCTTTCGTAAAATTTGGCCATAATATTATGAGGATTTGTTCAAACATCAGCAAACTCCGTTGACTTTTTTTAATTAAGCCATTAAATCATGAAACATGGAAGTAGCTACATGCCCATTAGCCCACAGCGTCATTAACAGGCGGCTTGCTCAGTGTGTGACGTGCACTTGTAGATAAAATATAGGCCTATATTAATGAAGGTTCATTAGTACGGTTTGTATTTCTCTGTAATGTAGCACAGTGTTAACAATGTTACTGATGCTATTTATTCTCACACCTTCAACTCAAACCATTGTGTTGCCCTTATTTATTCTCACACCTTCAACTCAAACCATTGTGTTGCCCTGCCCAAAATATATCATTTAATATTTAAATTTATATCGCAAACATGCGGGCGACTAGTCGACTAATGGCCCTAAATGATGACTATTGGTCGACTAGGAAAATTCTTAGTCGGGGGCAGCCCTAGTTTGTCAGTCAGTTATGTTGTTTTTGTATTTGCTCACCTTGATGTTGCAGAATCTGTGATTCTCACCAAACTTGGCAGAAACCTGCAATTTAATATCATATCATTACGTCAGCATATTAGAGACATGGAAGGTTAAATTTGATTTTTTTTTTTTTTAATATGGGGGTAATATAAGAAAAAACTAAACATTTCTGAAATTACAATGGAAAATTTGTGTGAAAAACTTTTTTCTGAAATGTCAGCCACAAATTTACTAGAAAAAATCTTAGAGAAATTGTTTATTTTATTTTATTTTATTTCGAGGAACCACATTGAGTAACTTTGCATCACAACCTCATCAGACCACAGATGCTGACAATTGCTGTGCATTACACCTGCAGTGGATGACCTCATCAAATTGATCTTTGCAATTGGATTTAGCGGTAAGGAAATACTTTTGATTTCAGAATCGAATCATAAAATATATAATATACATATATATATATATAGTTTTTTTCTCGGAATATTACCCCTCTCCCCTGACTCCATATTTTTATTTGTTTTACCCACAGTGGCCCTGATATGCCGTCAGAAATAACAGATAAAAGATTAAATAACTGTGATATTTTTTAATAAAATGAAGACATGTGTCGGGACCTCTCTGAGTGGAGGAGCCTCTCCTCGCTCTGCCGGCTCCAGCCCATCTGGAAGAGGCTCCGCCAGGCCCTGAGATCCAGAAGGTGGGGAGGGCGGAGCCTCATCGGCCTCGAAGCCGTTCTGACGGTACATCTTAAGCTCGATGGCGTCATCCTCGTTATAAGCTACGGCTCCGTTACTGTTTGTGGAGCTGAACAGCTCCTCCTGTAAAAAGGAGAAATATCATGAAAACCTGACGGCCAGTGAGTGTGTACTCGTACATGATACATAGTGAGGACCGGAAAACGTATTTTAGCAACAGAGTGAGGACATTTTTGAAAAGTGAGGACATTTTGGCTGGTCTTCACTTTTTCACAGGCCTGTTTGAGGGTTAAGACGTGGTTTTAGGGTTCAGGTTAGAATTAGGTTTAATTTAGGATTAGGGTTAGGCATTTGGTTGTGATGGTTAAGGTCAGGGTTAGGGGCTTATTGCATTATGTCAATAAGGGTCCTCACAAAAGTAGAAGTACAAGAATGTGTGTGTTTATGTGTGTGTTTATGTGTGTGTGTGTGTGTGTGTGTGTGTGTGTGTGTGTGTGTTGAACCTGGGCCGTCAGCAGCTGTCTCCGGTTCCTCAGGCTGGTGGCCAGTCTCTTCGGGCTGACCATCTCGCTGTCTGACTCTCTGAAGTACTCGTACAGGCGGTTGGTCCACTGACCCATCGAGCGGATGTGAAGCCACAGACTCTCTGCAGGTCAAAGGTCACAGCACTGAAACACTTTAAAACACTCATTCTGGGTCCTGTCTTTTGAGTATGAATAATTGTTGCATTGTTTGCAAATTTGTTTTTGCACATTAATGTTCTGAAATACAAAGTTTCGCACTTCATTATAGACTATTAACAATAAACCCATTGTCCCCATGTAATAATAATAATAATAATGATAATAATAATGATGATGATGACAATAAACAACTTTATTTATAAAGCACCTTTCATTCATGAAATGCAGCACAAACTGCTTTACAATAAGGGCAGTATGAGCACTGGGTGCTTCACATGAAAACAGACATAATGGACATAAAACAGAGCTGATTCATAAAATCAGGTAAGAATTTAAAAGAGTTGCAGCAGCGTGAAGCGTAAAAAGAACGAGTTTCAGACCTGTATCGGGAAATTCAGAGCTAGTTAAAGGCTAAGGTGAACAGACATGTTTTTAGCGTTCTTTAAAAAATATTTAGCGAGCTAGCTTCCCTGATATCTATAGGCAGTGTGCTCCATAGCTTTGGGGCGTCACTGACAAAGGCTGCATCAGCGATCTTCTTCTAGCTGTTGCTGGGAACCTCCATTAAACCAGCAGCAGATGCACATTAAAGGCATGGATCAATGTCTCTGCATCTTTTTCATTTAGAAATGGTTGAATGTTTCTGAGGTGGAAAGTGATCATCTTGTTTCATCACCTTGATATGAGGACATCATTTTTGTTTTCAGTACTTCTTACTGTTCAAAGACAAAGCTTAGTTTTTTTATACGTATCATGTCCTAATAATCCATTATAGTTAAGAGAAATTAAAAATGTATATCAAACAAAAGTATTAAAGCTAAAAGTACTCATGATGCGTAATAATACATACTATATTGTTTGATTATGATTATCGATGCATTAATGTGTTCATCACTTTAATGTTGCAGCTGGTAAAGGTGGAGCTCATTTTAATAACTGTAATAATACATCATCATTCATTATTGATTATATCTTGTATTAAAGTAACTAAAGCTGTCCGATAAATATAGTGCAGTAAAAGTACAATATTTCCTTATATTTCCCAATATCACAATATAAGATGGAAATACTGAAGTAGTCCCTTAGTTACTTTCCACCACTGTGTGAGAGCTGAGGCGTACCTGACTGTTCCGGAGCGCTGCTGATGGTGAACGGGTGCCACTCGTACTTGGCGATCACGGGAATGTTGATGTAGACGTAATCTCCAGGTTTGAAATGGAAGAACTGAGGACGTTTGATCACTAGGTGAGTCACCTGCACACAGAAACAGAAAAGACAACATCACACATTCATACATTACATCATGCTGTCATTAATGTGATGTAGACAAAGCTCACTGCTGTGATAGAGCCACATCAACCATCTCTGGCCTGATGATGAAGTTAAAGGGATAGTGCACCTAAAAATGAAAATTCAGCCATTACCTACTCACCCATATGCTGAGGGAGGCTCAGGTGAAGTTTTAGAGTCCTCACAACACTTGTGGACATCCAAGGGGAGAGGGGGTAGCAACACAACTACACCTAATGGAGGCTGACAGCGCCCCAGATTCAAACGTCCAAAAACACATAACTGTAACCACAAAACATCTCCATACTGCTCGTCCGTAGTGATCCAAGTGTCCTGAAGCCCCGACATAAAAAGCTGTTTGGAAGAACATCATCTAAACTCTGTTTTTAGCCTCATTGTAGCCTGTAGCTCTGACTGTTCAAATGACGTTTTTCCAAACAACTTTTTATGTCGGGGCTTCAGGACACTTGGATCACTACGGACAAGCAGTATGGAGATATTTTGTGGTTTCAATTATGTGATTTGGGAGGTTTGAATCTGGGGCGCTGTAAGCCTCCATTAGGTGGAGTTGTGTTGCTACCCCCTCTCCCCTTGGATCTCCACAAGTGTTGTGACTCTAAAACTTCAGAAGAAGAACACATAAAAACTGATCCCAGTCACTTTCTCACAGTGAGGCAGACAACTTATTAAATAAACAGTGGTATCAGATCGGTACTTTGTATCGGCCGATACCCAAAACCCAGGTATTGTATCGGGTCTGAAAAAGTCGCTCCGGTGCATCCCTACCTTTGACGGCAGCAGGTTGACCTCGACGATGTAAAGACCTCCCATGCGCGAGACAGCGATTCCCACGATCTTCTCCAGCAGGAAGAGCAAACCAGGAACCACAAACCACTTCCAGAAGTTTGCACAGTGAACCACCAGCAGAGCCCAGACCAACACATAGGACAGGTGAGACCAGTAAAACACCTGGAGGACACACAACACACAGCCTGAGACAGGAAGCTGTCTGCAGCTCTATGAAGTGCCTGACAGACGGAGGGTGGAATCATTGAAGTGGTCAGTTAGAAATATTTAATGTCATCATGCTTTACTTTTCCAGACAAAAAACATGGAGTCTTTTCTTTTAGACTTTTGTTTTGTTCTGATTCTGATGTTGAATGTTTCTCAGATCAGTGTCGGGACAATAAAACAACAAATGAGAATAAAAACAGAAGATTATATCCTCTGACATCAACTCCTGGATGCACATCGACAATAACATCTTCTGAATGACCCATATTCAATACAGTTGAACCGCCACTAAAACATGAACAACCCGTACTCGTCACCGTAACAGTCGCTAAAAAGACAATTTTACTGAACTGTAAAGACAGAAACAACCTCTCAACACTGCAGTGGCATCATCTACTCTCTCAGTACATTTCAATAGAAAGACAAATAGCTTTGGAAAACATACTGGACTCCATTCATTAACAGCACCTATATACCTGTGTAACAACCTCCCCCAAGCCTCACACTACAGCTGAATATTTATTTATTTATTTTCATTCATTTTGTCACTACATCCCTTTTATTACTTCACATATTCATGAATTATTTCTTAATAACTATGTGTATTATTATTATCATTATTATAGTATGAGTATTATAATAATAATAATAATAATAAAAAAAGAAGATTATTGTAACAAGTGAGCACAAACAGCAGAGGGAGCCGCTCACACACACTGAGCTGTGTGTGTGTGTGTGTGTGTGTGTGTGTGTGTGTGTGTGTGTGTGTGTATGTGCGAGTGTGTGTGTAAAAACATGCTGAGTGTGAGTGGAGGTGGAGAGATCACTGTTTTATATACAGAGATAATCAATCCATAAGGACTTGTAAACAAAGTGTTTTCAAAGAGCCTCAACACGACAACATGTTGTGTGTGTGACGTGTAGTGTTGTGTAGTGTCGTCTATTCTTCTTAAAGATTTCTGGTCTGTCAGAGCTGCTCACACGTCTGAAAGTCCTTCTAGTGAAACCCCAAAATAATCTTCTTATGACAACAGTGAAAACTAACTTAACTCCAGGATTTCATTTTCAACTTTTAACTTTCAACTTTAATTCCCGCACATCGTCTAACTTGCAAAAATAATGATTTTAATGCTGCAACATTTAGGTGCAGCATTAAAATCATTATTTTTGATAGTTAGACTGAGACTCTGCAGACGTGTGAGCAGCTCTGACAGACCAGAAATCTTTAAAAAGATTTCCACCTTCCTCAGAAGTGTCACTTGGAGGTGGTTGTGACACGTCCACAACCAAGTGACACTTCTGAGGAAGGTGGAAATCTTCAGGAACATGTCAGGAAGCCTAAAAAGGTATGTAACACCTTAATACATGTCTGAGATAAAAGAACAACTGATTATCAGAAACTGAAGACATAATGAACTGGTGTTCATTATGTCTTCAGTTTCTGATAATCACTTCAATCACTGAACTGATACTTAAACATGTTTGTGTGTTGCCGCTCTTTAAAAACACTTTGTATAAATGTCCTTATTGATTGGGCTCTGCTCGTCCCTCTCCTACTCACCTGTTTGGAAATAGATGTGAGAAGTATTCCTTTGTTCTGACTTTTGACTTTCTAACATCAAAGGGTAGGTTTTTAAATTGTAATTACATCCATCATTATAAGTTACTGATATTATTCTGGCCGGCAACTGTGTGAGGTCATCATGTCAATATGGACCAAAATTTCTGAGGAATTTTTCCAGCACCTTGTTGAATCTATGACACCAAGAATTAAGGTAGTTCTGAAGGCAAAGGGGTCCAACCTGGTACTAGCAAGGTGTACCTAATAAAGTGGTCGGTGAGTGTAGAAGATTGTGTACAAAAATCCTACAACAGAGCTTTGAAACGGCCGAGAGGAACTAGTGACTGCATGCTCACCTACCAAACTCTGTATGTACCCTTGGTAGAGACAATAAAATGAGAACGGACAGCAAAACCATTTTCATTTTTTTGCTTAATGTACACAGATAAATATGGTGGAAGTAGGTCAAGTAGAGTTCTATAAACAAGAGAATGCCAATGAAAAAGTCTATGAAACTTTAAAGAGAGCCACCCAAACTGAGCATATAGGATACAGTGATGATTCCTGTGCTGTTTGCTCATTGCACTGGCTCCATGGCTCCTTGTCATGGAAACGCACTCACATGGTTAGTTTCCTTTTACCTCAAAGTGTCCGCTGCGTCGTACAAAGGTGCTGGAGCAGAGCACCATGAGGCTGATCAACACCTGCAGGACGACCCCGGTCACCGAGGCCGTCCCCTTCACCCAGCCGATCCCCGGCCGCGTGGTCAGCAGGTACTCCCACAGGTGGTACTCACTGCTCTCTGCCATCTGCACTGAAACACACGACACAAACAATATTTCAGCTGTGTGTCAACTACATTCACTGCTCACGGCTGATCATTAAAACATGCTGCTGTGTTTATACCAAAGGTGATTTTTAACTAAATAACCCCCTGCTGCAGAACGAAGTAGTCAACTGATAATCATGTGAAATAAAAGGAGAGTTATGATATTCAGGAGGTAACATTTATGAAACTCTCCCCATCATTACGTGAACTCAAAGCTAAAGAAGAGACAGAGTGAGTTTGTACTGAAGTTGAAGACGTGAGCAGTGGTGTGCACCACCGTGTAGATTAAGATGGCGTAGCCCACGATCTGATGCAGCAGGATGTTCTGGTCCAGAGGTAAGACCCTCACCACCCACGTCGCCCGCAGCCACGTCAGACAGCGACGCAGCATCAGCACCTGAACACAACATATTTCATTAAAATCCATAAAAATAATCACAACTTATTTTCTGTATTTATCTGTTTTTTTTAATGTTATTTCCTCTAACAGGATCAAAGATAAGCTTCTCTTATTCTCAGTCTTGTTAGCTGATAATGATTTTCTCTCAGGACTTGTTTTTAAAAATATGCAATTCTTATCATGATGAAGTTCTCAGACAGGAAACTGGAGCAGCACGTGAGCTCCTCCAGCTGCAGCTCTGAGCCGTGTCGTACCATGACAAAGGTGCAGTTGAAGTTGAGACACTGTCCGCAGCCCTTCGCCACCATGAAGCAGACGCCGCCGTGACGGTTCTGCAGCATGGCCCCGATGAAGAGCAGCATGCTGAGGCAGGCGTACAGACACAGGAACAGCAACTTCCTGCTGTTGTTGTGCCAGTAGGCTCGAGTCAGGTAACGAGGAGCTTGGCGCTTCTTCTGATCCAAATCGGGAGGCTTCAGCCAGTTAGCAGCACTGAGGAGGAGGAGGAGGAGGAGGAGGAGGAGAAAGAAAATTGTGTCTACAAACATCGCCTTCAAATTTTGCAAAAAAAGTTTACTGAGATATAAAACAATTTTGGATGTTTAATTTACATAAACAGCACAATTAACTGACCTCATACAGATTTAAACTGGTTTAATAAACATAATAAATAAAAGGAATAATGAATAATAACAAATTATAAAAAATAATACATAAAAATAATAGGGTTGATAAATAATAATAAATTATAAAAGGAATAATAAATAATAGGGATAGTAAAAAATAATAAATGAGAGGAATAATAAATAATAACAAATAAGAGGGATGATGAATAATAATATAAGAACAATAATAAATAATTGGGATAATAAATAATAGGAGTAATTATTAATAAAAAATCAATAGGGGTGTTAAATAATAATAAATTCCAGGAAAATAAAATAAAAAATAATGAATAATAAAAAATAATAGGAATAATGAACAGTTATAAATATTAGGAAAAATATCTAAAAATAACAATAATAATAAATAGAATAATATATAATAAAATAATAATAAATAATAGGGATATTAAATAATTATAAAATAATAGGATTAATGAATAATATTTAATAATATGAATAAAAATGATAATAAAAGGAGGAAAAATAATAAATAACAGGAATAATAAATAATAATCAAATAATTGGATAATAAGTGCAGACACTAAATGCAGGTGTCTGACCTGATGGTGAGGTTCTCCATCACCTCAGGGAAGTTCTCCAGCTCAGCTTTGAGCTCCTCAAAGGTGATGGAGCCGCTGTTGTCTTTGTCGGCCGACTCAAACAGCGCCAGCGTCAAATCATCCAGTTTCTCCTCCGGCAGAGAGATGGCGCTCTCGCGTAGACATGACTTCAAAACAGTTCGCAGCTCGTCTGGATCGATTGAACCGCTGCCTGTAGGACAAAATTTACCTCAATTACACTGAGAGATGAGACTGTGTGTGTGTTTCAGAGTGGATGGATTGAAAGACTGAACGTGTGGAGCAAAGAACAGCCTCTAACTTTTTCAAAGACATCTCAGTGGCATTCTGGGAAATGTAGGAAGTTGGAAAATGAAAGAAGAGTTCGTCATAACACCTGAAATATCTCCTGAAACAGAACTGAAACAGATGATCACATGTAAAGAGTATCTCATTAAAGGACCAGTCTGGTGTTCTTCAATATTTTTCTTATTGTCAGATTCAAATCAACAACATATTAGTCCATCTTTCAACGCTGTCTGACTTCCTGTCTGTGTCTCTCGGCTCCAAGCCCACTGGTTCCTACTGAAGATCTTAACAAACACAAATTATTTCATCAGTGTTTTCCTCAAACAAACAAGAAAAAATAGTGACTTTGCCGGGACTATTTTCAGCGGCGGATTAATCCACATTTGGTGCTCTAGTAAGTATATGTGGAAGCTGGACGATGTATAAAATTAAGTAATAACAGTGTGGCTCACTGATGTGTTTGGAGGAAGAAGGCACATATATTGGGGTTACTGACCGTCCACGTCGTAGACCTGGAACAGGAACTTGAGCTTATCTGTCTCGCTGCCATGGATCAAGAGTTCCAGAGCTTCCAGCAGCTCGTCCAGACTGATGGAGCTGCTGCCGTCAGAGTCAAAAAGCGCAAAGAAACGCTCGGCAAAGAAAGACTGCAGAAAAAACACACACATCAGAACACATCTCAACACGATCAGATATAACAGCAAAGGTCAGTGTGTCTGTGATCACCTGTACTTTACCTGAACACGTCCATTCATTAGGGGTGGGAATCATCTGAGGCTCCACAATACGATATTATTGCAATTTGAAACTTGTTATTTTGAGTATTGTGCTAAAATATATTGCAATAAATTAACTGTATATTGTGTAATCAATCTACCATTTATTTATATTTTTTTGTTATTTGACAGTAATGAGTATCTAGTTCCTAAAATGTTGAGGCAGAGGGTATTTGCTGTAGCTCTGGTTGAGGGTGAGAGGCTGTCAGCAAATAGTTTGTTGGGCACAGGGAAACAGAAATCTACATGAGACCCTAAAAAAGAGGGTGGATCATGGGGAGTACCACCAGTTGGTCCAGGAGCTTCACCTCCATGATGGCCAGTTCCAGGCCATCATCGAGGATCAGGTCCATTTTAGATCCATTTTAGGATGACTCAGGGACAGTTTGACAACCTGCTGTGTATCATCAGGCCATATAGCTCTGGGTATCCAGCAACCGCTACCACCAGTTTCTCCTCCATTGTTTACCAACTGTAAACTTGTTGTCGTGACCACTACAGAAGGCCCGCCTCTCAAATCATCTGATTGGACAATGGGAAATAAATGGTGAAAAAAGTGATGACGTGGGGTGCTTTTCCGCTCTGAATTTTTTTAACTCGTGGAGTTCAGAGCATTCAAGCAAAAATGCCAGGCGCCTAGAGCACAGAAATGCCAAACGTGTCACAACACAAGCAAAAATTTTCATTCTCATTAAAAACAATTACAGAAAACCTTCCTCAACTGCTAAAATGCTTTCTGTGCAATCAGGGCCTTAGAGTATTGTTCTCTTACTACCACTAGATGGCACAAAAAAGTGCCCATGAATGAGGACAACAGCTCAAAGTTAAGTAGAATGAAGTATAAGGTCAAGTAGACCCAAAATGTGATGTCCTTATAGGAGGACACTACGACGGAGTATTAGGGCCACATTAAAGAAAAAAAAATCGGAGATGTCGAGAATAAAGTTGAAATATTACGAGAAAAAACTCGTAATATTTTGAGAATAAAGTCATAACTGAGAAAAAGTCATAACATTACGAGATTAAAGTTGTAATTTAACGAGATTAAAGTCATAATATTACGAGAATAAAGTCGAAATATTATGAGATTAAAGTTGTAATTTAACGAGATTAAAGTCATAATATTACGAGAATAAAGTCGAAATATTATGAGATTAAAGTTGTAATCTATAGTCATGATGTCACAGAGAATCAGATTTCAGTCATGGGATGAATTGAATACTTTAACTTTAGGATATGAGTATTCATGTTTGCCTCACCTCTTTGACCTTGAGAGCCGTTTTAAACTCGTCGATGTCGATCTCTTTGTCGTCTCCGGCGATGGTCTCAAACTGTTTTGTGACCCACTCCAGCCAACGAGCATCCTCGTCCAGACTCATGGTGACCGGCTCTGCTGCTGCTGGAAGACACAAACCAACAGTTCGTCAAACTTCACTATGATTCTGTAATATAAACATAATCGCACCTCCTTTAGCACCTCCTCCAGTCAGACAAACTTCGTGGACAGACTGAGCAGATACAGGAAAAGGGGAAGTTCTGTCTCAAAGAGGAACACTTCTCTTGTTCTGACAGCTCTTTGATGCCTGATAACATGAATGTTTTCCATCTCTTTATCTAAACGTCTCTGTCTCCATCCTGATTGTGCTCCTCTGATCTGTGGAGTTCCTCAGGGGTCGATCCTAAGTCCCCTTTTATTATCTCAACACCATATTACATTACTACGCATTTGTGGAACCTGATGAAACTTCAGATTTCTTCAGCCTGAATGTCTCCAAGATTACCGTTATATCTCAACAAAAATTGAGCATAGCGTTAGTTCAGGCAGGACTATGAATCAAATGAATCAAATCTCTAAACCGTTGATTATCAAAGTACAAAAATGTGTGTTCAAGTGGTAACACAAACACCTCTTCTCAATTTGTTCTTCTCCTCTTCTCATTCTCCCCTCCTTTTTTTAAATACTCATGTCAATTACCTTCTAAAGAAGCTGTAAATATTGTTTAAGAGTCCCAGAGAACAGAAACGAGCAGCCCCACACTCCTCCTCAGTGCTCTTTATGCACTGCAGCCCCAAACTGCATGTTACATTTTTGTTAAAATTAATTACCAGAGATGCAACGTGGGAGACGTAAACATTATTTCAAGTTGAGTTTTACTTTAAAGACTTGTGGACTTTGGACAGCAACTTGACGCATGTCAACAATGGGTTACTGCCTGCATTAGACTGCCTGTATTAAGATGTTTTAACAGTGGTTTAATTTCAGAACAAAGACAGAGTGCCAAGGCTTAGGGCAAACACTATTGTCACGTGGCTGCCATGAAGGCAGATGAGGGAGACGTGATGTTGCTCTGCAGGGGTTCGATTTACGTGCAGCTGCCGCAAGGGAAGTTGAAGAGGAAGGGGCAGGGGGATGCCATGGGCCAAATCTAAAAACTAAAATTTAAAATTATTGAAAGAAATAGAAAAAAAAACATCTCGCAAACAGGGCACTTATCTAGACAGTGGGCAAAAGGGCAGGTGCATGAGCACCACCTGGGGTCTGTCTGTGTATGTGCCTGTTGTGATATAGTTTTGCTGTTGTTAACGTGGTCCCCAATCAATCAATAAATAAACACGTTTGCCGTTTATCGTGGAGGCATGCAAGAACAACAAAGATTTCTTCATGAATTCAAGTTAACATGACATCACTGATTTACAAATGGTCATTTTAAGGCGGAAGTGTTCCTTTAAGTCTCCGTGTAAACACAGACAGCAGAGGAACCTTACAGATCACTCCTTTCATTTCCTTAATTTTTTTTTAAATGTATACTATGGAACTCACACAGTGCTTTATCTGCAGTAACATGTTATATTATTTAACACACAATCTGATAATAATGACCTGTGTGGCTCAACTGTCCAACCTTCATGAACAGCTGAAGTCCTGTGGACGTCCTGCTGTATTCCTACAGAGGGACCACTATTGATACACTGCTGCAACATGTACGATGTTGCCATGGAGATGTCAGCCGCAGAGAAAGAACAAAATAACACACACATGTTGTGGCTGAAAATCATCGGACACAACAAATAATTAACCACACCGCAATAATTATATTATCAAAACTTGATGAATCACAGATTGTTCCTCCATAGCGTCAGATCCTCCGGCTTCTTTCTTTCACCGTTTAATGAACAATTACAAGAATATTTATAATGAAATAATTTGTTATTTGTTAAAGTCTTAAAATCAGTTACATTCTTTCTGCTTTGCTTTATGTATCTTGTTTGTGGTGAAAACACAAAATGCTGTTTCTGTGCAGCAGTTCAGTTTTTTCCCCAGTTTTAAATAAACAAAACCGCATTTAGTAAAAAATAAAATCTGAATAAACGTCAGACTGAGCTCCTGTCAGACTACAGAATAACATCTCATTTCATTAGAGATTACTGTTATCATCAGCTAATCTAATGATAACAATTGCTTGATTAATTTCATACTATAAAATGTCAGAAAAACAATGTTCACTTTAATATCCTGAAGCACATTTTCACATCATTAAACGTCCAAAAATCACAAATATTCACTTTCCTGAGATAAAAGACCAAGAAAAGCAGCAGATTATTGTGTTTAAGATGCTGGAACAATCAAATTTTTGGTTTCTCTGCTTAGAAAATGACTCAAACAATAAACTGATTGTAAGAAAAGTTGCAAATGAGTTTAGTTTTGGATCCACAGTAGCTCCACATTTCATAACTTCACAACCTGCTCAGATTTGAAATTTTAAACAGAGTTTTACCTGCTGCAGAGAATCCTGCTGCCTCCTCAGCTGTTTATATCCCACGTCTTTAATGTTTCTGTTTCTTCATCTGCTCCTCTTCGTCACAGGTCCTGTCTCTGTCAGCTGGAGCTGACACACGGATGACCACTGAACGTCTCTGTGGACAGACTGGGACACTACAGCAGCAGCAACACAACAGGAGTAAACATGAGGATACAGCCAATACGATGAAACTGAGCCAGGATCAGAACTACATACTCACACTACAGAGAGCTCAGAGTTAAGGATCCACAAATGCTCCAAATAACTTTTTCTCTATTGATCAATCTGCAGTTTATTTTCTTGATCAATCTTTCAGTTTTCTCAAAGCCCACAGTGACCGACCAACTGTTGAAAACCCCAAAATAATCCATTTACTGTGACAGAAAACAAAGAAAAACATCAAATCCTCAGATCTCACGGGCTGAAAGGGATTATTTGGAATAGCTGCTTTTAAATTGACTGAAACAAATAATCAGTTATACCAGTTATTGCTGATTATCCTTTTGTAAAATAATTACAAAGAAAATGTACAATTTATATGACTAACATGGCCACAAGCCCAAAAGCAAACAGCACACACAAACTATAAAAAATAAAAAAATATAATAATCATAATAATGATGACAATTCTCCTACTTATTTAGCTTCATTTGCTAATTTACAATTATTCCCACTAAATAAATTAGAGCTCAACAAGCTGAAGAAAAGCTGCTGATAACCTTTTGTTGATCGAATAATCAATTAACTGATTAACTGTTACAGCTGTAAAATCCACACTGATAATCATCTACTCATGTCTTATCGAAGAGTAAAAATTACCTACAGATATTAAATACTTTATGAAAACTGTTCATATTAATACAGATTCACATAATGTGCACATGAGAAAGTTTAAGCACAGATTCACATTTGTTTCATGTCATGAAACAATAAATTTAAAGAGTTCAGTTCAGGTCAACGATTCATGGTCACTTTCTTTATTAATGCTTAGTCATCACACAAGATTTAAATGGAGTTTAGTAACTGAACACATCATCACTCATACCTCAATGTTCAGAGTCGATTAAGTGCTAAGGAAGTTTGTTTCCCCGTTTTCAGTCTTTATGCTAAGATGAGCGAGCTGTTTCCATGTGTTTTTGGTCATTATGCTAAGCTAAGCTAACTGATTCGCAGTTTCCAGTCTTTATGCTATGCTAAGCTTCCTGTTTGCCCGTTTTATTTTATGCCGAGCTAAAATAGCTGATTCCCCGTTTTCAGTCTTTATGCTAAGCTAAGCTTGCTGTGTCCCTGTTTCTAGTCTTAATGCTCAGTTAAGCTAGCTGTTTCCCCCATTTCCATTCTTGATGCTAAGCTTAGCTAGCTGTTTCCATTTTCTGGTCTTTATGCTAACCTAAGCTAGCTGTTCCTCGTGTTTTTAGTCATTATGCTAAGCCAAGATGGCTGATTCTCAGTTCCCAGTGTTCCTGCTTCCTGTTTCCCCATTTCCATTATGCTAATCTAAGATAGCTGTGTCCACCTGCTCCCAGTCTTTATTCTAAACCTAAGCTTGCTGTTTCTACATTTAAAATCTTCATTCTAAGCTTAGCTTACTGTTTCCAGTCTTTTTGAAAACCTAAGTTAGCTGTTGTCCCCATTGCCAGTCTTTATGCTAAGCTAGGCTAGCTGTCTTCTTGTTTCCAGTCTTCATGCTAATTTAAGCTAGCTGTTTCCACCTACCCCCAGTCTTTCTGCTAAGCTTAGCTTGCTGTTTCCAGTCTTTTTGAAAACCTAAGCTAGCTGTTTTCCCCATTGCCGGTCTTTATGCTAAGCTAGCTGTTTTCATGTTTCCAGTCTTTATGCTAAGCTCAGATAGCTGTTTCCACCTGCTCCCAGTCTTTATGCTAACCTAAGCTTGCTGTTTCTATGTTTCAAGTCTTCATTCTAAGCTTAGCTTGCTGTTTCCAGTCTTTTTGAAAACCTTAGCTAGCTGTTTTCCCCCATTGCCATTCTTTATGCTAAGCTAAGCTAGCTGTATTCATGTTTCCAGTCTTTATGCTAAGCTAAGATAGCTGTTTCCCCTTGTTTTTGAGTCTCCTATGCTAAGCTATGCAGCTGCTGCTGTAGCTTCATATTTACTGTACAGAGGAGAGAGTGGTGTAAAGTGGTCTCTCAGGATTTCAGTGAATGTCAAATTTTAGCGTTAAAGCTTTTAGCCGTTAAGTCAAGACATCAAACATTCACAGATGTAAAAGTGAAACAGGTCTCTTTTTTGTGAGAGGAGAAAACTGTGAATCATTTGTTATTTAAAATTTTATTAGAATCTGTTTATATTTATACAGTTTTGGATTATGTGAACCTTTTATTGATCTCAGTTAGTCACTGTGCTCTTTTGACCGATAGTTTGTAATGAAGATGTCATTTAAATAAGTCCAACTTTCTTTAGCAGCTTCATCATAATTATGAAACTAAACATGTAAAAAAATATTTGGTTCCCCACATATACAGAAAAACACTCTTTATTAGAGCACAATACAAAACATCATACAGGAAATATCAAATTTAAGGCACGCTTGTCCAACTTCTTTCTTCACTCTCCCACCAACAAACATTACAAACAGTATTCTGATGTAACTGTGCAGGTGTTCAGCAGCTATCAACACACTGACACTAAAACATCCACCTGTAAAAACTAAAAGCTTCTACTGCCGGAGACCAGAACCTGAAAAATTTACAGTTATTACAGTTGGAGATTGAAATACATTAAATAACTCTAGTGTACAAACTTTAAAACATTTTCACATTTAAAATATATCATTATAACATCTACAGTATTTTAACACACCTTTACACATGTGACTCAGTAATACAATCTGAAGGTTCAGGTTCAGTTTTATACATTAAATAAGATCATTTACATTTCAAGCTTTTTATAAAACGTACTTCAGTAAGTTTGTCTTCCTCTCCTGCAGGAAAACTTCTATTATCTTATTATGTTCAGGTTTTATTGAGACGTCCACATGGCGGCTGTCTACCTGCCAACATCACTGACACAGGAAGTCATTTATTCAGCCACAGACAGGGTGAGATGTGGAGGTTAGGGTCAATTTTGCCCAAACTCTGATTGTAACATAAAATACGATTTTTTTTTTTGTTCCAGTAAAAAAGCTGATCTACTTTAAATGTTGAAAATAAAAATAATAATTTCTGGGCATGGCTGAGACAAAGGAAGGACAGAAATAATACAATACTAAAAATACGTGGCGTTTGTTGGTTGTCTTGATGATGTTGTTTTTTTTTGGACATTGAATACACCAAGCCTTGTGTATTCAACTGTTTCAGCCATGATGAGAAATCTTGTTTAAAAAGACAATTTTTAGTTCAGTTATCCCTTTAAGTCCAAAGTTGTGTTCACTGTTGGATCGGTCCAAATACCAAATGTATCCAAGTGTGCATTTCCAGTTATTACTGTGGGTCTAATAACTGTCTGTCGAGTTATCCTAAAACACCAGAAGACAAAAAAGGCCCTGGAGTGAAAGAATGGGTTAATGTAATGGTGGAAACAGCATCTTATGAACGTTTGTTCAGTAGAAGAGAATGAATGGCGATCAGGAGAAAGGAGTATCACCTCGGGATCAGTTATAGATTCATCTTAAAATGGGAGATAAGCCTACATAATTATAAACCTGCTCTGTGACTGTGTGACCCTGTAGAGAGATGTATGACGACATGTGTGTGACATGTTTCTGTTTGTTAGTTTGTTTTCTTCTCTTTCCTTTTAAAGTTATTTGTTAATTTTTCTTTTTAGTGGTGTCCACCTCCATACTATAAAAAATACATAATAATATAATAATATATGTTTGCCATGTACCGAGCCTCTCAAACCAATACAATCTTGTATTATAAATAGCAAATTTTTGTTTCCCTCATGTCGTCCAGGGTGCAGTGACAGCGGATCCTCTGCTCTGAGCAGAAGCTAAATATGACAGAGGTTGGTTCCACCGTCCTGATCAGTGGGACGTTAATGTGAGGGAGTCACTATAGTATTACTTTACAATGTAAAATCAGAAAAAACTGTACATAAAATTTAAATAAAAAAACATTTTTAAGACTTTTAAAAGATTGATTCAAGACACTTTTATGACATGTAAGACCTTATTTATCCCTTTTAAGGCTTTTATGGATCCACAAGAACCCTATATACATACATATATATATATATATATATATATATATATATATATATATATATATATATATATATATGTGTGTGTGTGTGTGTGTGTGTATGGTTTTTGTCTCTTCTTCTTTTTCTTTGTATTGTTTATCATGTATTTCTCTGTTTTTAGTGGACTTGGATTTTGTTATTGCTAGTTTTTTCTGTAGTTAAAGGGAGGTCTGCTGTATCAGCCTGTCCTCTCCTGACACATTTCTTTTTTTCCATTATCTGGATTTTATGCAGTGTTATGTTTGTGCAAAAGAACAAAAATAACAAAAGTCTGAAACACATTTCATCACAGTCCATCCAACAGTTGTCGATATATTTCAGTGTGGAGCAAAGTGGCAGACAGTGAAGCTTCTCTGCCAACAGGCTGAAGAAACAAACGTCTTTCGACCAAACTTTACAGTTTTTAACTCACATTTATTTTGACCTGCAGATAAACAGATCTGTGCTCCCTGAGCAAAGACACAGGACGAACACTCAGAGTTCCCTCATGCTTCAAAACATGTTTAACATGTCTACAAAACACCAACACAGTGAAAACTCTGAATGACACACGACCTCCAAATAAAGTGTCTGATAAACTGAACAGTTTCAGTGTTTCAGTACCGAGTCAGTCCTCAGTGTATGAAGCAGACATTAGACTCAGATACTGTTTTAGTATGTTGGCAGTTGTACACACATTGTGTCTCATGTGATGTTTGTGTCGGTGATGTTGCCTCATACTGAAGGAAGCTCCACGTCGTCCTCCTCCATGATGGCCTGCAGAGCCTCCAGTCCCTCCACAGACACAGTCAGACTGCCGACCACCTCGCTGCTGTCCTCAACATCCAACACTGCAGGACACATACACACACACAGACAGAGACACTGACTACCAGCAGGAACAAATCTGTGGCCCCATTTACACTGCCTGCTTGAGGCAGGAATTTCACGCCGTGATGCCGCCTTGCCGTTCTGTATAAACGGTACAATCACAGAACGGGGGAAAGAGTTGTCTCTCCTTTACACCGGCAGCGGAGGCAGTGACAGCACCGAAACAACATCCATGTGCAAGGGACAGGACAGGTGTGATGTGTGCTATGCATACAACCCAATGTCGTGAGATTTAAAAAGAAGCAAATAGTAGTTAGCAGCTAACTCAAAGAAGAAGAACAGCACCTTAAAATGTCCCTAAATTGGGAAAACAGTGAGGTCACAGAGCTCCTTACCCTCTGAGCTGAGGACGAGATCAGCCGCCATATTACAGAGATGGTAAATTATTCTTAGCCATTGTTATTGTTTATAAAGCACTGCCAACGTGTATGTTACATGTCACAGTGGAGACTGACATTGTTGTGTTACATGACACGTCCATCACACCTATTTTGTTTCCGTGATGTGGGCACTCTGTCTAAAATCAGACACTGGAGCGGCCTAGTGGCACTGTTGTCTGGTCTGTGTAAAAATACAAAGGTGGCATAAAGAAGGGATGACGGTTTGATTTGAACTGCCGTCACATCTGTAATCCTGTAGAATACAGTGTGTGTGCGTGTGTGTGTGTGTGTACGGACCATTCAGGCTGGTCTCTGTCAGGTCCCGTTGTCTCTCCAGAATTTCGGGGATCCTGAGGAAGGCCACGCCCATGTCCTCACACTCCCTCTCCTGCTCCTCTTCCTCCGGAGGCTCGCTCACCACTGTGAACCGGATTCTGTCAACAAAACACACACACACACACACATATATTATTAATACTGTCAGTATGATCCTAATTTCAAAACTGCAAATTAATGTTATTGTCCTTGTCAAATATGTCTTGTATTTTTTAGGATTTACCACTGAATCAGTATTTTCTTTTCTTTCTTGATCAACAACACAAAACTCTAACACATTGAATTCTGTATTAACTGATTGTTATGGGAGCGGCAGAACAAGCTGTAACACTGACATCATCTCACGAAGTTATCATGAATCACAAACAGGTGCTGCTGCTGGAAACAACAGTGACCAGAGCAAGCAGAGTCGATCAAAACAGTTTCTACTGCTTAGACTATGAACTCTGTAAACTCACAGTGTCCCTGTTATCATCTTTGACTTCATTGTTACTGTTGTTGTGTTGAGTTTGACCTTCTGTAGGTGGCACTCTCAAATGAAATTATTCCAAATAAAATAAAATAAAATAAAATCCAATTCATCTCCATTATAATCAGGTGGAGGCAGAACTCTTGGAGAAGATCAGGGCAAATAAACCATGACTAGATCCCACTGAAGGTAGGAGGGATATTTGGGTGTACGTGTCTCTCGTTGAACGTGATAGTGAAGCAGAGGTGTTTCCTTCCTGTTTTGATCTTCGTCTGTACAAAACTGTGACAGTTAAACATTTGTCTCTAGCCGTCTCACTTGTGTTAAGAAAAAGTCTAACTTCCTTTCCGACCCACCTCTCCATCTGAGGGTTTCGTCCCTGCAGGACTCCTCTCAGCAGCCGCCGCCTCACCCCGTTCTTCTCTGCATCCACAGGAACGACTGCAGGACAACAAACAGGTCACATATTAAAAACAAGATGGAGTCTGAATCTCTCTGACATAAAACAAGTACTGTGATTTAATACGACTCTCGAGAACATTATAGGTTCTGTATGTAACTTTTTCCATGTAATCCTTTTTATTACCAATGGGTGAACAGGTTGGAACGTAACTTAAAAACTGAGATCTTCCCCGACCTTCTCAGTCGCCTCTAACAGCCTGTGGACTGATTAATATTTTAAGGACTCGGGATTAATTTTTCGGGATAATTAAAAGGATGTGATGTTATGTTCCTGAGCACCTGCTCTCTTTAGCTCTGCTACAGCAAAACAGTGTGCCACACAAGTTTAACTTTAGTTACAGAGTCTGCTGACGTCAACAAACGACTGGCACCCATCCAGCGTGTTTTTTGTAGTGGCAGTCCACCTCGTGGCCTCCAGCCTGCTGTGAACCCAGAGCCTGGAGTTTCCTCTGGCTGAATTTGATTTGCTACAGCAGCTAAGGTCTGAGCTGCCGTCCACTCTCCTCCTGGGGAAGTAGTGTCCTCATGAAGAATTCCCTCTGTCTCATCTGGCCGCGGCTGTCTCAATACACGGTGCTGTTCTATTGCACACTCAATATAAACTGCCAAATGTGTGGGCCGCACTGAATACAGCCATGAATGAGGAGGAAATCTGAGGGTCGCGATTCCTGTCATCCCAGCGGATCTGTCCTTAGCCCACTTCTATTTATTATATACATGCTCCCCCTTGGCCGTGTCATCAGACAGTACGGGATTTCTTTCCACTCCTACGCCGATGACACTCAGCTGTATCTCAGGACTGACCCAACCCCTTCAACTGCTCTACCATCTTCATCTTCACCTCTGTCCACACTCACCAACTGCCTGGAGGAGATAAAGGCATGGATGAGTCATAAATTCCTCCAACTCAACTGTTCCAAATCCGAAGCCATACTTATTGGCACCCCTCATCAGGTCCAGTCATCTTCTATAACCACCATCACCTTCTCCAGCCAGGACATCCCCCTTTCATCTACAGTTACCAACCTTGGCGTGAGACTGGACCCTCACCTAACATTTGAAAATCACATTAAACATCTGTGTAAATCCTGCTTTTTTCACCTTAACAACATCGCTAAACTCCGTCTCTCTATCACCCTCTCTGATGCAGAGAAACTAGTCCATGCCTTTGTCTCCTCCAGGCTCGATTACTGCAACGCCCTTCTAATTGGAATTCCTGGCAAAAGTCTGCAAAAATTACAACTTATTCAGAATAGTGCTGCTAGGATCCTCCTGAAAGTCAGAAAACACGAACACATCACACCCATACTCTGCACCCTTCACTGGCTCCCCATCTCTGCCAGAATCAGCTACAAACTTGCTCTCATCACCCATCAGTGTATCCATGGAAATGCCCCGGATTATCTCAATGAATTACTCACCCAGCAAGCTTCAACCTGGAATCTACGCTCCCAAAACCAATACCTTCTCCACCTCGCCAGAACCAAGCTCCGCACTATGGGAGACCGTGCCTTTTGTTCTGCTGCCCCCCTGGAACTCCCTACCCGGCCACCTCAGAGCCCCACAGACAGTGGATGCCTTTAAGAGAGGCTTAAAGACTTTCCTTTTTAAAGAAGCTTTTGACTTGGCCTAGGACTTTTTGAATTTGCTTTTATAATGTTTTAATTGATCTACCTTTTTACTGTGTGCTGTAGCACTTTGAGGGTTTTTTTTATAAATGAAAAGTGCTTTATAAATTATTATTATTATTATTATTTTCTAATCCTCTAACCCAGGGGTGTCAAACAAACGGCCTGTGTGCTAGAACCGGCCTGACAAAGGGTCCAATCCGGCCTACTAGAGGACTACACTAAAAGATGCCCGGTTTCAGGAATAAGTTAAACAATGCCCACTTCATGTAAAATTCTGCTTCAGAGGCTTCTCCACCCTGAGCAGAATACAGTTCTCTGATATCATAATGAATACTTACTGTGACCATGTTTAAAGATACTGAACATTGTGCATAATTCTGTCAATCAGCAGCTTCAGTTCAAAATAATCTGTATCAGGAAATGTGTGGATAAATGCACATGTAATGTCGGTGAGGAGTAGACTGACTGAATGTGGAAACACTGAGACATACTGTTGAAATGGCACTTATTTTTCTTGAGACCTAAAAACCCTTGCTTGAGTTTCTTGAAGACGTTTTGCCTCTCATCCAAGACGCTTCCTCAGTTCTGGTGCAGAGTCGCAGTCTTTAAACTCTGTATGGGTGTGAACCCTTACAGTGTTGTCATGCATATGTGAGTCATTGACCCACCCGGCCATCATGTGTGTCGTTAGAGTCAGATGAGGCCAGATGTGAATGGGTGTGAAGTCATCTGGGGAGGGATCCTAAGACTGGGATCCCACTAGGTGGGTGATAAATGGTGTCGTAGGCCACCATCTCTGTTTAATCATGGTTGTTATAGTTTGACGCAGATGGCTTCTTTCACTCCTCTTTCAAACCATCTTTCTTCTCTGGCCAAGATGTGCACATTGCTGTCCTCGAAAGAGCGTCCCTTCTCCTTTATGTAAGTGGACAGCTGAGTCTTGACCTGACCTGAGGAGCTGGCTCTCCTGTGCTGTGTCATGCGCTTGTCGAGTGATTGTTAAGTTCCCCAGTGTACAAATCTGTGCATTCCTGGTGGCATTGAACTGAATACTCAACATTACTCTGCCTTTGTCTGAGTGTGTTGTCTTTCTTCTGCCTCAGTGTGTTACTGGGTTTGTACTTTGTTCAGTAAATTAATAATCACAAGTGTTAACCACAGCAATCGTCAACTATTAATGCTATTTTAGCACCTCGTTTACAGCTTTAATAATTATTGTTGAGTGTCAGTGTGTTTCATTTGTGCTATTTCGGCTACATTTATGGTGAGTGCCTTTGCTTCCATCCTTATTTTTCTATTGTCTTTCAGAAACCATGTGTCAGTCAAATCAATCATCAGTCATTCTTACCTGTTACATCATTCTGATCTGTGGATAACAACATCAGTCATTTGCCTGTGCTGTAACCCCCTTCCTGTAGTCATGATGAAATACTGATTCTGAACTTTACAACCAGGACTCTGCCTGTGTTTGTCCATAAGAGAAGCCAGAGAAGCAAACTGTTTCAGTCCCAGTGGTGGGGAGTGAGGTGTAGGGTCTGCAGGCTGTGTTAGCTAGTTAATTCTTGTCTCAGCTGTGGTCTGATAAACAGTAAATTCCGGTGCTGGTGCACTCAGTACATGTAGTCGTAGTACAGGTTCTCACCTTTGCTGTAGTTGTAGTTGATGCTCTTGCCTTGGGGGGGTTTGGGGAGGGACAGGGGGGTTTCCTCTGTGGGCAGGTCCAGCAGAGAGTACTCCACAAAAAGACGCACCACGCTGTCGTCTCGGGACACCCGAGACTCCGGCTTCAGGCTCAGAGACACCACCTCCACCCGCACTCTCTCTGACGGCTGAGGACCAACACATGGAGCAGAGTTTATACATTTACTTCAATTATTAGTTTAATCACAGCATTAATGCTCGTCTGATGGCTTTTACACATTATTGTGTACATATGAGAATGTTTCTCTTGTTTCTCAAATATGAGAAAGTGCTGCTTCTCCTTCACTCAGGGTGCTTTCAGACCTAGAGTTGTCTTGCTTTGGTCTGAATCAGGGACTAACTCTGTTACAAATTTGTATAATTGCCTAGAGTTGGTTCATGTTCTCGCGGCAGCATTTACAAGAGGACCAGATCAAATGCCTTGTGTGAGAAAGCTGCTCTTGATTGGTCAGAATTTCCATGTGGGAAAAATCCAGGAAGTAAAGCAAACGTTGAAGAAGAGTACACTTGCAAGATAAATGTTACACTTTCTAATGTCACAATGGAGGGACAACTACGCAGGTTGATTTTAGCGCTGCTCATCGTGGACTATATTGCTGTCATTGTTCATTTTAGTCAAACCATACAGTTTGAAAACGAGGCGCGGCTCCAACTAGAAAACAATGTTTTGATGCATTGGATGTGCTGAATGTGCATATTAAGGCAGTACAGGAGGAGGTGCACATTAATAATCCTCCAGGACTGTAACATGCTCATGTTTAACCCAAACAATGTGTCATGTGACTGTAGTTGGTTCACATCCAGGTCGGAACACCTTCTCACCACAAACCAACCGCACCAGAGTTCATTTGTAACCAGACTAAGACCACCTCTTCAAGAAGGTCTCAGTCCGGTTGTTTTGGTGTGCACCCGAGTGCGATTGCTGTGTTCACACCCGCCCAAACAAACCGCACTTATGAAGCAAACTAACTTGAGTTTGACTGAACCGAACCAAACAGGTCAGGTGTGAAAGCACCTTTACAGTTGTGTTTTTGACTCAGACAAAACAAAACATTTGAAGACAGTGTGATAAATATTTTTTTACATGGACTAAAGAATTAATCGAGGCAATAACTAGCAGGTTATTTGATGATGGAAATAATTTACATTTGCAGTCGTTTATGTTGTTGATTATGCGTCTTGTGTATAATGACAGCAGGCTGACTTCAGTTAAAAGTTTGTGGTGTAAACTCAGATTCAGAAACAACCTTCTGCTTGTACGCAGACTAAAAAATCGAAGTGAACCTCAACAAAAACAAAACACCTTCACAATGAAAACACGAGTTCAGCCGTGTTTTTTTTTGTTTCCAGCGCTGGAGATCAACAACAACCCTTCTTCCTTCTGTTCCACCCCTGCACAGGTAAACACTGACCTTCCTCCCCGCGGTCTGCCCGTGAACAATGCAGTCATCGCTGTCGGACTGAGTCGATTCACTCTGATCCTCTCTGGCTGCTGAGGCCTCCTCAACATCTGCACGGGTTAAGACAGGAAGCAGATCAATCACTGGAACAACAGAAGCAGACTGACTGCAGCGTCTCTTTAAAAAGGAAATAAAAAAGATCTGAACGCATCATTTTCCTAAACTGTGTTTGGCATCAGGATGTTTACAGATGTTCCGTAAGGTGAGTGAGACTTTGGCTGTCTCTCAGAGGGCTGTCGTTAACATTTATGAAGGCTGCTCTAAAGATTACTGTCAGCCACATTCAATATTAATGTCTGTTCTGCTCAGGAAAACAAAAACATTTGCAGCTTTAAGACAGAGAGAGTTTGGGGAGACGATGTTGGAGTCTGACCCTCGATTTAAAACAGCACTTGTTTTCTCTCCACTGGGTGTAAATCCAAATACAACAAGTATCATACAGTGTTCTGTAAACAGAGACTTGAATAGGGAAGCAGGAAACTTCGGTGGAGTCCAAACCACAACACCAACATTCATTATTTAACAGTATTATATTCAGTTTTATTAAACCCAGACGGATTTAACACGAGGAAACTAACTGTCAGTTGTAATCGATCATACAGTGATTCAGTTAATCAATATCTCCTCACCTTGGAGAATTTCCTCGGAGATTTCAGAGTCGTCGGAGTAGGACTGAGAGCTTGCCGGGACCAGCTGACCTTCGGAGACGTGAGACTCTTCTTCATCATCCTCTTCCCTTGCGGTGCGCTGAGCAGCTGGAGTCGCCTCTGTCACGACCTGCAAACACAAAACGTGATGCCGGAAAAAGGCCCAAAGTCAAAGGTGACTGATTTATTACACATCTGCTATAAAGAAAATTAGATTATTCTTGAAATGACTGGAGTGAAACTCTGATTCATTGATTTGTGAATTTAAAATTACCACAACAGGCTCAATCAGTGTGGCCAGACTGAGTGGGTTTCAAGGTAAAAATGGTTTTGAGCTGCAGTTTCGCTATTTCACTTAACATGGGTGTTTAAATGAGTCCACTTCCTGAATATGAACCCTGGTTCCCAACTGGTGGGTTGAGGTCCAAAAGTGTGTGTAACCTTATAATATCACAATCAACATCAAGTGTGTGTTTTATTACCCAAGGGATGTTACTTTTAATTCACAATAAAAGTATTAATTGTTCAAAGCATAGGGACATACACTAACCAGACACTTCATTAGGTACACCTGTTAGGTAACTGCTTGTTAACACAAATAGCTAATCAGCCACGTGGCAGCAACTCAATGCATTTAGGCATGTAGACATGGTGAGGACGACCCGCTGAAGATCAAACTGAGCATCAGAATGGGGAAGAAAGGTGATTTAAGTGACTTTGAACGTGGCATGGTTGTTGGTGCCAGACGGGCTGGTCTGAGTATTTACTGGGATTTTTCACACACAACCATCTCTAGTGTTTACAGAGGATGGTCCCAAAAAGAGAAAATATCCAGTGAGCCAAAATGCCTTGTTGATGCCAGAGGTCAGAGGAGAATGGCCAGACTGGTTCAAGATGATAGAAAGGCAACAGTAACTCAAATAACCACTGGTTACAACCAAGGTCTGCAGAAGACCATC
>NC_065525.1:38436774-38456656 GCF_006386435.1 Epinephelus moara | reverse complement strand
CATGACAATGAGTTCACTGTACTCCAATGGCCTCCACAGTCACCAGACCTCAGTCCAATAGAGCACCTTTGGGATGTGGTGGAACGGGAGATTCTCATCATGGATGTGCAGCCGACAAATCTGCAGCAACTGTGTGATGTCATCATGTCAATATGGACCAAAATCTCTGAGGATTGTTTCCAGCACCTTGTTGAATCTATGACACTAAGAATTGAGGGACTATAACAAATATGTATTCTTTACACTGTGTGCAGTTATAATAATCCCATTGTATGTGTAGTCACGCATTCCGTCTACAGTTGGCTCTGTGGTGACTTGTGATGGGACTGAAGAATATCATTGTCCCAGCGCAGGTTGTCATGGGGCTGATGACGGGTGACAGGGCTGACGTGCACCATGAGTAGGCTGACTTGTTTATGGGCTTTATGCTGGCCTTCGTTAGACAACAATGGCTTGTTTAGGAACTTTATGTTAACAGTTTTTAAAAAATGTACCCAGGGAAATTCCGGAAATATTGGTGGCAGATGCAGCCAGGCATGACTATGTGTAGTTTCCCTAATTTGCCAGACATAAATTTTTTTAATCACCCGGTCCCCATGGCGGGACTACTTGGAAATCACTGCTCTAAAGGTGAATGATGTAACACCTCAAACAGATATACTTTGATATGTATTTTTTTCTTTGTTATTACTGTATGCTTTTTAGGTGAAGTGAAGAAGCATTTGGTTTGACAGCAGTCCAATCAGACTCTGTGAGTTTACCTTTACAGCAGTTGATAATGTGTCTCTTCTCTCTGCAGGCAGGTGTGTCTCTGCTGAGCCGCTATCCTCAACCTGACACAAGACAAAAGGACAGAAACATTTAACCAATTTATAACGGCTGAAAAATATTTCCACTTATATTTGTTTTGAAAACTGCAAGAGACACTGGAGAGACACTATAACTCTGGTTCATCACTGTTCTAGAAACAAAACACATAAAATAGGACCAAATGTTTTCGCAGTAACTGAAGTTAAAATCTCACCTGGTCACGTGCAGCTGAGGGGTCTATGAATGTGACCTTTTTGGCCGTCAGTCCGTCCTTTAGGTGCGTCCTCTGTCTGAGTTTTGGCAGCGGGGCCTGATGGGAGGAAAACACTCAGATTAATGGAATAAAGTTTGTCGGAAACACCTTTTAAGGTCAATATTAACATTTCCTGAAATCATCCAGAGAGCAGTATTTCACACTGAGAACAAATAAATCTCATCACTTGTGTTTCCACTGTTATAAATTTATACACCTATATACCTTCGACGCAGCGACCTTAGGAAGCGAGACAGGCTGATGAGGACGGTGTTTGTCTTCCTCCTGCAGTGTCTCATCAACATCTTTCTCTTTCCTCTCGTCCTCCACTCTGTGCTGATCCTGCTCTGGTTTGATTTCTGTCTCTGTTGGGATTAACTCTTTAACAGTCATGATGGAGCCTGATGGAGGGACGTACGTGAACTTCCACTTCAGCGTCACTTCAATGTGTCCGGCGGGGAGTCCAGAGGGATCGGTCAGCTCAAACACACCTGAGAGACAAACAGGACCGATCTTTGTTACAAAACAGAATGGAGGAAGTTGCTCAAAACTCCACTTTTATTTTACTTTCATTTTTTACAGTTCTTCACTAAAATATTTGTCTAAACTTCAAACCGTATCAAAGAGGATGTTTTTTAAGTAGTTCTTGTTTGAGCTTTGTGGTGTTGAAGGGACAGTTCATTGACATTTAACAGATCGCTGTGTAACAAAAAATAATAATACAATCAGTGAAATTGGCAAACAATCTAAAAACAACGTTATCCGTCTCTTAAATTATATTCAATCTCCTCCTCATCATCAGCTGAAGATATCTCCATGTAAACCATGTGTACGCCTGCTCTGAAGAATGTGTGAGGTGTTTATATTCGTCCTTTATAAATACCAGTTAATGTGTGGGAAGAGGCGTACGCATGTTTTTGTGCGTACACATCCTTTATGCATCTGTCCCAAGAGCAGCTGTGACACTGAGGTCCCAGCAGAGGGACACAGACCCAGTCGATGCTCACCAGTGACGGGCTGGTCCTTGGCCAGTGACAGCAGAGGCACTCTGGCCTTCCCCATGTACGTATCCATCTGCTCCTCTTTGTAGTTGAACACGTAGAACAGAAGCACCTCAGACTTCAGGTACTGGTCCAGATCCGTATCCATCGAAACACAGTAGGACTTGAGGTCGTTGAGAACGGGGTCGCAGCAGTCGTGGACAGTGGTGGTCGGGTAGTCAGGGAAGTCAAAGAACTTGTAGACCACGTAGGGGCTCGGCTGCTGGGAGCCTCTGGACTTCTTCAGGTCTCTGCAGCGTCCGACTGTGATGGAGAGTTCGTTCCAGCCGCCGCCGGCTGTCTGCAGCTGAGGGGCAGAAACCAAAGGTTACATCATTCCGCACAAACCTGCAGCCAGTCTGTGTTGTTTTAGAAAAGAGAGTCAGAGGATTAAAGCAAAACTACAGTCTGTTACAACATGGGTTTTACTTTTGTAGCTCAGACCATCAGTTTTAAAATATTCTACAGACCAAACAAACTGCTAAAAATAAGTGTGACGAGTCTGGAAACACGATGAGAGGTTGTAAACAAACTCTCAGCTCAGTCAAACTGATCTGGGAGAGAAAACAAAGACGGAAACTGACAGTTCAAAATATCCATAAGTTTACAGACAGGTTCAGCTCTGACCTGCTGGACTTATTGTTTTCATGTTCACTCAGTTCCTCTGTGAAATGAGAATTCTCAGTTTTGCGATCATGTGACTGAACTGTTGGTTTGTTAACTGTCTGATCACATGACTGCTCGTGTTCACTGCAACTTGCTTTGGAGAGTACATAAAGAAAAAAAAAAACAGGCTGTAATAAGGTGTAGTTTTCCTCTTCCTGCAGGTACCTGTGCGTCTTGGCTCAGAGCAGTGCTGATGTAGCCCACAGCCTTCACCTTCTCTTTAAACAGGCGGATGGTCTCTGTCATCGGGACCCTCAGCCTCACCCAGTAATCCACGGAGCCAAAGGACCGAGCGTCATCACACGTACCTGACAAACACATGCAGACGTGTTTTTAATAACAGCTGCAGAGGTCTGTGATCAGGTCAGTTCACCTCCAGACCTGTTTTAAACACTCTGCTATGATTCATATTTTCTTTGTTTGTTTTATTGTGCATCTGAGATTGTGAAGCTCTATTACAAACTTTAAAAAGAAAACTGTTTTAAGGTCCAGTGTGTAGGCTTTATGGGGATATATTGTCAGAAATATAATACAATATAATAAGTATGTTTTCTTTAGTATATAATCACCTGAAGTTAAGAAACCATTATGCTTTCTTTACCTCAGAATGAACTCTTTATCTCTACATAGGGATTTTGTAGCGTGAAACTGCTTCAATCATTGTTTTTACTGGTTTAAATCACCTGGGGTCTTATTGAAAACACAGCGTACTCTCAAAACGAGGCCTAAAAGAGGCATACGCCACTTCCCACACAAAACTTGTGATGTATAAAAACAGACTTGATGGGAGAGGCTTTGACCCATGCTTATGAACGTAGTGGAGAAAGAAAATTGGCGAAACAGATGGTGAGGTGGAAGCCTGATTGTATAAACTGAATATTTTTTGGCAAACATAATTTTTCGGCTTTTGTCCATATGTACATTTTTAGTAGGGATCCTACTAAATGAGAACCCTGTTGCGTTTATTTTGGAGAGGAAGAGATCTCTGTGGATAATTTAGCTCTTGGTAAAAACCTCCTGAAAATCTGGATCTTAAGTTATCAGAAAAAAACAGGAGAGCTCATAATAGCAGCTGCTGGGCGAGCCGCCCATCTTCGACATGCCAATCAGTGTCAGAGAAACCCAAACTTTTTATGGTGAAACTGCTTTATACAGTATTTTTACTGGTTTAAATCACCTGGTCTGTTTGTTTTGAAGAGGAAGAGACCTCTGTGGAAAATCCAGTGAAGGTACACTGAAGGAATTACAACCAGGAGAAGTTTCAGCTGGTTGCAGTTTGCAATCCTCACCACTAGATGCCACTATATCCCTCTAAATCTTACACACTGTTCCTTTAACTATAAAGGTTTTTTAAATATTTTAACTTCATCCACAAAATTTATTCTGGTTTATTTACTGTTAACTTTATTTGCTTGTGAATCTTTTTTTCTTTCTTTGATTAAAGAAATTAGAACATTAAAAACAGACAGTCTTTTTACATGTTTTTTTTTTTCCAGCCACTGTGAAGCAAATTGTGTTGCCTTTTTTATATAACATGTCCTACATAAATAAAGTTTGATTATTATTATGACGACTTTGTGGAATCATTAGTTGTTTGCGGCATAAAAAATAATAAAAAAATCTAAAAGTAAGGATTGTCCTGATTTTTGTAGAGAATGTGTTTTGGTTTGTTTTTATGGAGAAGCACTCAAGAGTAAAACTTCACACAGCCACACAGGAGCAGATGAAGGTTTAGAGCCTCAAGGTCACAAAAGACAAAATGTTTTGACACAGTGGATCTGAGGATCTGGACCTGCAGCTCCCTGTGCAGCTAACCATGCCTCTTTAGACTCCAGGAGGAAAACACTCTTTACAAAACACTTCTGCAGACTGTCTGTGTGACTCTTTCAGTTTGTATTATGTTTTTTAATATTCTATCACTTCCTGCACAGGGATTGTAAGTTTGATCTTGTCCTACTCACCGACCAGCGGCATGGTGCCATGAACTTTTCCGTCCTGCTCCAGCAGCGGCTGCAGACGGAGCTGCCCGGTGGCCAGCGTCCTCCAGTCTAACCCCAGAGCCTGATGCAGCTCCACAGTCACAGACTGTCTGTGCAGATACTCCAGGAACTGCTCGTCCATGCTCACTACGTACTTAGAGGTAAAGCCATATTTGGGTCTCTGGCCTGTCACCACCGGAGTGGAGTGCAGCTCAAACAAATAGAAGGAGTATGTACAGAAGGTGGAGGGTTCACCGTCACCCAGAGCCTGCAGGGCGGATGGAGAGAGCGTGGCGCTGACTATCTGAAGCTCCAGAAGGTTCTCTCCACGCTCCAGGTGAAGAGTTTCATTAAACTCATCTGCCTCATCTTCGTCTGTCATGTCCGGTTTGAAGACGTAGGTTTTGGTGCCGTAGGCGATGTCTCTGAGCTGAGCTGAGGAGCAGCGGGGAGGACAGAGAGTTTGAGTTCAGAGATGATCAGAGCTGAGGCACCAACAAAGACTTCACAATACAACCTGTCACTGGACAGTTACACATCAATACTCACGACAGTTTCTTTAATTACAGAGCCATGTGTGTGTGTCAAGGTTATTATACAGGCGCAAAACTAAACTAAAAAACAGGTGTGAAAAAACACTTTACTAACTGTCAAAACTAATAAATAAAAATAAAAATACAGAGGTAATGTCTTCAGTTTAAGTCTTTGAGAGTTTGGTCAAATTTTTCAACATAACAAACATGAGGAGGAAGATTTGTTTGATGAATAAAAACCTTCCAGTTTCTTGATCTTGGCGGCTCTCGTGTCGAGCAGAGCGGCCTGTCGTTCCAGCTGCTGCTCACTCTCCACTCTGTTACTGTCCATCTTCTTCTTCACAGCGTCCAGCTCCGCCTTCATCACCATGAGGACAGAGTCACAACACACTGAGCATCTACAGTTTCATTCACATTTTAAGGACACATTGATTACCACGTTGTTTTTTTGTGACTTTACTGGATAATGTAGAGAGTTGACAAGAAAGGTTGACGATAAAGGATAGAAAAAGTATGAAGAACGTTGTTGTGCAGGTGACCTTGTAGTCTTTGCAGATGTTGCTCTCCACGCTGAGGAGGTTTCTTGTCTTCTCCAGCTCCTGGATGGTTTCAGCGTGAGCGGCTCGCAGCTCTCGGATGGCGCTCTCTGAGCTGCTGCCGCCTCTCTCCTGCTCCTCCTTCAGGAAGCCCAGATCTCCACTCCTCTGGGATTTACGCTCCTGAGGAGAAGGAGACAAAATTTAAAGTGTAGAGTCGGGAGGGAGATGTGGTGGGAAGAAGCAGGTTCATCATGAAGGTATGAACACAACCATAACATAAACCTGTCACCATCAACCTCCTATAGATTTATTACTCAGTACAGGAGTCATTTGAATTTAATTCACTCATTAACTCACAGTGATCAGTGTCATACTGTGTATATTTAAAAGTTCTGACCTTAATGAACAGCAGCGCCTCTGTGAGTTCAGCTACGTCGTACTCGTTCTCCTTTAACAAAGACAATAAACTCTTTAGATGCAGAAGAACTAAATGGTACATTTCATTGTTAATATTATTATTAATTTTACAATCTTACCCTGCTGTAGAATTTTAAACGATCATTGAGTTCCTCCAGCTGCTGCTTCTGTTCCAGAAACTGGAGCTGAAGTTTCTTATTTTCTTCTGTCAGCTTCTCATTTGAGTCTGAAAAATCAATCATGTCGATTAAATCATGGGTTAAACTCACTTTTAATATTCTGGTCAGATCAGACAAAAGTCCAGTTATAAATTATCAAAAAGAAAATTATGATCAGTTTTGTTGACTCTCCTGGACTTTCACGACCTGCACAGAAACACAGTGAGTGTATTCAGTAATCATCATGCAGAGCAGTTATAATATAAAGCTATGAGCAGTAGCAGCACCTCTCTCAGCCTTGATTTTGTCGAGGATTTCGTTTTTGTCGACGAGGTCGGCCTTCAGCGCCGTCTCCAGCTGAGCGATCTGTAGCTTCAGCTGCTGCTCCTGGATCTGCCACTTCTGCTGTCGAGACACATCGAACGCACTGCACACACACACACAGATACACTAATGATTCATCGCAGGAAAATATGGTGGCATGTCAGCTAAAAATGTTTTAAAAAGAAGGACAAAAAGTACGACTGGTTGGATCAGATTATCTGTGTTGGAAGCAGGGGGACGTTGACATGTGGATGATAACCAGGTGTTTGAACTCTCTCCCTTAAATGACCCATCAGAGGAGATCTGAAGCTTTTCACCTGTTGACCAGTTTTTCGTTGTTGTCCTTCAGCAGGTCTCTCTCCTGCTCCAACTCACTGATCCTCTCCTGCAGCTGCACAACACATGAGAGGGAAAGAACAGATGAGTCCTGAGGTTCGTCTCAGTCCAGCCAT
Source organism: Epinephelus moara (assembly GCF_006386435.1). Taxonomy (NCBI): domain Eukaryota; kingdom Metazoa; phylum Chordata; class Actinopteri; order Perciformes; family Serranidae; genus Epinephelus; species Epinephelus moara. The sequence continues at coordinate 38,449,485 of NC_065525.1, read as the reverse complement.
TTACATCACTGTGTTATCATCTCTGCCTTAAAGGTACGGACAGTTTCTGACAAACTCTGAGAAAATAAAGCTTTATTTATGTGATTTTGTCGACACTTTGTATTTTAAATTCAGTCAGTCTGATCAAAGCAGAAACGTACCTGAACACAGGGTGTCTACAGATACAACCACGTTAAATTTAAGACCTTTTAAGACCTTTTTAAAACCACCTTATATGAAATTTAAGACCAAACCAGCAATGGAAATACACATCTGTGGCGGTCACCTGCTCCATGTTCAGCCTGGATATGGCGGATGTCTGCAGCTGTTTCTCCAGGTCCAAACTCTTCAGCCTCTCATCTTTGAGCTGAGCTGACAGCTCATCCACCTTCAGCATCGCTGCATCATGACTCACCTTCAGCGTCCTCTGACTCTGAAACACACAAATTAACACGTCAGAGAAAAACTCTGTGGACAGCGTGTTTCAAAGTACAAGTCCGCTGATATTCTGTGTTTTTCATGTCAGCGTATCGAAAAACATATACAGTGTGTATCTACAGCCTACTATAACACACACCCTGTAGTTTATTTTTTACTCAATCCCACATAAGCCCCGTCTCAACCATCACTTTCGGTTTAGTACCTTTGGAACCTAAAGTAACCCTTCAGACATGGTACCTAGACCCTAGCATTTCCACCACAAACAGTACTCTTAAATGTGGGCGGGGTTGTTGTCACTCACTGCTCCGTCCAGCACTCACTGTGTAATGTCTACACCTCGTTTATCGTCCACAGAACGAGGCTGCAAAATAGAACAGGCTGTAGTGAGAGTCTCTCTCCATGGGATATTTAGAAATAGCGGGTTTGTGCATTTAGTCCTTCTCAGGCAAGCTCAGGGGTTTAGTGTTGCTGTAGCCCACAGGAATGATGCTCCACAATGCTTTTTTTTTTCTCCAAGTGAGTTTTAGAATTTATGCAGTTCACATAATCCAGTCAAAATTAATATATATTTTTAAACGTCTGTCTCATCCAAGAGACAAAAACCCAACTAAAGTAATGGTCAAAGTTGTCACAGTGATGCCGATGGATTCACGTCGTCAACTCATGCATTGAGTAACATTACAAGTTAATGTTCTACCTTAAAAGTTGCCGGCAGTCGGCCCAGTGAATGAGGTTATTTTTTCTCAGACTCCAGCTGCTGTGAGAGGCAGCAAAACATCCTTTCATTTTAGAGTTACAGTTTACTAATGAAACTCTCCACAGTATGAACAGTGGTTACATGAGCCTCAAAACCAGACACAACTCAGCCCTAAGCAGAGTGACCGTCCTCTTCTGACCAATCAGACTGCAGTGTTCACAGCTCCACCTTTTAGTACCAGATCTGTGTGCTAGGTACCCCAATAGAGGGGGGACCAAACATGGGGACGGTACAGAACAGTTCTGTATGTACCATCCACGACTTTTCACAGTGGAAACGGGAAAAAAAAGCGCATCAAACTGAACTGAACCGTACTGCTCGGTGGAAACGGGGCTATATACCATCCTGCAGTCACTAGAGCACCAAATGTGGATTCATCCGCTGCTGAAAACAGTCTCAAACAAAGTCACTATTTCCTCCTGTTTGTTTGATTAAAAAAACTGAAGTGAGCAGGTTTTTCAGGACATCACTGATGAAACTATAGATTTGTGTTTAAAGATCTTCAGTAGGAACCATTGCAATAGATGAAGACTGCTCCTCACAGAGTATTGATTTATCGTACTTGGATTTCAGTGTTTGTCTTGTCGATGTTGCCGCAGGACTTGAGCCGTAAAAGCTTCTCACCTCCTGCAGCTGTAGAAATCGTCCCTCCAGCTCTGTGACGCTGTTGGACCTGTCAGCCAGCTGCTTCTGCAGTTTGATCATTGTCACATTGCTGTTGACGTGTGACCTGACAGAGAAACACAACACACAAGTGTTGAAACCCTGAGACATTTGTGTACAGACACAGATACAGGTGCAGACCTCCATTCTGTCTGGTGTGACGGGAACATCCAACCAAAGACAATCAATAGTTCTGGTCAAACAGTGTTTGTAACAAGCTGTTGACTCACAGATAAACTACTGAACTGAATTATGGTTTTTGTGTTTCTTCCAGAATGGTTCATGAACACAAATGTTCTCAAACTTTCATCGAGTGTTGAAACATTTTATTCCTGTTGGAAACAATTAGAAGTATCACACCACCACATGATAGCTTTCACTGGGTCAGTAAGTCCACCCCATCACAGTGTAATGCTTTACCTCAGTTTGGAGGTTTGCTGCTGTCGGACCTGCAGAAGTCTCTCCTCATATTCTGCTTCCTTCCTCCTCAGCTCCTCCCTCAGCTGCTCCGACACTCCCTCCATCTCCTCCAAGTGGCTGCGCTGGAGCTCGATCACATTCTCTCTGGCGTGCAGACAAAAATGATTGGTTTGCTTCAGGCAATTTATCTCACTACAAATATGGTAAATGTAATACAGTCTGCAGTCATGAGTAAAAACCTGCCTGTAAGACACCAGAACAAAAGGTCTTGTTTTGTCCTACACACAGTTGTAAATGAAAGAAGTGGTTAGTTATAACACTCTTTATTTTCATCACTCAGTACTCTCAGTGGAGTCACACACACTTTACACTCTGTATGTCACACACGCAGAAATAGAAAATGTGCCTTTATGGTTTAACGAGCGGTAGAGCTGGGTATCAGTACTTGATACTTTCAAGGTATCAACTGAATTAACCCCATACTAAATAGTATCAAGACTTCTCCTGTCAAATGATACCCATATTTGATCCTTTTTGTACCCAGATCTAGAAAAAAATACTATTTGTTTGGCTTTGCTCTCAGCCAATCACCTCAAGTGTTCTTTGATTTATTGCAAAGAATACTTGAGGTGATTGGCTGAGAGCAAAGCCAAACAAATACTGCGATTGGCCCTCTGCCACAGCAGCTACAACCCATACAGTCTGCGGTGTGGGGAAGTTGAGCCTGGTGTATTTGACAGAGTTGGAAGCTCAGCAACGTAAAGATGCCACCAAAATGTTCAAAAGTATGACTATATTACAGACTTGTGGCGTCTGTGGTCATTTTACAAAACTGAATGCTTCTATTTGCACGATGGGTAAAAAAAGGGTATCAAATAAAGGACTCTGTTGGTATTGATGTCTCTTTAAGGGTACTGGTATCTTGTTTTATATCATACAGCCAGCCAACAGAATGGAGTGATTTCTTGATCATGAACAGCTAAGTTAATGTTATTTTCTGTGGTTTCCAGCAACATGGAACATGCCGTGTTGTACCACCATGTTTCTACAGTAGCCCAGAACGGACAAACCAAACCCTTGCTCTAAATAGGGCCATTCGAGTTTTTACATCATCCACCTTAGTTAGCAGCCCCTCCACAACAAGAAGCATTGATGAAACACTGATTTGTAAAATGAAACTGCTTATTTCAGTGTTTATAAGACTGCGTAGGATCGATACTAAATTTGTACGTACAGACAAAACCTGAAATGGTGTGCGCCAAAAAACATTTGAGAATTTCTACAATCAGGCTTCCCCTTCACCATCTGCATCGCCAATTTCCTGTCTCCAAAATGTTCGTAAGCATATGTCAAAGTTTCTCTCATCAAGTCTGGTTTTATAGATCACAACTTTTGCGTGGGAAGTGGCGTACACCTCTTTTAGGCCTCATTTTGTGCGTACGCAGTGTTTATAAATGAGACTCCTGGTCCATTTGTTCTGGGGAGGAAGAGACCTCTGTGGATAACTCAGCTCCTGGTAAAAACCTCCTGAACAATGAACACTGAAGGAATTCTAACCAGGACAAGTTTCAGCTGGTTGCAGTCTGCGATCCTCACCGCTGGAGGCCACTAAACCCCCCCAAAATTTTACACACTGCTCGTCTAAACCTGCTGATGTAAAGTTTTAAATGCTGTAGGACTCCACTGGTGTGTCTGATGACTCACAGGTTACGGATCTCAGCCCTCGCATCCTCGAGGAGGCTGTGTCCAAATCGAGGTAGGAGGCCGGTCGGAGGTCTCCCACCTCCCTCCAAACTGCGGGTACCTGCAGGAGACAAAACCACATAGTGTGTTCAGAGAGGATTTTACTACAGTCTGACCATATGTGTGTTAAAGACGTTTTTACTGATGTGGTCATTAGATACTGATTTTTATTTAGTTGTCACGATAAATTAAAATTTGCTACAACATGTTGGGTGTAGGGCTGCAACGATTAATCGACTAATCAATGACTAATCGACTATTAAAATAATCGGTGACTATTTTAGTAGTCGACTAATAGGTTTGGGTCATTTTTCATAGAAAAGTACTATAAAAGTACCCCAAAATACTCTTATTGCAGCTTCTTATGTTCAGATATTGGAAGCTTTACACACTCTCCCATGACGGTGAACTAAAACCCTTTGGCGTGAGTACGAAACAAAACATTAGATGACATAATTTTGAGGTTTGGGAGAAACAGACCGACATTTTTCAACATTTTAACACATTTTTCGATAAAATGATTAGTCGACTAATCGAAGAAATAATCGACAGATTAGTCGACAATGAAAATAATCATTAGTTGCAGCCCTACTTGGGTGTATCAGAATCTCAGCACATTTATAATATTACTATGTAATATACGCTGTAGACTTCACATATAAATGTCTGTGATGTACTTTTTGGTCGTGTCTGAGAAGGAGAGGAAGCGTCATCTCGCAGCTTCTTTAACCCGGAGTTGACTCGTGACTGGACGCGGCCGTACGGCGTTGGCCTCCTGCTCTGAGAGTTGATGAGCTGCTGCTTGGCCATGAGGAGGCGCTGTTTTAATCCCTCGTTCTCCGACTGCAGACTCCGGACTTTCTCCTGCAGCTCCTCCATCATCTCCTCCATTTCCACATCCCGCACCCTGGACACCGACTGACCTCCACCCACCGCCAGCTGCTCCATACGACCGCGGTCTTTCACCAGCCTCATCAGCTTAGTGCCCAGCCTGAAGGAGGGAGGAGGGGGAGATGGGTAATCACAACGTAAGGTAATTATGTAACCGTCTGGAGGTTAAACAGTCCACAGATCAAGTTCAGATCATTCTACCGCCTGTGGAAACAGCTGCATCATGTCCTCGGAGGCTCTGGAGGGAGGTTAAAATGAATAACCCTGATGATGTCTTAGTGATGTCATCAGGGTCATCAGATTGGGCTCAAGACATTATAACATACAGACTGTGTTATAAGCTTGAGTTGTGAGGTTTAAAAGAAATGGTAAATAGAAGTAATCTGAAGGCGGGGGATATGAAAAACAGTTGCATTGTGGGAGATGTAGAATCCTGTGTTTTTGGAAGAGCAGCAATAGATAGTTAAGAGTTTTCCTTTAAATGGAAAACTCTTATAATGTCCTCAGTATTTTTTGTTTTATTTGTTTACAATTTAAATTGTGCTCAATTTCGACAGTTTGTGTATTTTTTAATGTTTAGACTTGTTGGCTCGCAGGGAAATTAGTCCTCAGGAACATCCCTGATTGTTATAAAATTAATCTGCAAATATTTTGCTGATCTGAAATCTTTTTCAAAAGCAAAAATGCGCAAAAAATCCATTTAAATGTGATGAGTTGCAGCCATTTCCTGTTTCCTATCATTGTATATTGAATACATTTGGGTTTTGGACTGTTGGTCAAACAAAACAAGCCATTTAAAGAAGTCATGTGACAAGACTTTACATTGCCTCTGGACTATTCATAAACCAAAAGGTTAACTTATTAATGGAGGATATAGTTTTCAGTTTAAACGCTAATGAAAATAATAGTTAGTTGTTGCCATAATTCAAACAAGAATAATAATAATTTACAAAAATAACAATTCAACATTGCAGTTTTGACTACTGCATGTATATACCCTAAACTTTTCCTAAAATACCAAATGCAAAAATACTCAGCGAATCATGAAAGAAGAGAATTACAAATAAATAAAAATAACAAAACAGAATGCAAAAACACAACTTAAACAGGAGCACTGTGACAGATTAGAAACTGACTGAGGTCACTGTCAGACACAATAAGTCTGTGAGTGTGAGTGTGTGTGTATCTCACTTCTTGATCTTGTCATCCTGTTTGTGAACATGCTGTTTGAGGAGCTGGTGCTCCTCATGGAGGCGCAGGAACCGGTCCTCCAGCTCCTCCCTGGACACCCGTGAGATGTCCTGTCGCGCCCGAGCATTTTGATACGCAGATGAATCTGTCACTATAAAAAAAATAATAATTTGTTTTTACATTTTCAATCATGTAAAAAAGACCTCAACCTGATTAAAGCAAATTCACACCATGGCCCACATTTATCAATCAAATCAATCAATCAGTCACATGAAATCATAAGAATATAATTTGAGTTAAATGCTGTGGGACCAATTATTGTATCAACCTGGTGGCTGTTTCTACAGCACATACGTTTACCTACAGGCACTACTACTTAGCACAAAGAAGGTACAGCAATATTTTCTCAATATTGCAGCTCAGAATTCAGCAATAAATTCACAACTAAATTAATCTAGTTAACCCTCTCTAATAACTTCTCTTTTTGAAAACATATAAACAATATAAATACCTGCTGCGAGTCGGGACAGGTTCACTGTGAGGTCTCTGACAGGCACATCTGCTGCTGTCTCATCAAGTGGAGTGGACATGTTTCAATCTGAAAATGGAAAGGGCCTTCATTAAACACTATTTATACTCACCTTAGTACGAGCAATTGAACACTAGCTCGGTGTATAGCTTTAAATTAACATAAATCCATCTGTGGTTGTGGGAAAAATGGTGACGCCAAACTCAATGTGAAAATCTGATAAATTTAAAGTAATGCCCCTGTGAGAGATGTAAAGACACACAGCAGAGAAAGGCGTACGACTTTTTAATAACACACTGGGTCTTCGTATGTGATCGGCATACAACTGTCACTCCAAAAGCATTTCATTTTGGTGAAATCCAAAGTTTAAATGCGAAAGTGTCCCCTGCTGCCACCGTCATCGCCTTGTTGGAAAAGCTAGGCAATACGAGGCGAGATGGACCTAAAATTTGACTTTCTACCCCAAAAACGCGCTGCTTGCTGTGCTGGATATGTGCCGAACTGAAGTTAGACATTTCATGATTCTTCAGTGTTTTGAGCCAAATATGATTGCGCATAAATACGTTACCTCTGCCGATGAGAGAGAAAAGCTGCCAGAATTTAAACGCAGTCTGGCGTCACATCCTCTACACTGATTTAGAGTAAAATCTTAGATAAATAATATGATTCACATATCTGGTCAAAGGCAAATGTCTCAAAAAAGCTGGAAAATTGTGTATGAAATAAAAAAATCATGATATTTAGTGTTGGTTGCGGTTTAACTTCGTTATTTCAATCAAATCTCAAACGGGCGGTGAGTGTACGTTAACGTTATTTAGCTATGCTAGCTAGTTAGCTCACCTAACTAGCTTACTCTTCTAATTACCATCACAGTAGAGACATATGTAACTTCGTATTCTATATAAAACACGTTCAAACATTTAAAGGCGTACTTTACAAACATTTCTTACCTGTCAAAACGACTTTATTCAGTCCAGGATAACGGTTGCTACTGAAAACATAACAGTTCGTCATGTCGTTATGTCGCAACCACGCATGCGCGGTGTGAGGGGATTTATGGGAAATGTAGTTTTCTTTTAACTGAGCGCTCATCGCCACTGTAGGTGTATTTACGTTCATTATATTCACTCCAAACATGTTTTATATTTTACTGCACACATGTAACATTATTTATCACACTTTGATTTTAACTGGAAAATAGAAACACACATATAAAAAGTCACTCTGGTGAAGAATGAATGAGAAACCCTAACTTCTTTTTATATATTTCCTTCGCAGTGCTCCCTCATGAGTCTCCTGTGTAAACCCATCAGCTCCATTTCAGTTGCTTTCCATTATCTTTTCCCCATGACAATCTTTGTGGAGGGACACTGGGCCAATTTGAGGACTTTGTCTGACCTGACTTTACATGTAGGCCTATTTATGAGCAGCGTGACTGTGAGACGCCTCACTGGTATACATATATCCCAGAGAATCTGACAGGCCTGCTGTCAGGCGTCTGCCTTTCATGAATTGGCAATGGATCTAATTTAGTAGCCTGAGATGAGTGTGCGGGCTGGACAGAATGAGTTCACTCTGCATGTCAGGCTCACGGCTTGCTACACAGTGATCACTGGGCCGTGACAGTCTCCCATCACCGCTGCTTCTTCCAGCCATAACCTTTGACCCCTCCCCCCGTCTCTTTAGGCTGAGGCGAGCCGGGACGCTGCGGTATGAACTGGCAACAGAGCGAAATGTGTGTCTGTCAGCGGCAGATTGTCAGAGAGTCAGCCTGTCGTTGAAATCTATGATGCCTGCCGACCTTCTGTTCAACAGGCCGTGCCTCCACCTCCATGCAACAACTGTCAAGTGCACCATCAGACGGGCATGGAGGCCCTTTTACCTTCAGCTCATCCCCCTATTGTAATATAGGCAGATTTCCCCTCAAACATGTTCTGTCTAGGCTTTTATTCAAAGAGGAATCAGGACAGCTCAGACCTGTCAGGCTGGTCTGAGTCAAGCCGTTCAACATGATAAACCATCTGAATATATCACAGACATCCACAGTTTATATGTGATGGAGAAATACTCAGATATTTAACTTAAAGTTCAACTCCATATAATTTTCTTTTGTTCCCTCACTGTGGTGTTTGAACTCTGCAGTTTGTTTTGACTTCAACTGCTGAAGGAGAAAAGTTTCTCTGTTTCACCTGAGACCTCACTTTATCACCTGGACACATCTACAGAGTTTATGACATCACAACAACTTTGAGGCCAATCAGCGTCCAGTATGAAACAAGAAGCCTCCAGGTCACAAACACTGACTGTGCGCTCCAAAACCCATTCTACCGTACTATTTAGTACGCCATGAAAAGGCAGCGGTTTGAATTGCATACTTTGTCTTTTTACTTTCAGTACGTACTGCAGCTGCCTGTGCAAAGTTCATACTGTTGCATTCAGTACGCACATAATAGGGACATAGTACTACGTCATAACATTGCACAAAAGTTCTAAAAAGTCCTAAATGCATAAGTGCACAGATGTTGCACTCAAATTTGTCTCGACAGTTTGGCTGGAAATATGCTGAAAGAAGACGTTCCTGCACAACGAAAAGATGGCCTCATATGTATTCACGACAACATGGTGTTGTAGCAGGGTTCAAATAATCATGGGGATGGTGGGCGTGGCGAAGTAGTATGTCCCAAGAGGGTGAATACTCCATGCAACAGTACGTACGCAGAATGTCTAATTTCATAATAATATATAAAACTGGATTAATATTATTGAAACAATTACAAATTATCTGATAATCTATTAGCATGACCCCATTTATATCAGTGAGGGTCAACTAAATATTAGAAACATCAGAATCAACAAGCCCGTCTGCAATGTTTGTACAGTTTTGAAAGTTATAACCTCCACAAAGAAGGATTCATTACAGGGTTGTGTAAATATTTTACCTGCTTCTCTCTCCTTCTAACTCCTCTAACCTCCCCTCAGCTGCAGGTTGAACCACAGCTGTATAAGGAGCAGTGAGGAGCTGAGCTGGATCATCAGAGTGTGTTCGATCAGGAGCAGATGGATCGTCTGTCAGTGAATCCCAGAAGAGTCTCCGATGTGACACTAGGTGGCAGCTGGTTAACACGTGAGAGGAGCTGAACATCGTCCTCCTCCTCCTCAGCAGTGACGGTCTTCTGTCTCCGTCAGGATGAGAGGAGCGTTTAACCTCTCTGTTCATCTGATGGTGAAGCAGCAGTCAAGACTTCACTGTTAAATACTTTACATTAGTGTGTATTTATCTATGTGCAGTACAGTGTGACTGTGGCTACATGTTAACCTGTTAAAATTCAGATCATTTACAGTAAGAAAAATTAAGCTCTAATGTTTCTAATATTGGTTTACTTATGATTACTTACAACACTGTAGAAATGTAAAGCTGTAGTCAGGTTTGTTTGCACAGAGTCAGCTGATATTTCAGTCGCACAAGGTTGGTGTTGCTATGACTAAACACACTGAGAGTTTTATCATAATTTTAAAAAATCTAATTTTCATTTAAATAAATTATTTTTTTGTTCTGCAACACAACAGACACATTTATGCAGAAAATATTTAAAATATTCTAATTGTTCCTGGTGGGAAGTGCACAAGTTCATGACAAGTACTCATGACACAAAGTGGCCCAATTTAGAAAACAAAACCGACAAGCTGACTAAATAACTAATAACTAAATAATTTCTCTTATAGTCTGTCCGTTTGTCTCAGTGTTGCACATGTCCTTGCTTTAGCCCTCAGATCAAAGGTCAGTTTTTCTATGGAATATAGTTCCTCTACAAAGTCCATCCACTGTCCTGTTTGAGGACCACGATTCAGCCAGTTCATAGTAACGGCCTTTTTGCATGCCAGTAGATAAGTGTCCTTCTTACAAACAATGTCCACAAGTGTAAACCCAAAGTACACAATCCATGAACTCAAACTCTCGGATCGGAATAATCCCATCACAGGATGTTTGTAGTTTTACACATGACCAAAACATATGTGAGTGATTGGCATTCACAGTCTCCAGCAATGCTGTCATTTACCTGATTGTTTATATTTTGTGGAGGTTTGCTGCGTGTCACTCATCTCTTGTCAGATTAATTATCAGTTCTGCTTCCAATTTTATTCCTTCCATTGCATTTTCGTAAACTCTTACACAATTTGGAGACTATTTTGGACGGGTTTAATTATCATTACTAATGCATCAATAATGTGAACAACATTTTACTAGACTGAAGATAATTGTATATTTTTGGGGCAAAAACTTTACAGAAAAACTTCATCTGCAAAATACCTGCAGCTGTCAGATAAATGTAGTTAATTTGAGTAAAACAGAGAATATACTTACTATAGTATATGAATAAATGTAGTTAGTTACTTTCTGCACACAGTATGTGATGTGTTTTGCATCTTTCTGTTGGGAATAAATAGAAGAAGTGGACAGATCACAACATTTACGCATTTAATATGCATGAATTATAAAATACATAAAAGCATCAGCCTTTTTTAAATCATAAAACTGAAACAAAATGTAATTGAATCTTCTTTTAAAGTGAATCTTTTCTCTTATTGGAGATGGATGAGAAAAGGAACAAAAAGCAATACAAGGTTATTTTCTTAATTTTTCCCCCACATATTGATACCTCAGTTCCATTTTTACATTTAAACCTTTTTCTTATAATTTGCTCTTTGACATTAAAGGAACTCTGTGGAGGTTTTGGATGCTGGCGATGCTGTGGAGCAACATTTGTTGTGTCTGTATGTCATGCAGGAGCATGCAGTGACACAGTGCACTGTCTTCATGCTATTTCAGGAACGCACCAAGAACATAGCAGGTGAGGAAGAAATGAGCAAACGTGCACATGCAGTGCAGGATCTTAGATACTCTGAGATGTTATTTAAAGATGCTTTCACAGGGTGCCTTTAAAACCAGACGAGAACATGACAATATTTCATAAACCTCAGTGTGTGTTTGTTCCTTTACCTCACTGAAGTGTTTCATAGCTGCAGCTTTACATTATATTTCTGCATTACATGAACACAACCACAGTCTACCATCACATTATGTAACAGTATTATTTGTTGAAATTTTAAATGAATTTCTCACTCGCCTGCAAAGTACGAGTTCATAAAGTGAGACTGATCAGGTGTAGAGCGGGACATAGGAGCAACACAACACTATTGAGGATGAAGAGCTGCATTGTTTCACCCCTAAATGTGAGCACGATCAACCTTGATAAACATACTAGTGACACACTACTGTCAGGTGACCTGTAGTGGTCCTCTGACTGCGTTGTCTCCTCCTCTCCAATCTGATCACCAGCAGTCAGGATGATGGAGGGAGGATTCATCTTCATAGCAATGATTTCACCTCATCTTCACCGCTAACTCGCTGCTGTTTAGTGAGATGAATAACACTCCCTGTTGACTCCAGGAACAATTAGACCTCTTCACTGTGAGAGGGGAAACCACTCCAGCTGAAACACTCATTCCTCACTCTGCTGTTACAGTGGAAGAGTCACAGTGATGGAGCGGCTGCCTGTCGGCCAGTAGCCTGGTGAGACCATCCTGATGACATGAGCTCAAGATTCTGTTTCACTCTCTGTATCAGTCTGGACTCGATGCCACCCCAAACACTTTACAGAAATTAAAATCCAATCAGGGCAAAGCAGGGATCCTTACCATAGCTGACAACGTCAGCAACCAGGTTCTAGTTGATGCTTAAAATGCTTGCAGAACAGTAATGGCAGCTCCCGAAGCAACAGGCAACAACTTTTAATTATAGCTGCTGCGCAGCAATGGTCGGGGCCGGGCAATTTTAGGCAAAACTAGGCAATTCTGAGCAACACACACACTGAAACAAAGCATATCACAACATAGAAGTTACATCATATAATTATGGCATGCCCTTCAAATTGTGGATGAGTGGCTGAAGTGATCAGACTCATAATATACAAAGGAAAGAAAAAAACTCAAGAACAAGAAAGTAAGAATAACATTAACTGCTAGCAATTATGAACAAACTGGCCTGATCTAGCTTAAAGCTAAACATTATCCATGGTGATTTTTAAAAAAACATTTT
>NC_065525.1:38236463-38436391 GCF_006386435.1 Epinephelus moara | reverse complement strand
AGCAGCTGTTAGTGTGTAAAGGTAGATTTCAAACGGCTGTCAAAAATTCAGTTATTAAGACAAAAATCCGAAAATACACAAATTGCATCTAGACAGCATGGAGATGTTGGTAATTTGTTTTTAACAATGATTTATTGGCTCCATAAGTGAAAAACTGATGTTTAAAAATGCCATTTATGCATTGACTCCAATTGTTCGCATGAGAGCGAAATTCAAAATGTTGTAAAAAATTCAGTTTTTGAGATAAAATTCTGATATTTTCCAAACATCGTCTACCATGACTCCAAAATTTTGTCTTTTTTTTAATGAACATTGAAAATGTATTTAGCAAAAATTTGCAAGCATATGTTTACAATACCATTTACAGTCAGACATTTTGATGCACTGTACGCTCAATTTTCGATAAATCAAAAATCTGTATGGATCGTTTGTGTAGGACAGTCTGAAGATGCTCTGCAGCAAGTTTGGTGTCAACTGAGCAAAAATTGTGGGAGGAGATAAGTTTAAGAAGTTTTACAGTTTTTGAAAAAAAACAGAGTGATGAACTTAATAATTTGCAATAGGTTTAAATGTACAAAAGTTTCTTCAGTAGTGGGGCTACATTTTGGTGAAAGTTGCAAATCTGTAGCACGTATGGTTGATTTGTTGTGAATTTTCACCATCAGGACTATTGGCCTGTTTTTGCAGCTGAGGCAATCTGGCATGGGACTGGACCTTTGTGCAAAGTTTGGTGATTCTTTGCGCATGGGAAGTAGGATTTCCTCGGAGGAAGAAGAAGAAGAAGAACATGCAGCAAAACAATAGCTGCCAGGACCCTAACAAGAACAAGAGTATGCACTCTCAGAGGAAAATACGTCTTCGCTGTTCTTCAGACTGGATTTGGCAAAACTTGATTTATCAAGTGGCTCTGTTGATGAAGTAGTTCCCTGGTGTTTTCTTGTGCTGATTGGCTGAAGGTTTGTTTGTCAAGGCGAGTAATCCCGCCCAACGGAAGTGTTTTGGGTGGCACAGAGTCCAGACTGAAGGCCAAAACACACTAGCCGCCATTGCCGCATGTCAAAAAATACGCACCTAATATTTTTAATGTACAACCCCACACCGGTGGCGGCTAGACATGCGTTGAATCTCCTGGACATGCCGCCCCATGGCACTTCACGACACTGTCCTATTTCCAGCCTCGCCACCCCTGGAATTAAGTGCGTTTTCCCCCCATTATCTCTCTGCTTGTACATTCCAGCTCTTTTTCTCTGCTCCTATAGCAGCTTTACTCCGCACCATTGATGTATAAAGAGAACTCTGTAGCTGTTGCTGTCTTGTGTGTGACAAAGACTGAATGAGGACGGGCTTGTTGAGGTTGAGAAACATCCCAAGCTAAACAACCCATAATCCTGTCATTATACAATGGTGCTGTTGTTTGGTTCTGTGTTAAAATGCAGAGGCTATATATAGAAGGGACTTTGAGCGGCTATATAGCACCATCTCTGGGTAAAAGGGCTGTTGTTAGCATGTTAGTGCGGTGTCAGAGCTGCAGTACGGCTGTGGTATTAACTGGATTTTAGTGGTTAAATGCAGCAAAACGTCCCTCAGTTACAGTGATTATTATTCTGTTATTTATTTTATATAATAATATATAACAGCATCATGAAGAGAAAAAGACGCAGCAGCCTCACTAACAGAGTGTAAACACCTCTCAGTCCATTGTTAACTCACAGTGAGTGCACTGTCTCTGGAGCTGCTCATTAATTATGTTGAAGGTGAACTATGACTTGGGGAGAGGCGGTTATGAAAATTTCATCAATCTGTTGGGGAGGGGGGGCACCAGCTGCTCCTGTCAGAGGCCACTTCTGGTGGACAAGCAGGGGGTCAGATCAGGAGGACTGGAGGGCTCTGAGGTAGAGAGGGGGGGTCTGGGATCTGGTACTCACAGTCTGAGATGTTTAGTTAGAGACATGATTCAGTTTGCAAAACAACATGTTTTGGCTCACTGATTCCTACTGAAGACTTAAATATTTATGTTTCCATGTTTTTCAGCGTATCCTTAACGATTTGTATATGTAACAAATCAGCACCCTAAGAATGCATAGTTGACGTACAGCTGCGTGGGTTAATAACTCAAAGTTCATTTGGTTTCACACAGTTACGAACACCTGGGGGAAAGTCCTGTGTTTGTTTGAACCCTCCACCACCCCAACCTACCTCCTCACATGGACTTTCACTCATTATACTAATCACTTATGTTCTTCAGTCAGTTAATTGGTCACGTGACTGCAACCTGCCTGATTGCATTGGTTATACATGAAATGTGGAACATTACTTTTCATAGCTATACATACCAACAGTGCATGAGAACAGCCTGACATTTTATAAAACAAGAAGCAGGAAAGAGTGACTTTAATGGGGACTATTTTCAGCGGTGGATTAATCCACATTTGGTCTTCTAGTGAGTATTTGTATCAGCAGGACAGTGTGTGTGGGATTGAGTCAAAATAAACTGCAGTGTGTGTGTTCACGTTAAAGAAGGAACATGTCACCCAGTGCATAACAGCATACCGTCCATGTGCGTCCATTAAAAGGGAAACTTCAATGTTTTGCAACCTGGACCCTATTTTCTCATGTGTTTGTGTCTAACTTAATAACAGGAAGTTTTTGAAACAAGTCCAGCATTGAGGGAGAGCGCTGCAGCCAGCAGCAGTGGAACAGGCTACAATGTGACTCCCCGGGTCATGCTCACACTGTCAATGGACGTCAAGTGTTTGTTTTTGTCACAGACAGGATCAGACAGGAACAGAAGTGTCTGACAACATTATGGAAATCCCTACAAAGAAATGACAAGTTTTTCCTTACTTTTCGCTGTTTATTATTGTGTGTAACTGAGTCTCGCTTATGGAGACGTCTTGTTGTGAGAGGTGACCTGTTGCAGGAAAAACAACGGTGGAAACGTTAGTGAGGGTTGGAGAAAGGAGTGACGGGAAGAGTGTGTTGTGTTGGAGTACAGAAAGCATATCTTAATGTCATCTAAAAGATTTCACTGTCATGGCTGAATATTTATTTAGCTCATTGGCAATATTAAAAAGTCTAAGATTTCAAAATGAGGCTCCTCTTTAGCGAGATTCAGTTAAACACAATCAGGGCTGGGGAGTAACGGGACTGGCCGTGGGCGATGCAGTGCTGACATTTTGAGCACTACTTTTGTGGGACGCCCTATTTCTATTGGTTCCTGTCACTCACTTTGAAAGCTCTGCATTGCACAAGGAAAGGCTGATTCATGAAGTTGAAATGAGGAATTATCTAAACATTCATTCAACGTTCATTTAAGCATAGAAACCTAAATAAGTAGATAGTGAGAGTAATCATTAGTTGCAGCTCCACACCGTGTCATCCTCATAAACAGCACCAACAGAAAAGAGTTCCTCCCCATCCTCTCTTTGCTCTCCAAGACATCCTCCCCCCTCCTCCCCCTTCCTCCCCTCGTCCCTCCTGCAGAGCCAGTGACTTCCATAGCAGGAGGACATGTGACCTTGTGTGTCCGGGGTCGTGCCCTCCTGCAGCCTCCTCTCTGACAGACGTGTAAACAGATGCAGCCGCTGTTTGCTGTGACAGGTGATTATAGTTGGCACCGGTGCCAAAGCAATTAAAGCCGGGGGCTGACAGCGCCATTTGGTGGGCTGTTATTTTTCCATGCCGGCGTAAATGTAGCAGCACGTTTTCACCTGCAGGCCGATGCCTCCGAACATCATTAATGTGAGCGGGAAGCTGTTCCACCAAGAAGAGCCGTGTTGGTTTGATGTGTGGTAATGAGACGGCTGCTGAGGGAAAGATTCACCTCAGGATAATTAGCCTCAGTTACCTGGGTCTGTTTTATTTTATTTTATTTATCCAGAGACGGTTTGACTGTCCAGTATGACCAGTGAGACGACAGTGTACTGCAGCAGCTGAGGCTCCAGGAGTCTGGTGTCTGGTAGAATCCAGATGACAGTTCAGACTGTCTCAGTTACACTCAGTCACATATCTGAGTCATAAATCTGATCACAGTTGGTTTTCTGAGCTTCATGTGAATCAGCTCAGTCGTCCAGGCCAGTATGAGGTGCTGGTGCTCCTGAAGCTGTTTGATAACCAACAAAAATACAAGAAGAAGAACTTCTAACCTGTGACAGTTTAGTTACAGCCCCAATTTCAAAAAAGTTGGGATGCTGAGTAAACCGTAAATAGAAACAGAATACAATGATTTGTGAATCCTTTTTAATATATATTCAATTAAATACAGAACAAAGACAAGATATTCAATGTTCAAACTAGGGCTGCCCCCTATTAGTCGACCAAACGTTAGTCGACCAGAAAGGTCATTAATCAGCAAGATTTCATGCACTATTAGGAGCTGCACCTTATCAAAATAAATCAAAACCTATCTGACTGGACCATGTGTGACTTTAATTTGAAAGGACAGACACAGGAAGTGTCCACGCTCAGCAGTCAGACAGGAGTCAGGTTAATTTCCAGGGCTGGTACCTGCGGTTATTCCACAGGCTAGTTAATAACATGTCGGGCAGGAAATCCAAAGTGTGGGATCATTTTGAGAAGGTGAAGGACGAACCCAAGGTGATATGTAAACTCATCTTCATTGGTCGACTACAAACATGACGTATCATCTGAAACATGGAAGTAGCTACATGCCCATTAGCCCACAGCGTCATTAACAGGCGGCTCGCTCAGTGTGTGACGTGCACTTGTAGATAAAATATAGGCCTATATTAATGAAGGTTCATTAGTACGGTTTTGTATTTCTCTGTAATGTAGCACAGTGTTAACAATGTTACTGATACTATTCTTTTTCACACCTTCAACTCAAACCATTGTGTTGCCCCGCCCACAATATATAGTTTATTAGTTAAATTAATATCATAAACATGCAGGTGACTTGTCGACTAAGGGCCCTAAATGATGACTATTGGTCAGCTAAGAATATTCTTGGTCTGAGGCAGCCTGACTCATTCTGAACTTGAACTTTACACTGGTAACAATCTGGTTGGTCCTTTCCCTCTTCAGCCCGGAGGACACGACATCCATAATATTGGAAAACAATCTGAAATGTAACTCCTCAGGACACAGCACACATTCCCAGTTTGAGTCAGTCCATCTCAGATGAGATGTAAATACAATAAAAAACTTAAACCTGCAAATCTTTACCCCTGAACTTGAATGTGTATCAGTTCAGATGTAACTCACAGGACTGAGTCTTCCGTGCAGCTAACTGTGGATCACTCTGCCAGCTGCTCTGCAGGTCACATGACACCATGTGTCGCTCTCACTCGTTTTCTTTAATTATGATGCTGAGACTCGTGTTGACCTCCACTAACAACATTTAATCAGCAGAGATTTGACTAATGGACACACTTTGATGAGGTTCAGACTCGACTGTCACGACATCCCCAAAGAAAGATCTCAGTTAGAGTGTGACTGACCTGAAGCCGACGGGTCAGTCCTCCGTCACGCCGAGACTCCGCTTTATTTAGACGAGCAGGAAATCAAGAAACGTCATGGAGGATCAAAGTCTGACTGGGGTCAAACCTGTGAACCACACAGAGGGAGACTGGTCTGAGATCTGTGTGTGATGCCCTCCATTTCACATTACACGTATTCAACTGACAAAATAAATGTCAAGTGTGACACAATAAAAAAACAACACTTAACAAATATTTCCATTCAGTTCAGTTTAAAGATTTGTTGTTAGTGAGTGTGTGAATGCATCACCATTCACATACACTAAAGTACATACAACAGTATGTGAATGCATCACTGGTCAAATACACTTAAATACGCAGAACAGTAAGTGAATGCATCACTGTACAGATACACTAAAGTACATACAACAGTAAGTGAATGCATCACAGTTCAATTACACTTAAGTACGTACAACAGTAAGTGAATGCATCACCGTTCAAATACATTAAAGTACGTACAACAGTAAGTGAATGCATCACTGTTCAAATACACTTAAATACGTAAAACAAGTGAATGCATCACTGGTCAAATACACTTAAATACGCAGAACAGTAAGTGAATGCATCACCGTTCGACTACAAATAGTACGTACAACAGTAAGTGAATGCATCACCGTTCAAATACACTTAAATACGTAAAACAAGTGAATGCATCACTGTTCACATACACTAAAGTACGTACAACAGTAAGTGAATGCATCACTGTTCAAATACATTAAAGTAAGTAAAACAAGTGAATGCATCACTGTTCAGATACATTTAAGTTTTTATGAAGGCAAGTGAATGCATCACGTTAAAATACAGTAAAGTACGCACAACAGTAAGTGAATGCATCACCGTTCAAATACAGTTTAATACGTAAAACAAGTGAATGCATCACTGTTCATATACACTAAAATATGCGGAACAGTAAGTGAATGCATCACTGTTCAAATAAAGTGTGTACAACTGTAAGTCAATGCATCACCGTACAAATACACTAAAGTACGTACAACAGTACAGTTTTTTTACATTCAAAATAAAATAAAAATAAATGTCATATGAAATGTTGGTATGTATCCTGCTGTCGGTGTCAGTGAACTAAACCTGGTCAGGAATGATGTGAATGTGTCTCTGGTCCTGTAAAGTCTGCTGGAGCTGTTTCTAATACACAGAGGATTTTTTTCTGATGTCTTAAATTTAGACCCTCGCTCTGCTCAGATCACGTTACTCAGAAGAATGTCAGTCAGTGAAGTGTTGTGTTTACAGTCTATTGTTGTCCATAGAAATGAAGCTGAGGTGTTAATGTGAGCAGAGCGAGGGATCATTATTTAATGTCTGTGTGTATCTTTAGAGGTGCAGCGGTGACCGTCTGGCCCTGCGACTGGAAGTTAAGTGAGATTTTAATACCGAGACGTCTAAAAGTGTATGAGACGGAGCTGCGGCGTGACATAAATGTGTCGTGGCAGTCGAGAAGAATTCTTGGATCATGTGAGATAAATCATGCGAGATCACGCTAACAGAGCACATTTTCTTTCCTCCCAAAAAGACGGCAGACATTTTGTCATCTCCGTAAGTTATCGGGGAAACTATTTGGCTTTTCAAGTTTGGAGATGAAGTCAGCGGGTTACTTTTTTTGCTTTCTCACTTCTAAACTATAATCTTCTTTTAAGCAAACAGTCAAACTCCTCAAAGAGAAGCTGCAGCTAAAACAATGTTTAATCTGGGCCTCTGGGGGATCAGGGAGGAGTGTTTGAAACAAGACGAGGGTGTCAATTAAGAGGAAAAAACTTCAAAATGGAGGCGATTAAACTTTGAAATCTTTAAAATGCTCCCTGCTGAATTGTCTTCTCTGTGGAAAAGGTTGCCAAAGTGCACAGTTTTATTCTGCAGCGAGCAATGAGGAGAGACAAGTGGTGTTTATTTACTCTGCTGCGGCTGTCAACACGCCTCCGCCTCAATGTTCCTGTCGACTCGCCGCACATCCAACCTGTCACTGCTTCTAAACACTCGCTGTGAGATGTCCAATGACAGGACACCTCGTATGTGTGCAACTTTAAGGAAGGAGACTGAGAGATGTTGAGAGAGAGTGAAACAGAGAAACACAGACACGTGGAATGATCTCTGCTGTTCATTGAAAAGGCTGGTTTCTGACTCATGTTTCCTTTGGTGTCAGTCAGTCGTATTCAGGAGACAACTCTAGGTCTGAAAGTGACTGATGGGAACAACAGCATTTGAAACAGGCCCAGTATTGAAAGGGAGCGCTGCAACCGACAGCAGCATAACAGGCTGCAATGTAACTACTCTGGTCATGCTCACACTGTCAATGTATGTCAGGTGTTGGTTTTGCCACTGCCCAGCCAACATTTTTATGTGGGCCCCATGTTGGGCCCTATATGAGACTGTCCGTGAGTTCCATAATGGCTCCATGCCAATTGCCCACATGGGTGGGTTTAACCAAGTGGGCCCAACATGGGTTATGCTACAGCTACCTGGGTACAAAGTGGGTATGGGCCCAAAATGGGCATCTTATTAGTATGAATCCACTGACAAAGCGTTGACATATGATGAGTTGGGATGAGAATGTGTTGAAAGAGCCAGCATATCTTCACGTCTAACTGAGTGAATCAAGGGTTTATTTTAACCAAACCAGAGTTGGTGATTGTTGGAACAGTAGAAAGATGAACCAAGACGGTTTTTGTTTGTTTTATTTTGTTTCTGTCGACTTTGAATGAAGTGTGTTTGATAAAATTACTGTTTATTTAAATGGAGTCTGGCGGGCTCAGTGTTTCAGGACCCTTTCTAGAATCAAAGCAAGTTAGTAAACAGTGGAAAGCAGCATGGAGGCCAGTGAAAGCATTACGGTGGTTACTTCTTTTTATACTTGTTATTTATTCAGTCTCTCTTTTAAACTCGGTGCAGACTAATATAGAGTAATATCTGAGCGCTGATTAGAGGGAGACGGATGGGATTTAGTAGTGGTGTATCATTGCGTCTTGCCAGTTAAGGGGCTAAAATGAAAGTGTTCACGCAAAGTTTTCATCACTGCCGACTGGAGCTGGAGCTGATAAATACCCGTGACCAGTGCTTAATTTGAGCCAGAATGTACTGGAACGCATACCAGGATCTTTTCAGAAAAGGCCCTGGTATGCGTTCCGGAACTAATTTGCATGGGTCTAGAACTTTTCACATCTAAAAACTACATACAGTATTGGCTGATGTCACTAGTGTTGCAGGGTGGAGTTCGTAGTACTACGGTGCCTCACGTACCACTACTGTGGGATAAGTACAAAGTCCAATCGCAAGAGGATGAGTGTCCGTGCGCCGTCCAATAACGGTGGCCACCTGGCACTCAATATGCTGCTGTAGTGGTTTGTTTTCCAGGCATGTGAGTATCTTTGAGTAGTGAAAGTTATTATTTATTTCTTTTTACTTGTCGGCAGTGATTTGTTTTCCACAGAGCTCTACGTGCGAGCATTTTACTCGCATTTGCGACTAAAAATAGTTTTGTGCCAGCAATATAAATCATTCAGCACACTGTGCGAGTCCAGATTTCAACCAGCAGCAGAAACGAAAGGCGAATCCTGCCGGTTGTGGGTTGAACGGGGGTCATAGACAGGAATACGGCCGTCAAATAGCCTACGGCGGCTCCGCGGCGCAAGATAACGGCTTACCAGCGTCAGAGAAGTCTGACTCCAGGTCCAGTAGCCTAATTTCCTCTTTCATTGGCGTCATGACTGCCCAGTAGTACCTGGACAACCGAGCCGTGGCGGCACACAGGTATGTGACAAAAACAAGCACCTTTAGTGGATGTACATTGACAATGTACAATCGCCGACTGCAGCCTGTACCCCCACCCAATTAGAGAGTAAATTTCATAATAAAAAAAAAAGCAGTCTTTGTTGTGTGAAGTCTCTGTCTCTCCATCTTTTGTCTTTTAGCTGCTGTTGTTCTGTGTTGTGTCAGTGTTTCAACTCCATGCGGATAATAATAATAATAATAATCATAAAGCGTGTTGTATTACATTTAGATAAACATCTCTCAGTTATTCAGAGCACTTTCTCTGCACCCCCTGCAGCCACGCTGCCTCTGCACTTCAGGGTTTATTCAGCTGTCACTAATTATTCAGATCCATATCATGATTTCATGATGGAGGAGAAAATATTTCACTGCAGAGATTCTGTAATGTCTTTAAATACATCATTTATTATGAATTATCTTCACTGTATACAGTGTTTTTAGTGTATTATTCTCTGATAACACTGCAGAGTTTTTCTAATCTAAATTTAGTATTGAAAATATCTGAATTCTTTTGAATATCTTATCAAATCTATTTTACATAAATTACTGGAGAACAAAGGACCATAATTAGTCACGCGATGCAAACACAGTGTGCAGCTCCACGTTTCAGGTGGAAATGGTGTTATGTGCAATACATGAATGGCTGATGTGCAGTACTGTTACATGTAGTATGTGTTTTTATATTTTTATGGTCAGTGCTTCATTTCTTCTAGACTGTTATTGTAAGGCAGCGATACTTATGCAGCTCCTGAATCCAAGATGAATTTCCCTACGTGGACAATAGAATATATTATATCGTATCATACTGTATCAAAATGCAACATGAAAATGAGCATTAACAAAGAATTCACAGTGATTAAAGATGTGTATAAACGTAACAGGTTTGAGTCCTTTTTGTCTCTTCCAGTCAAAGTTTATCACCAGGTTCAGTCTGAAAAAGTTTTTCAGGCTTCCACGTCTTTGCCTGGGTCCAGACCTTTGAACCGAACACTCCACTAAGTTTATTAATATGTCTGTTATTGTGAAATATCGGATTCTCAGGTAAAATAAAATCCAACCAATGAGAGACAAGAGGTGACTAATAATTAGCCAATCAGTGCCATGGGTGGCACCAATGCAGCTGTTGCAGTTCAACAGGTGTTCAATGCACGACCATTTCTGTTTAATAAAACGTTTTGCTAAGTTTTGTCTGAATGCAGCCCTGTTGTTAAGTTCCTGTTATTGAAAAGTTGATCATTTCCAGAGCTTTACATCTGTCCCATGGACGATAGGTCTACACACTTATAAACAGCTCCTGGAAGAAGATCAGCTCTGCACTCAGGATTTCAGATAAATAGGCTATGATATGATGCTTGTTAAGTTTGCCTAGCAACGACAGACACAACCTGCTGCCGCGCCCTTGAAAGCTGGCACAACAAAGGCACAAAAGTAGTGCCCAATGCCCGACCTTGCGTTTTCCAGGCGGTTAAAGATGCGGCATGTGTACAGGCCCTTAGGCAGTATGATGGAACAAATGAGGAGTAATAACAACGACAGAGGCTGCTTACATCGCATGTCTTCTCCACCCGACATAAGATTCCATAAGACATTTAGAAAATGGCGGAATGGAACAAATCATTAATACAGTGAAAAGAATTCTCTGCCCACACGTGCAGTAATTTAATGGCCTCACTGCTTTCGATAACGCTACCTCCGTTACAGGGACTATCACTACAACCTCCTCCACCTTCGCCTCGTTTGTTGCTACGTGATACTTTTGACTCCGCCCTCTAGTGCCATCTATTGGCTGTATTTATCCAGGCAGTGACATTTACACCATTTGAAACAGACATATGTATTTGCGTATGTAAAAGGAGCATAAATGAATTGACTTTAAACACATTCCTCAGAATAAATGTGTGAGTTTAACAGATTGTTGTAAACCAGCTGCTGTCGTGTTTGATTTAAGAGGAGAATTATTTAATGCTGTCAGATGTAAACCATGTTCGCAGTAACCAAATATTCTGAACGTGAACATTTTGAATGAATCACTCAGCCCCTCGTTATGTCTCGTGCATGTTGTTATAAACATAGTCAGTCAGTCAGCCTGTATGCATGTGGACTGTAATTACTCTGCAGCATCTCAGCACTAAACTTTCACACCCTCTCAACTTTAGCTGTCCTCCAAATTGCTGTTGACACCGTGGAGAAGCGTCTCATATCAATCTGTAATGGCTTCTGATGACAAACTACATGGTTGGAAGACCATGTAATCTCCCCTCAATTAATTAAAGCACACAGGGCTTTCCAGCCCATCGACCGCCGGCCACGCTGAACCAGCTGCCACTAAAAGGCTCCGCTCGGCCCGCCGCTGTCAGCTGGAAAAGATGGAGCCTCTACGTGCTGCTGAGTGTGTGTGTGTGTGTGTGTGTGTGTGTGTGTGTGTGTGTTCTCAGAAAACATCTGCACATTCAGTGAGTTAATTACCTGCACCAGTTCCCCAGTCCATCACCACCAATTCATTGTCTGCACACACACACACACACACACACACACACACACACACACACACACACACACAGCAATAATAATAACGGTGTTCGAAACACCGACAGCAGCTGCACGTTGCCAACATTTAAAAGGGTTTAGAGAAATAATTTAAAGGATCAGTTCACACAAATGACAAAAGAAACCAAAAAAACCCAAACAAACCAAATGCTAATAGTTTGGATTTATGTACAAGACATTCAGATATTCACCTCTAAGATTTGTGCCTCCACTTAAACACATTGTTTGTTTTTGGTGGTCAGAACATTCGGTCCAACAGCAGACTCTGTTACATCTTTCAGCAAATCAGCCCACGTTTCCTCGAGCTTTGATCAGAACCATTGTAATTAAGGTGTCATCAATGGAGGGCGCAGCACAGTGCACAAAGGATGTAAACAGTAGTATCCTAATCGCGGAAGCTTTTGTTTTGTTATTACATATATTTGTTTTTACTGGGGCTGTCAAGCGATTTAAAAATTAATCTAATACATTATGTGCTCTCATTATTAATCTAAATTAATCGCATACATCATTTTTTGCTCTGAAAGTATTTAAAAATTTGACTTCTAATGAATTTTGGCAGCTGGTGTCATAGTAAAGCTGCTGGATTTTGGACATGGGTTTTCTGAGTTAGGGTGCTTTCACACCTGCCCTGTTTGGTTCTGTTCAATCGAACTCAAGTTCGTTTGCCCCCTAAGTGCGGTTCGTTTGGGCAGGTGTGAACACAGCAATCACACTCAGGTGCACACCAAAACAACCGGACTGAGACCTTCTTGAAGAGGTGGTCTCGGTCTGGTTACAAACAAACTCTGGTGCGGTTGGTTTGTGGTGAGAAGGTGTTCCGACCTGGATGTGAAGCAACTGCAGTCACATGACACATTGTTTGGGTTAAACATGAGCATGTTACAGTCCTGGAGGATTATTAATGTGCACCTCCTCCTGTACTGCCTTAATATGCACATTCAGCACATCCAATGCATCAAAACATTGTTTTCTAGTTGGAGCCGCGCCTCGTTTTCAAACTGTATGGTTTGACTAAAATGAACAATGACAGCAATATAGTCCACGATGAGCAGCGCTAAAATCAACCTGCGTAGTTGTCCCTCCATTGTGACATTAGAAAGTGTCACATTTATCTTGCAAGTGTACTCTTCTTCAACGTTTGCTTTACTTCCTGGATTTTTCCCACATGGAAATTCTGACCAATCAAGAGCAGCTTTCTCACACAAGACATTTGATCTGGTCCGCTTGTAAATGCTGCCGTGAAAACACGAACCAACTCTAGGCAATTATAAAACTTTGTGACAAAATTAGTCCCTGATTCGGACCAAAGGAGACAACTCTAGGTCTGAAAGCACTTGTACATACTGTACCTTTATTGTACCAAAAGTAAAAGTACTCATGATGCAGAATGGCCCATATCAGAATAATATACATGATATAATGGAGCCCAGCTGCTGATGTGGCACCACCAGTGTGTTGGTACAGTGGACACTTTTTACTTTACTTTAAATTTCTGCCAAAATTCAGTCCCTGAAAAAAACTGTCCATAAATCTGTTTGTGTAATTTGGATGAATTTATCCTTTAAACCTTTAATCGTTCTGTTATTTCACGTGCAAAGAGTTTTTAATTGACTCTCTTCTTCTCTGGTTTGACTTTCACACCAGTGATTATTTATTTATTTGGACATTATTAGTTTCTATGTTTTGGAATAAAACTATTTATTCCTCCACTCGTCCTCCTCTTCTTCTCCTCCGTCTAAACTCTTTAACTGAAGAGACAAACATCTTCATTTCTTGTTTATTTCACTCTTAAATCCCCGGCCGCTCTCGCTGCTCGTAATTAAAATGAAGAAGACGGCAGCTTTACTGGAGCTTTGATAAGAGCTATCAGTTTGGAGTTACTTTGGCTATTGATTTGATTAAGAGGCTTATACATTGTTTAATGAGTTTTCCACTTCACTGCGCTCCGTCTAATCAGGCTCACTGCCAGCTCCTCTCTCTCTCACTCTGTCCTGCTGTGTGTGTCGGTGTCTCTCGCCCTGGCAGCGTCTCAAACCGCTCAGATATCCAGGAGGCTGCAGAAATCAATGGAGCGCTTTACTTTCACTTTAAAGACACTAATGTTCTTCTTCTGTGAACTTTTGATTGCATCATTTGTGAGCTGAGATTAGATTATTGTTCCAGGATTTGTTGTTTCTTTAAACTATTTACTAAATGATTTAACTCTTTAATAACTGAGTTTCATCCCACAGAGAGACATTACCTAAATCTGATGATGTACAGCCCAGTGTCAGTGCTGGAAAGTAACTAAGTACATTTACTTCTGTGCAATTTGGAGGTACTTGTACTTAACTTTTCATTTTCTACTCCTTTAGGCCCTGATCACACAGAAAGTGTTTCAGAAGCTGGAGGCACCTTTTTGTAATTGTTTTTAATGAGAATGTTTTTTTGCGTTGCAACACGCCTCGTGTTTCTGCGCTCTAAGCGCCTGGCCATTTTTTCCGGAGCACTCTAAACGCCTTGAGTTGAAAAAAATCAAAACGTAAAAGCACCCCATGTCATCTCTTTTTTCATCATCTTTTTTCCCATTGTCCAATCAGATGATTTTAGAGGCGGGCCTTCTGTGGTGGTCACAGCAACAAGTTTACCGTTGGTAAGCAATGGAGGAGAAACTGGTGGTAGTGGTTGCTGGATACCCAGAGCTATACAGCCCAATGATAGACAGGTTGTCAAACTGCCCCATCAGCCATCATGGAGGAGAAGCTCCTGGACCAACTGATGGTACTCCACATGATCCGCCCTCTTTTTTAGGGTCTCATGTACCCACACAGATCTCCGTTTCCCTGTGCCCAACAAACTATTTGCTGACAGCCTCTCACCCTCAACCAGAACTACAGCAAGTACCCTCTGCCTCAACATTTTAGGAACTAGATACTGATTACTGTGAAATAAATAAAATAAATAAAGGAGGGTTAGTATAAGGAGGTCAGTCTGTGGCTGCCTGGCAACAATAAAAAGGTGCAGCAAGTGTTTTCTTTCACTAGTCGCATTCAATTTTTTAAAAAGGCAGCACAGCGCGCCTTGTGTGATCAGGGCCTTATACTTAGACATATTGTTCTTTTCACTGCGCTGCACATGCTTCATATTATCAAAACAAAATATAATCAACAAATAAATTATGATGTATTATTATAGATAAAGATTTGTTGATCCTTGATCCTTGATACGTTTGTACATTTATTTAAATACAAATGCAGGACAGAGTATTTCTGCACTGTGGTAATGGTACTTTCACTTAAGTCAGATATCTGAGTACCTATAACATTTAAAAAGACACATTAATGGCTGTAAATATAAACAAAAATGTGCAGGAGGGAAATGAAATGTCTTTGTTCTGTCATTAAACTCTCAGTTTTAATCTCTGTGATTCTCATTGAAGCCTGGACGTCTTGAGCCATTCAGATGTGTTTAAAGGAGAGTCAGTGTGATAATTCGGGTGAAGCGTGTGACCAGCAGGTGCAGAGATTTTCATGTCACAGATGTTAAATCAGCCCACGTTACATCTCTAAGCCTCAGTTCATATTTGTGTTGTCAGAGAGAAGGAGGCGTTTTGGGGCGTAAGCTGCTTTAGTGGACGTTCTCTGTGTTCAGCTGATGATCCTGACGGAGGATCCGTACAGACCTCACACTGTTGAGCCATTTAAAGTGTTTCAGAGAGTCACTGAACTCCTTTATGCTGGTTCACAGTCAGCTGCTCTCAGGTCAGATCATCAGGGAGGTGTTGAGATGTAGTATTTATTTAACTGATGGACTCAGAGCAGAGCAGACAGGTTACTTAGTTAGTCAGACATCAACATAAACTACAAGTAAGATCCTATTCACACTGGACTAGTGTTACCTGAGGACCTCATGTGATTTCGAAGTTTAAAACTGGGAACATGTATTTTTCATTTTATTAGTTTAGTTTAGTTTATTTACTTTATTAATCCCCCTGAGGGGAAATTCAATGTTTTCACTGTTGCTTGTCAATTACACACAGATCCGAAAGACACACACATGCACATGGGGACTTTTATAATTTAACCGTGCGTGAGACTAACGATTTTTTGAAGACATTTTTGGTGGCTTGTGGCATTCTAAAGTACCTTACAATGAATGGGATCATAGACTGTATGTAAAATTGGACAACAGTTGACAGCTCCCAAAAAGTGAAGCCAAAACATCAGGATCGCCCCCTGGTGGCTGGCTGCAGTATAGGTCATAAGCCCCGCCCCCTCCATGTGAGTGGATGGGACATGGGCCAGGCTAAAAGATCAATGGTTTCTGTGATTTTAGGTAGTTCTTATTATGTTGACGTTTGTTGAAGGGTCCGTTTCTCTGACAAGTTTTTTTTTTTTGATGCTATAAAAAAGGGGTTCTGACGTCATGATTGAGAGCTGTGTGTGCCTATCGGTGAGCTCGCAATCAATGATGCTGCTTGTGATTAGTCAGATGTGTGTTTGGGCAGGAATTTGATACCGCAGAGATCACTACTGCTACTGACTCTGGCTTCAAATTACATCACTAGCATATTTTGGCTTCATTTTTGTTTAGTGGGAGTTAGTGGAGACGCCTCGTCCATCTTTATATACAGTCTATGTTTAAGACGGATCACTCGTTAGGTCAGAAGCTTCCTTTTTGGTGTTCAGTTCATGCCTGCTGCTGAGTTTCATCTGTGGTTTTCCTGTAATTTTACTGGTTGTGTTAAACGCCCTTGAGAATTTTCCCTCACGTTTGACAATTACGTGTCCAAAAATGCTACAGAAGAAGAGATGCTGTCCACCAGGTTCTTGTACACCACTTAAAAGATATTCTGGCACACCCTTCCTGAGTAAGTGTAGCTTCTGCACAGCTTTTTATAAACATAATCTGTGATAAATATTTTAAGTCATTCTTAAAACAACTAACATTTTCAACAGGATGCCCTATGATTGTTAGGGGTTGGCAGTCTGGAATGTAATATTTACTGGATATGACCATTCCGTTGGTTTTACTGATTTTTATCTCCATCTATTATCATCTGAATACAGTAGAAGTTTAGGCTCTGGGTCCTCACACACACTGAGGAGATAATCTGTCTGTGAAGAATAATATGAATATTATTCTCATTCAGAGAGTGGATATCTGAGCATGTATGTATATATATTTAAGATGTGCTGGCTCTAAGCACCTCCGTGCGTGGCGCTCAGTCTCCGCCATGATTGACAATTATAGCTGCATAATTCAGCCTCCTTCAGTGTGCCTGCCCGAGTGACAGCAGACAGATAAATATGTCATAAATCACGGTGGCGGGCTCCTGGGGCTCTCTGGGGAGTAATCTCCCTCTGCCTGGCCAGGCCACTATTCATCATTAGATGGAGAGTCAGTCACCGCCTCTTTACCGGCGGTGACGGAGGAGCCGGAGGAGGCAGAGGCTCAAACAGTGGGAACAAAAGCTCTGCTCGCCACTGCCAATAACCCAGCATCATGAGATTGCCCGCTCCCCTCCTCCTGCTTATTTTTTTCCCGCGGAGAGATAACTCGATTTGATGTCGACAGCGTCCCTTTTTTCTCCCCGGCTTCCGAGTGGGGCCGGTGTCAGCCATTGTTAGCCTCTTGAGTTATTAGCAGCCTTCAGCTCTGGCGCTTCTCGCTGTCACTTTCGTTAGCCGCGGCTAGCTTGACAGTTGCAAAGTTAATTAGCCCCGCTAATGGGAAGCCGGTGTTTGGCCGGATGTGACATTTGAGGTGTGTCGGGAGAGAAAACAAACAAATCAAGCATTTCATTAGTCGGCTGTGACAGCTTGTGTTTCTGTTTGTTTTCACGGCGGTAATGAACTTCTCTCTCTTCTCTCTGCTGCTGAATCTTTACTCCCTCCACTTACTGATGCCAGTACAAATAAAATCACACTCTCCTGCAGATGTAACGACACACACATTAATAATTTATTGATGTAACGGCTCGGAGCAGGCAGAAATAATGATGAATGGCTGTGTGACGATCCTGATGGTATTTCCTGTTGTCAGTGCCTGTCACTTGGGTGCTGATGAGAGCAGCGGAGGCCTCCACATATTACACCTGCCCATCAGGGGGAGAGAGGCTGAGAGTAATTAGACAGCCGAGGTGGTGACAGGAAGTGAGTGTTAACAGCTCTGGACTTTCAGAGCCGCCACAAACATCAGTGTCTGTACCTCGGCTCCATCTATCTGCTCTGAGATGAGACGCTTCACATCTTTGAACCTCGTTCCTTTCCTCCACCTGCACCATGTGACCTGACATCACACAGCTGGTTCATCCGCCGACTGTATTTATCAGGTGTCTCAGAACAGGAAATCACTCCTGACTGGACAAAAACTCAGACACACGTTTGATTCTGCTTTTTATTTGGAGGTCTCAGTGTGCCTAATTAGCTATGGAGCTCAGGAACAACAGCAGGAGGAGGGATATTTGTTTCCTGAGTATGTGCTGAAGACAGCTTAGTGGTATTTTACCATGGATGTATAAAGAGACCTGGATACAGCATTGGAGGCAGGACCCTGTTTATTCCTATAAAAGTTGCTCAGTGCACATTGAGCCAAAGAAGCTCTATTTTCGGGTATGAGATTACCTGGATGATTGGCGCTGCTCCTGCTTCATTGGGCCCATAGAGCAGGTGCACTAGATATTTCCACCAACCAAGCTATATACGGTTTAGCGATTCGCTAAATTTAACAGAGATGGAAGATCTCATGGCTCTGACTTTCCAAATGTTATCAGACCAAATCCTGATAGCGGAATGAGTCATTCAGCATCACGCAGGAATTGTGACTAAGGCTGGGTATCGGCACTCGATAACTTTACGATATGAACCAAAATAACGCAGTCCTTAGTAGTATTGAAGCATCTCTAGTCAAATGCATATCTGCATATTTGCACCAGGGGTCTGATCCCGCACCAGACCATTCTGTCTCTTCACCAGATCAGCAGACATTCTGTAACAGCCATCTCCAGAGCCGCCATCCTCAGAAGGTAAAGCCGTCCACTAATCAGAAGATCAGCGGTTCCATCCTGGTTCGAACCCGGCTCCTCCAGTCTGCATGTCAAAGTATCCTTGAGCAAGATACTGAACTCCAAATTGCTCCCGATGGCTGCTCCATGTGTTAAAAACTAGTAGCAGATGGCACCTTGTATGGAAGCCTTGACCACCATTGTATGAATGTGAATGTGACCCATAGTGTAAAAAAAAGCGCTTTGAGTGGTCGGAAGACTAGAAAGGTGGTGTGCAAGTGCTGGTCCATTAACATTACCATCCTTCTGGCAGATGGTCAATACAGCAACTGCTCGATAAGCATGTGCTACACAACTCCAGCAGCAGCTACCATCCAACACCATGCTGTTAAACACTTCCAACAAAATCACACTGACAGTGAAATGACGCAAAGCTGTTGTAAAGCTCGTTGATGAAGAGCTGTGTGATAGCCCTGTCACTGAGTGTGCAGCCAGCCTTGGTGTGAAGCTCACAGTCACCAGCAGCAGCTTCACTTTTTTTAGTCACCAGACATCACAATCTAAATTCAACAAAACATCAATGTCTAACAACATTGGTGTTCAGCTGTGTTGTTTTAAGAGGATAAAGAAAAGTGTTACGTTTAGTGATATAATCCTCAGGTGCCGTTGAACAAGTGTCGTAACGCTATCTTTTTAGTGACTGAAACTTATAAAAGCCCAGGCTATTGTTCTTTACAGTATACACGCCACTCCTATCACATTATGGGTATTGAATAAGTACTCCATTGGTATCAGTATCACTTTAAAGGCACTGGTATTGTAATTATTTAAAAAATACCCAGCCCTAGTCGTGATGCTCAAAAAAATATAGCAACGGATTTACAGACATCTCTTTCCCAAATTAAGTCTATGGAAAAAAGTCTTTTTGGGCCCAATGGTATCATGTGACTAACTTGGGAGTTGTAATTCCACTGTTTGACCACTACAAAATTGGCTTCAAAGCCGGGGATGTAGACGTGAATGGCATGGTTTGGTGTGTTGAGAACCATTCACACTTGGCGTGCTCTATATGAGGAAACGGGACAGTTGAATAGTTATGACGTCACATTCTGAATAGCAGTCTACTTCGGTGAATTGCCGCAGTTGATGTTCAAACCTGATGGGAACTGTATTCGAGACCACCTTTACAAGTGGACCCGGGCATGGATTGACGAACCTCGCCTAGTACGGTTCACAGTGTGCACTCTAATCATATGAATCTGGCAGTCTTGGATATTTCATTTTATTTTATATATATATTATATTTCATTCCTGTATTTTAACTTGTGGACTATTTTATGACTTATGTCTTTGATTCTTTTTTTTTTACTTGTTTTTCTTTTACACAATTTGTAATAGCACCGATAGAAGAAGCCTGAGAAAATAATTTCATTGCTAATGAATGTTTCACTATTGTGCATATAACAAAGACTTTAAAATTGTGAAATAATAATTGTGTTGACGGTTCATAAATAACTCTCAGTCCTTCTTGTAGGTCTGTTGGAGTGTTTTTAGTCTTAGTTTAAGTGATTGATTAATACATATGAGCACTGTTGATCAAAAAGCCTTGAAGCTTAATAATAACTTCATTTTAAAAAAAGTCCAAACCTCATTTCTATCTTCAGTGAACCTCCATTCTCCTCCTGCAGGCTAACATCCTCCTGCCGTCCTCCTCATTCACACTCTTTCACTGTAATTCCTTTATTTTTCCATTTCCTTGCATGTTGTCTGCCTAAATCGCTGCTGTCTTCCTCTCCCATCTATAAATCACAGCCTGAGATGGGCCTCTTTGTCAGGCTGCAGCAGTCTCCTCGCCTCTGCCTCGCTCTGATAACCGTCCTCATCTCTGGCTGAGCTATGGAGATTTATGGTGCTTTGATAAGCAACAAGCTCGCCATCACTCTCAGCCAAACAGGCCGCCGCTCGCATTGATGCCTTTATGCTCATTGTGTTTGTGTGGGTTTTTTCCCCCTCAGGAGGCCTTCACAGGCTGCCAAAGCGGGCAGGAAAGGCAGCCTGTGTCATTATTTCCTATTAGATAAAGAAATAAATGGCTTTGATAGAGAGAGGAGAGGTGACAGGTTTGATGTTTGGGATGGAGCCTCCTCAGCCTCACTTTCACACTAAGCTCATTGTTTATCTCTGCTGGTTAATTGGCAGTCAAATTAATTTATCAGCTGGGAGGAGAAGTGACAGGAAGCTGCTCACACACATCAGTTCATCTGGACTTCATAGTATCACATGAGATTAAGTTCATTTACTCCAGTAGGCTACATGCTCTGAGGTACTTCTACTTTACATGAGTGTTTACGTTGTCTGCTACTTTACACTTAACTATATCTCAGGTAAACATTGTATATTTTACTCCGCTATGCTTGTAACAGGATTTTGTTCATATAATAAACTTTTTTCCCCCATATTAAATGAGTGAACTTTACTAAGAAGTGCAGATGTTCCATTTTCTGTTTTATTGTTCATATAAAATATATAATCAGCTTCTAGTGGTGGAAGAAGTACTCAGATCCTTTATGTCTGTCAGAGTACGAATACAAGTATGTAAAATACTCCATGACAAGTAAAAGTCCTTCATTCACAGTGCTTACTTTACTTTTTACACCTTTTTTTTAAATTGCCAACAGGTGAACAGGTTGTAACGTAACTTAGAGACCTTCCCAGACTTTCTCAGTTTCCCATAACAGCGTGTAGACTGATATCTATGTACAGGTCTAGGTACAAATTTTCTGGGAAAATCCAAAGGATGTGATGTCATGCCTCTCCTCAGGTCTGCTACAGTGCAAACAGTAGCTAATATTAGCTTAAAAGAGGAATTTGCTAACATTAACGCCTCACTTCCACGTACATGTGAACGGAGACGAGTCAACCGGAAGTTCATTCATTCCTATGGGAATCTTCATGAAACTCGTCCTTTCTGTAATATTTTGGTCCGGACTTTGCTTCAGGTACGTTGAAGAAAGTGAACTTTTGCGGTGCATTTCAGAGAGACCATATGACAGTGTGCTAACGTTAGCTTAGCTAACAGGCTGCTAACTAGCTAACAGGCTATTTCCCTCAATTGAGTTGCCTATTAATCGTCAAGTGAGTTTGAGTGATAAAAAAGAACTTGTTAATCTAGTTTTAACACATTGTGAATCTGAGTAATGTTATTCTGCTAAATATGGTCATACATCATACAATCAGGTCGTCATGATGACTCATTCAGCCATTCATACGTC
Organism: Epinephelus moara; assembly: GCF_006386435.1. Lineage (NCBI taxonomy): Eukaryota > Metazoa > Chordata > Actinopteri > Perciformes > Serranidae > Epinephelus > Epinephelus moara. Next base: position 38,414,306 of record NC_065525.1, on the reverse strand, counting down.
TTTTTAATCAAATAATTCACAAGACATGTCATGTACCTGGCAGGTCCTGTTTCTGTCCCAGTAATGTTCCACGCAAATATTCCAAACTACTGGTTGGCTAAAAGCAAACACAATTAGCCTCTCCCCCACGGCTACAGGTAGCTTTTTTTATCAGGTTTGTTTCCATCCATAAAGAAATGCGCATCCTTGTGTTGGACACTATGGCATCATCTGTATATTTACGGATCTATGGACACCAGTCACATACGTGAAGTATGTGTACAGAGACGAGTCATCTGGAAGTCCAGTTAATTCTATGAGAATCTCAGTGATATCCAATGCACCTGTAATTTTCAGTCCGGTAAAGTATGTTAATGTTTGCGGTGGATTTCAGACAGACCTTATGACAGTGTGTTAGTTTAGCTAACAGGCTGCTAACTAGCTAACAGGCTATTTCTGACGATTCAGTTGTTTACGTTGATTGTCAAATGAGTTTGTATGATTGAAAAGAACTTGTTTATCTAGTTTTAACACATTGTGAATCTGAGTACTGTTATTCTGCTAAAATATGGTTATATATTATATACAGTCAGATTACTGATGATAAAAAAAATCCTAGAGCATGATTGAGGCTAATGTTAGCTCACGTTAGCTTACTTGCTAATGTGGACAAGTTGCTGGCTAACTAACACAGGATACTGTCTTAAGAGGATAATATGAGCCATAATATGAGCCATTTCATCCAGACTCCAGGGGCTGGTTTGCAAATTACTTTATCAGCTAACGTTACAAAGCAATCATGGCCAGATCCATGCATCATAGCTAAGTTACCGCTGGCTTGCTAATCATAGCCCCTTGTTCGCTAAATTATCATTAGCTAAATAGGATACTATAAGAGCAGATATGTTAGTTCATAGATATCATATACAGTAGATACCTTGTTGATGGCTTCGGCCTGTTTCAGCGATGCGTCAACGTCACCTCCCCATCTTGGGGAGGTCACGGCCGGCTGGCTAGTACTGTTGTGTATGGAGATAAGTCTTCAGCAAACTTGGCGTGCTCACTCAAAAGTCTCAAAGTGTAATTGGGTGCCAGTCCAAAAAATTACAGCAAAGCAGAAAAACCTGACAGCACTCACTAATAAGTATAATACTTTTTAATATAGCGAATTGCACAGCAGCAGTCGAACGGACGCGTTTCAGCTCATAAGCCATGTTTCCATCAGCCTGTGTAGATGCGCATCTAGAAGTATCACATCAGAAAATTATGATGAAAACGCCAAAATTCAAATTAAAATCCCCTGATTCGCACAAACTAAAATACGCTAACTTTAGCCAGGTTTTGGTTGATTAGAAAAAATGTTGATTCGCAAAATGGGGGATGGAAACAGTTATGTTCAAATTAAGTCTGACGTAGCGCACCTCTCTCCATGGTGATATCCACACTCCGGGTCGGGAAGGTGGTAATGCATTTACAAGCTGGTTGCCAACCGCCAGAAAACGTAGAAGAAGAAGAATGCGAGACTTGTTTTGTTTCTGGTTCTGCGGAAAGCTCGCACGAGTTCGTAGTTTTCACCAAAGTCTGTACATTTAATGGAAACACACAGGATTCGTATTTCTTTTAATGCACATTTCCCAATGATTCGAATCACTTTTGGATGGAAACATAGCTATAGCCGTCCTCAGCCTTAGGAAATGGCCACTTAAGAATGAAAATACAGACAGTACTTACTGACCCTCATGCTGACAAGAAGTCCAGTGTAGTTTTTTAATCCACAAAACTCGTTCGGGGTATCTGAGGATAACAGCTAGCCGGAATAGCAGCTACACTTGAAGTGCATGGAACCCACATTTTGAAAATGTAATAAAACTCCGCTAATGCATTTAAAAAACGTCAGAAGAGCTTGTCCGTTGTAATCCAAGTGCCCTGAAGCTGCTGCATGCAAAATTGACTTGAAAAGACGTAATTTACTCCACTTTTATAGCATAATTTCTCACCGTGGTCAGTTAGCCTGCCCTACAGGTGTGCTGTGTTTGCATGGCAACTCGCGCAAGACTCAAGAACTAGCACCACCACTAGCCATCAGCTAGTCTCTTATAGGGCTGTTGGTTATAGATTGCCTTGACATTTTATTCGAGTTTTAGGTGTCATTAATAATGGTAGTGACACATTAATGGCATTTTTGCATTTCTGTCGATTCCCAGTATTTCTGCACACCTGCAGACAGGTTCTGCCTTTAATAAAAAATATTATCAGCTTCATAAAGCTGTAATACTGAAGCAGGATTTTGAATACTGGACTTCAATTTATAATGGAGCCAACAGCTGGATTTGTACTTTTACTTCAGTATTGTTGTATCTGTTCTTGTACTTCAGTCCAGGATATGAGTACTTGTACTTCAGTCCAGGATGTGAGTACTTGTACCCATGTGTATCAGGGTTATTGTTAGTGGGTCACGTATTTATGGCTGACTGTGTTAATAGCCGTTTGTTATCAGCGCTCACAGACGTCTGTTGACATGTAAATGTTCTGACAGGCTGAGCTGAGGGAGCAGCAGCTAATGTAGCATGAAGGGAGCGTATGGCCCCGCAGACACTGGCCCGTTATTTACATCTGAGAGATGTATCGTCATGACGACGGCCCCACAGACACCGGCCCGTTATTTACATCTGACTGATATACGTCATGACGATGGTCCGAAGCCTCGTTTCCACTTATTATCATGTCAGCCAGATTGACTCTGCTCCACTCTCATCGCTGCCTCTCAAAGGTAAATTAGCCGTTGTTTGATTTACACCCTCATCTGCGCCATAATGCGGCGCGAGCCGGCAGCTTCATGGGCAATGAGGCAGAGTCACTTTGTGGTGGTTAAGCAGCAGATGTGAGCAGTGTTCATTCTACGCTACAAACTGAGGGAACACGATTAGGGAAATCACACTCATTATCATGAAGAGGAGCAGGGTGCCGTGTTTTACTCTAATTCTTCTGTCTGTGACAAAGCGTAACATCGTGTTGGGCCTTCGCCGGGGTCAGAGGATGAAGCTGGAGGCCACAGTACATCTCTTACTGAGATCCAGCTCCAGATTATATGCAAATACACACAAACAGCTTAATATTCTTGTTATTTGTAATATCTCCTCCTCTGGCACTCGGCTTGATTACGTTCTGCTGGACAAAGAGAAAGTTGGAGGCTGGTTTGTTATCAAGACATCAGGAGTTTGTGTTGGAGTGGAGCTTCACTGCTCCGATTTTACGGTCTCACATGAGCAACATGCAGAAAAAAAAGTGCAAAGTTAATAATCTTATTTATTTTTTATTCATCCCAGAGACTCACTGTTAGGATACACTCAGTGTGAAGTTAAAGGTCCGCTAATCAATGTTTTTAAAACGTGAGATTAAGGTATGGGAAAGAGTCACTGATGGTTTTGTACGATTGTTTATCTTCCTCCCTCTCCTGCAAAGGATTTATTTTCTTTAATTTAATGTAAATCTGAATCATATTTATTGCCAAGTTGGTTTTCACATTCAAGAAATTAGCCTTGATGTTGTTTTGAAGTGTAACTCTTAAAATGCACATGTAAGAAAAGTAAACAAGTACATGTCTTCATGTCTGTCTGAAAGTACCTCAGTGATCTCCACGGCCTCCAGCTTTTCTGTCTCCACCTGCATCCTCAAGTGTTTCTCTTTCTTGAGCTGCTGGTTGAGGTCTTCCAGCTCCCTTTTGACTGCAGTGTGCTCAGCAATGAGTATCACCTTTTTACCTCCTTGAGTTGTTGAAGAAGTTTGTCTACCATGGCAGGCCTCCTTCTCTCTTCAGCTCTCTTGACCTGATTGTTTTGCTCCTTGCCTGGTATGGTGCATATGTAGAGTCTATGTTTCTTTGTATTATAAGGACATTACGCTCTCCTCATTGACCTGACAGACGCAGTGTTAACGTGAGCTACTGAGATTTTTTCCTGTGAAGTTTCTGTAGACAAACATCTACAAAGTGACGAGCACAGTTTTCTTCCAACTTTACTTTTACATAAAGCCACAAAAATCTTTCTGTTCTTTCTTTATTCTCTCAGAATTCAAACGCAGGTTTCACCGACTTCATCTGAGGAGTCGTCTTAGTGTTACAGTTTTACTCTTCCTGTTTCCTTTTCTCCTTCATCTCTTCAACTCTTCATCTTTTGAAATCACCGACCTTCTCCCTAAATATATGTACAAAGCATGTGCAATGTTTCTGGAATATTAATTCTAAAAATGTGAATAAAATGACTGGAGTTTTGTGTGTGAGTGTGAAAGAAATGTTTTGGCTAACTCCTTCACTTTTTTTTATTAAAGGCACTTTGTCATGTTTTTGTTAAAAGGAAGTAAAGTTTGTCAAAGCCTGAACTGAACAGCATCTTTAGCCCAACATCATGATGCTAATTAAGTTTGTAGATAACGCTGCACTTCAGACTGCTTTATAAGTGTGCTGTAATTACAAGGAATGCCTGAACATACGTGCCTCAAAGCAACATCGCCGGATAAACATTAGTTTCCTCTCTGACAACAATTATTCATCAGATGCTAATTTCATCCGACAAGTTCCTCAAAGGGAGCAGAAATGAAGGGAACATATGTCAGCTGTTTGATTCCCTCTGTAAGAACATTCGGCTGTCAGCGAAATCTGAGGAGCGCCGAGCGGCGATTGATCAGGAGGAAATTGGCCCGTTTCTGGCGTGTTTTCACCAGAGCAGCTGACGAGGCCGAGAGGTCGGCGTGTTCATGAAACGGCAGCCTGACAAATCAAGGCCTGATTTATACTGAAATATAGTGTCTTTATTAAGACTTGGAGCTGCTCAGTGCGATGTCACGATCACCAACACCAGCACGACTGAGGTGGGTTTATATATAAAGATTTATGATTAGATTAAACAAACAAAACACTGACAAGAAAGACAACAAATCGCCGACAAGGAACAAGAAGCCACGGAGCCAACAGGCCTCAGACGAACACAGAGACTTCACTGACTGAGGTTTAAGAAAATCACTGTTTATATTATAATAAATATCAGTGAGTATTTGATGTGTGAGAGCTGCAGCCTGAGGCTCATCGTATCAGCTCTGTGCATCTTTCCTCCGGTGGATCCTCTGCAGACGGATCCTCACTAATCTTCTTAGCGATTGTTTCCCTTTATCTTTATTATCAGTCTATAAAATCAATCTGTGCCTCTGATTAAAGGAGGGAGCAAACATGAAAAGGTTTCTTACACATGTCACACACTGTATCCAATTTGGTGAAAGTAAATGATTACAGGATATCTATGCTTTCGTGTCTCGGAATTAATTCAGCGTCTGTGTGACGTTTGTTTTGTAAAGTCTCAGCTGACGCCAAAATATTGAACCATGACACATGCTGGCATTGTGTTAGAGAATTTGAAAATACACTAATCCTGATGGTGTTCTACGAGAAAAGGTTAAAATGCGTTTTTATTTAAACTGCTGACGTCTCAGTTTCAGAAGAAAACACCAGCTCTGACACCAGGTACAGAGTGAACACTGTGTGGGTGTTCGAGAGGTCGCCCTGTTACCAGATAGGTGCTCGTAGTTTCAGTCCTACAACAGCTGACTTTACACTACCATGAGAAATGACCACATTTAACCCTTTAACACTACCTTAAAGGCCTTAACACACAAATAAACCACACGAAAAAATGCAAAATACTCGCATGTGAATATTTCACATCAAAACTATTTCTACTGGCAACGATGCAAATTTGTGACAACCCTATTCTGTTGACCCAGAGCATCGTCTCACAGGCTGTCTGAGGTCAGTCGTGCAGCCAAAGCTACTGTTAGCCATTTTATTTTATTTTATTTCTTTATTTTTTTGTGTTGTTGTTGTTAGCCATTTTATTAAGTTTCCTTTCAGTGAAATGCTTTGGGTGAATTTGATTTTCCTCTGGGAAACATTTACACAGTGTTTATATGTAGGGATTTATAAAGAATTTGAAGGTACATCACGCTGTGGTACACGCTCTATCACTTCTACCAAAGTGTATGCACTCACATCGATCTATGTTGTTTAGCATGATTAGTTTGTCCATGTGCTGTTGCTTGGCCAACATAAAAGGCACAGATAAGACATCGTGGTGAATACAAGATGGCGACCCTGTCTAAAACACAAGCAGCAACCTCTGAGGCTGTAAAATTTTGCCAATGTAAAAGTGCCAAAAACTGCAGTTCCTCTAATGACCACTTGAGGCTGGCTCCAAGAGTGAGTCAATCCCCATAGACCTCCATGTTAAAATGTCCAACTTTACAGCAGAAGTAAACATGTTCACAGCCTAGTTCAAAAATGGTTTTGGTCTCTGAAGCTGATTTCAACATTCATGACAAATGTATGAGGGTTGAATTTTTTTATAACTCACCCATTTACATTTTATTAAAGCCCGAAGTTACGCATATTTAAGGACAGGGTCACTTGAGTGATAGGCTTTCTGTGAGGCGTCACCACAGTCTGTGAGTCCACCCCTCGCTCCTCTACAGCTCCAACCTCTTGTCCAATATCGTCACCTCTTGTTCCAAAAAATCAAGATGGCAATGACCAAAATGCCAAACGGTAGCTACGTCCATTATGTACACAGTCTACGCTAAAACATTCAACATGGCTCGACATCAACTTTGCATTCTCTACTGTGAAAGATGAGAACAGGAAGCGTAACGACTACTTTCAATGGACAAAAAAAGCCACTAAGAGGCTGAGTAGGCTCGTAAGTGTGACTCGTTCATACTGAAGTCCAGAGATATGTTTTATGATGGTTTGTTAAACAAACAAATGAGATGACTGAAGCAAAACGAGATGAAATAAAATATTACTTGATGTGATTACGATCAACAGAAAAACATCAGAGCCAAAAACTCACCCTCTTTGTCAAAGAACCATCACGCCAGTAAATAAACAGGTAAATAATGACAAACCGCACCCCTGTGCCGATTACAACTACCAGAAGTGAAAGTGACCAAAGGAAGGTGTGCTGCCTAATCAAATAATAAACAGAGGTTAAATACACATTCTGGTTCCTACAGGAGGAGTGGATCTGGTATCTGCTGCCCTTGTCAAGGTTGAAAGCAGAACAGAATTTGCTGTCTTGTTTCGGATTACGAAGCCTCAGTGTTCTTGTGTTGTTTTATAATCCTCATTAGAATAGGCACATTGTGTGACTGGATGATGCTTTTATTTGCAGTGTGAAAGTTCTGAAAAATCAATCGCTTTTTCACCGCTTAATATTCACGTTTTATGTGAAAGTGCTCAGGACAAAAACATGATTGAACATACATGAACATCATTTTTGAAAGGTATTTCCAGGGTATCGGCTGTATGAGCAGAGTGGTAAATTAACTTTTATAGTTTCAGGTTGACTTTCTTACTAAAATCTTTCTAGTGTCCTCCGACTGTCTAACCACCATGATCCATAATTTTGAGTTTGTCTCAATTAGTCTTCAATTATTGCTAGCCTACTCTTAGAGCAATAAACTTAAGTGGTGCAGAACAGGGTTTTTTTTGTACATTTTCGTTATGGGTTTCGCACCTCTGGCTGAAAAACGGCTGCCTACCTTGTTGGAGGCACCAGATGGAGCCTGAAAGGAAAATACCTGCAGACACTCGGGGGATATGTAGTATCTAAAAAATACATAATGTAATTCATAAATAAAATGACATAAAAAATGTAATATTCTTCAAAATCAATCCAAAATTAGGTGGTAAAGCTCAGAGCTGCTTGTTGTAAACATCTATCAACTCAACATGATTTTAGGATCAGTGCATTAATAACACAGATAAAGTTTACTTTTGTTTCTTGTTGCACAAGCATTTTTTTGGAAATGACAAAAAAACACTTTCATCAGAATATGTTTTTTAACAGATGAATGTAAATGTACCTGTGACTCATTTTGTAAAACCTCTTTAAAGGATTTCCTTCTGATGTGTTCAGGGACTGTCAGTCATCTGATCTTTTTTCATTGACTGCCGAACAACAACTCCATATTCATGTTGTCATTTTCATTTGTCCATGTTCTGATTTTGTCTTACTCATTGTCTGACAGTGAAGATGATGAATGTGAGTCTTTCCAGAAGCTGCTGTGCAGATCTCGGAGGTCGAAGCATCCCTGAAGAGCTGAAACATGCCAAACTAAAATAAACTGCCTAACATCTTCACACTGGGAGTCTCTCTGGGTAACAGCATCATCTGTTCGTTGTGAAATCTAACATACAAACATTTTATCAGTGCTGCTGCCTGGTTGTTTCCTCCCTCCGTTGGTTTACTTGTGTTTACAGGCAGGTTTTATTGTGAAGGGAATTTGTACCAAGTCTTTTATTCTTCCTGAAAAACAGGATCTCTCTTCATCCCCATGTTTTCCTCCTCCTCCTCCTCCTCCTCCTCCTCCTCCTGCTCCGTCCTGGGAGGAGTGTTTACTGTCTGGGTGAATATTTCATGACGGGGGCCTCTCATCCTCAGGACCATAGTTTCACACTGCTGCTCACAGACCACATGAATAAATGAGAAGAGACAACAGGAGAGAACGGCCGGCTGCCTGTCTGTCTGAAAGCATGTTTTTCCTCAGCAGGTGAATCCATATCGCAGTCTGCCGCGGGCCTCAGCGCCGCGAGTTCTGGGTAGAAGTTGAGATGGACAGGTTGTGTGGTGATCCCAGCTGACCTGCTCAGTGTTTTAACCCCTGAGGGAACAACTGAGGGATAAAGGCCAAAACATGCGCTCAGATTCCTTCATCAATCTACTGTTACCTGCCAGAAACCCTCCGCCTCAGGATTACTCACAGCGACCAGCCGCTTTATCTACACAAGTTATCATTTTATAGAATCTGTGACATGATCTGAATTCTCCAACTTTAATTTATCTGTAATCGTCAAGCATGCTGTGTATTTAATAATCTCCAGTTTACACAGCAGGGATGGAAACAGTACTCTAATATCTGGCTCAAATAAAACAATATAAGGCTACAAAATAAAGTGCATCACACATAACACCACAAAGTCCTAAGGTCCAAACTAACAGTATGTTCCTTCTCTACAAATATACATCTGCAGCCTGTTAATACAACTGATTATTAAAGGGGATCTATGATGCTTTTCCTTATTTTATGTCATATATATAATGTTACAGTGTCACATGTTCATATTAATTGTGACCAAAGTTTCAAATAATGAGGTAAATGTATGTAAAAGTAATCCACGTGAGTAAATCCCTTAAGCTTTACACCGTTCTGAACGCTGTTTCCAACAAGACAAGCTAATGTTAGCTGGTGACAGATTTCTTTACATGGTCATCTGCTCCAGGCAGTCTACTGCAAGTGTTATGCCTGGTTCACACTACACAATATCAGCCCGATTATAGACCATAGTGTCGTATGGTGTCGGCTCGGATCGTGAACAACAATGAGTGTCGTACACCATAATCCATCATTTTATCTCGTGTAGTATGTCATAGTAGATGACAACCGACGCCACGTCTGGGACGACTCACGACGTTCTGACAGAAAGTCTAGCATGTTTGATTTTCTTTTTGTCGTTCACGACTGCTCCCGTCACAACCGTCACTTTGACCAATAGAAACAGAGCGATCTGCTGCCGTAGACAACTGTACGCCAACAACACCCCGGCGTTATAGATATTTCCTCTAGGGACGTTACCACACAGAGTCTAAAAAAAAAAAATGATGGCGTGAAACAGCCGAGACACTTTATCAACTCAGTGAGAGCCATTAGCATCAAGCTAACAAACAATGTTACTTCTTCATAATGGAGACTGACATAAATTAATAAAATTAAAAATAGGGGCTTTTACTCACCACAACTGCAGAGGCTACCAGTTTCATTTGAAACACACTACATTATAAACGGGCCGTTAATGCATCGCACTGTCATTTCAAACTCAACTCTTCCTGTATCTGTTTCAAATTAAAAGCCCCTTATAACTTTGGCTGAGAGAATCCCTTCATTTTCAAAAAAGGCTTTTATTGTGAAAAATTTGCAGGAACTTGTTGTGGAGGATTCAGTGTCTTGTATGTTTTTGTATGGTACTTAAAATTTAGCTCCTGCCATCTGATGGTGCTTTTTTTTTTTTTTTTTACATTACTACAAGAACATCTCAGCTGGCACATGAACAACCACAGTGACTGAAATAATAGTAATAATATTAAAATAGGATAAGAATAACCTGATGACATCACGCACGTCGTGAAAGATGACCAGGGATAATTGGTGTGGACCAATATGTAGTGTGTCATGTCTGTCGGCCAAGTCACAGCACCACATTTGCCTAATCAGACACAGAGACTGTCGGAACAGACAAAAATGACATGTAGTCTGAACCCAGCATTAATATTACATACACTGCTACGTGTAGCTACATGCTAACGTCAGAGAAACATCATCTTGTTGTTGATTTTGGATCATACTCCTACTGAAACATGTCCAGTTCAGTTTAGAAGCTTTTATCAGTGATTTTTCACAGTACAAAGTGCCCCTATTCCCCGTTACAGTCATTCGGCAGCTGCAAAAACAGCACAGAAACACAGAAGACCCAGAAACACTGACCAATCAGGGCAGGGCTTTTTCAGGAGGGTGTGTCTTAAAGATACGGATGCTAAAACGGAGCGGCCCACACAGAAGGTGAATACAGGTGTTCCAGCACAGATGGTGTAAGGAAAATAAAGTGTTTTTTAAAGCATGTAAACATGTTCTACTAGAAAACAAAATACAAGTATGATACTGAAGAAAGAATATATAAGAAGATGTTTTCTTTATGTAAATTATTGCAAAAAAACAATCTAAAAGTCTCCATTAGTCAGATGTGTTAGCAGCTCTGTGAGGCTGTACCGCGATACTAAACACATCTAACATGCCAACACATTGATGTTTAAATGAAACTACAAGCACTCAGACGAAGAGACTTATTTACACGTGTTCTTTGCTGGCTAACTTTACTGTTGGGTATCACAGCACTAATCTACCAAACTATCAGGTGTGATGTGTGGACATTCTTAATTTGAACAGCTATTTCAAAATAAAAGCTGTTCTGCTGACGGGAGCTGTGCTGTGTTTGGAGTCTGTGGTGAATTTAAAAGCTGCTGAGAAATTATTTCCAAAACAGATTCTTTGAAAACAACAGGAACATATTGTGTCCTGTATTCAGCAGGAACGACATATGGTGAGTGAACAGGACGAGTGAGGACAGAGTTTCAGTCAAGAAGAGACGAATCAACCAGCAGACGGTGGTTCAACAACAAGATTTTGGAACTTTTAAAGTCACATGAAAGCGAAGAATTCTCTATTTTTGTTACTCAGTGATCATTTCACATCCTCACAGTTCCTCCTCTCTGGAGTTTGTGTTTGTGCTCTTTTCTACTGACAAAATCTCCTCTAAAGCTCACTGATTAACATGTTACATCTTGTTTGTTTGATTTCCACAAAAACTTAAGTATAAAAAGACCCAACAGGACTCGTAACTTTGGTCAGAGCCAGGCTCGCTGTGTGTCACACCGTGTATCAGGACAGTGAGTGGACCGTTTGACTAAACTCACAATCCAGCACTTATAAAGTTTCTTGGCTGTGGATGTTTAACACATTCTGACTGTACCTGCAAACTCATGAGCCAAGTGAGAGACAGTCACAGTTGTTAAAAACCAGTCAGTGAAAATGTTACGGTGGTCAGTGTTGGGCAGTTCCCAACACATATTCCCATTACTTTGACTTTGTCGGTTGGAAAGATGACAAGAACACTGTTTCTGTAGGTAGTCAAACTAAAAAAAACATGTCCTTTGCTGTTGCCTCTGGCCTCATAGGAGTAGAGGAAAAGTCCACTAGCTGCAAGGCTAATTTATACAATATAAAATGCCATAGGCTTGTGCTAATAACATTAGCAAGTTGTATTTGTGGGGAAAATGTGTCCAGATAAAGACAAGTGTTTGTCTGTGAATGCTGCGAGTTATAGTGAAGTTAATTTGTGTATTTGTGTTTGAAATGGTCTCTATTAAGCCATGTTTAATGTGTGTTTAATGTGTGTTTTGGGTGTGTTTTAAATCAACTAAACTTTACGGTACTTCACAGAAACCCTGCTGCTGACCAGTGTTTTGGATGTGTAACTGCAGAGTGACACAGACACACCAATGCACAAGTATAAATGCAGCGTAGGCCATGTGTGTAGGCTACAGCGTAGGGTCTGCATGAGCTGACGCCCAAATATAAATCTTGCTTAACCTTTCACACTAAATACAAAAACCAAATGTTAGAGAGCGTTAGAGGAGTTGGCATCACTTCCAGCACATATACAGGACTGCAGTGCAGATCACTGTTGTATTAAAACAGTTTCAACAACATGTACTTTTCTCTATAAAAATACAACAAAACTACTCTCTCTGTTCTCAGGAAACCAACTGCAGTAGCAAATGAATGACTTCTTCCTGTGGCGGCTGCATCAGAAAACAACCATCCAATAACAGCAGAGCATGTAAATTACATGTTTAATACATCAGATTCATGAGAGGCTGCCTAACTTCTGAATAACGAGAGGCAGATTATTTCAGTTTACATTTGAAAACATATATAAACTCCTTTCGCCTCCAACACAACAAACACAAAGCTGCTCTTTATACATCTGATGATCAGCTGCAGACAGACGCTGACTCAGTGGTAACGTCTCTGTACAGATTGAGTTTGTTCTACACAGGAACAGACAACAGACTACAAGCTGGACATTAATATCGATAAGATACTGTACGTGACTGATCAATATCTGAATCAGCAGCTCGCTGTGGAGGCAAATTAAAAAAGTCTGACACTTCATCATGTTGTTTCCAGACTGGGAATGACCTGCTGTAAATAAAGTTGTTTTACTTCCTGTTTGGAGCACTCCAGGAGTTAGACTCGTCCGGAGTGTGTGACGGATTTTAAAATCTGTATTCGAGGTGAGTTTGTTGCAGCTCTGAGAATTTAGATCAGTATCAGGTTTTTATTGATCCTCTTAGTGAAGCTGATCCTGACTATAACAACTCCATTACCCATAATCCTCTGATAGCCCAGCACACCTGACACCAGTCTGACCTGAATTAACTCACGTTTTAAAGACAGGAATATAAACAACGTGTCACCTTTTCTTTTTACTTTGGCCGATCCTGCTTTTCTTCCAGAAATGACTCGATGACACGGTGTGTCATCAATGAGCGTCAGCCACCAACACACCCAGGGTTCCCTTTCATGCTGTACGTGGACGTGGAAAGTCCATGACCAAACGTGGATATGTGATGAGGTCGGAGTGAGAATGTGTTGCATACTCAAAAAGCAAACTTAAGGTACTTTGTGCAACCAGCCCTAGTTTTTTAAGTTCTATATCTAAAAACACAGTGATGACCAGAAACTGAAGAGGTCAGAGGTCAGGAGTGACATCACCATGTAAACAGACACAGCAGTGACCTCAGAGTGATGCTGGATGAAGACATGAACACCAGTAGAGGACTGAGTTAAAGAAGAGTTGAACTCTGCAGCTCTGCTTTGTTTTCCAGCTAACTTTTGGTTCAGCCGAGCGTGTGATGACAGAGCAGCGAGCGGGCGGCGCGGCGACCGGGCAGCACGGCCAGCTCTCTGTTGATAAATATCCCCATCCAATTACAAGATGTAATAATTTTGCACTCAAGTTGGTAATGAGGTCTAATGCCAGCCCCGTGTGATAATTCCCCCGCCGGATGCCGGCTTGATCAGATGTTGAGCTTCGTAATTAGACTGGCAGAAAATCATTATTTGGTGTTCAAATAGAAAATGAGGTTGGTGGGAAGTCAATTTGGCGCGGCTCTGTGAAGCGTAGACGGGAATTTAATGATTTAATTACAGTTGTAAGCTCCTTGGATGAGACTTCAGTCGAGCCGAGACTTTGGCCAGGCTGGTGCACCGAGGCTGGAGAGGAGAAGGAGGAGGAAGAGGAGGGACTAACAGAGCTCTTGACATCAGTTTAGAAATAACATGAAGGTCTGAGTGCAGGGTGACGAGATGAAGAAACTCTCTCTGCTGATTTCAATCTCTCCTCACATTCAGCTGAAGCTCCTTTAACCACAGAGGCTCTGAGTAACATCTCTGAATATATCATAATATAATATATGTCGCTGATTTTTTTTTATATCTAAAACAGTTTGAAGGTCAATTCACTTAAATTTAAAGGCTGCAGGAAATTTATTTAGGTTATTAATATGTGTCCAGCTGCACTGAAATCCTTCACTTACCATGGTGCCGGTTGGATTCGTTAGTTTAGAGATACTCAGATCAACAGTTTCCCCAATAACAGAAAGAAAGTTCAATATTTTCTGCAGGTGTTATTTACACGCAGCTCATTTCTCTGAAAATCACAGACTTCTTATAAACTTTACAAAGTAAAATTACTGCCTCAGAACTTTTCTCTCTGAGTGTTACAGGGTTTTTTTTTTTGCAGGAAATCACCCTCACACAAAGTGCTGCCACGGTGGTCGAAATGTTGTTTTAAAGCTACCAGGAACAAAACTACTTAATTATTTATTGATTAATCCTGCCAACAAATCCCTGATTGCTTGAATCAGGAACAAACGGGAGACATTTACAGATCTGGAACCACTTAAAAACTTAAACTATACATTTTCTGTTGATCAATAAATCAACTTGTTTCTTCAGCTGCAGCTAAAACACAACAGAGATGATGTTACTCACCTGTGTTGATGTGTGTCCATGCGCATAGGTTTAATTTGTCTGTATTTTAAAGAGTTAAGGTCTGAGTTTTGTTTGTGATGTTCTCTATTTGCTTTCGTGTTTCTGTTTTCTGCAGAGAGTTTAATCAGCAACATGAGACACACCTGAGTCAGGTGACCTCCTTCTCTCTCACACACACACCTGTTTGGTTTTGTTTTCTCTCTTCTTACTGCACAGCTCTGTACAGACCCCCCCCCCCCCTCCATTTCTTTAGATTATTTTGTTATTAATAAATCACTTTATTATTTACTAAACTCATATGTCTCCTGTCTTTGTCCCTGTCTAAGCACTAGGCTGTGACAACATGGAGGGCGGGTCAGTTTAGCAGGTCGTGACACAGATTACAGGAATAATGCTGCAGTCCATACTCAAAAAAAAAAAAGAAACTTCCAACATGGTGAAGTGCAGCGGAAACCAAAGTGAGAGAGGCAAAAGCAAGACAACCCCCAAAAAGGGAATGGTTTTACATGTGGTGGCCACAGACAGTTGCTCTCTCCTTATCCTTCCTGACTGATTCTTCTCTAGTTTGGTCTTCTGCTAGTGTCCTTGTCACTACTGGTAGCATGAGGCGGCACCTGCAGCCCAATCAGGTTGCACAGGTAGTCCAGCTCCTCCAAGATGGCACATCCATACATGCCGTCGAAAGAAGTTTTGCTGTGTCTCCCAGCACAGTCTCAAGAGCATGGAGGAGATACCAGGAGACCGGCTGCTACACAAGGAGAGCAGGACAGGGCCGTAGAAGGGCATCAGCCCAGCAGCAGGACCGGTATCTGCTCCTTTGTGTGAGGAGGAACAGGAGGAGCACTGCCAGAGCCCTACAACATGACCTCCAGCAGGCTACTGGTGGGGAACTGCCCATTGGCCCGACAGCCCATTGGTTCGACATCCCATTGTTCCGACCATATTAAACCCATTGTTCCGAAGTCCGTTCCGAAATCATCATGATGCCCTGTGGTTAAGGTCTGGTTAGGTGTAGGCACAAAAACCACTTGGTTAGGGTTAGGAAAAGATCATGGTGTGGGTTAAAATGAAAAAGAAAGTGACAAACACATAAGCCATTCAGCACCGCGGACAGTCGGACTAATGGGATGTCGAACCAATGGGCTGTCGGACCAATGACATGGACCCCTACTGGTGTGCATGTTTCTGACCACACTGTCAGAAACAGACTCCATGAGGGTGGCATGAGGGCCCGACATCCTCTAGTGGGACCTGTGCTCACAGCCCAGCACCGTGCAGCTTGATTGGTATTCGCCAGAGAACACCAGAATTGGCAGGTCCACTACTGGCAGCCAGTTCACCTCACAGATGACAGCAGGTTCACACTGAGTGCATGTGACAAGCCTGAAATAGTGCAAAGTGTACATTTCTGGGGAGGTGCACATCAGGCTTTGGCGTAGGCTCTACGCTGACACAGAGCCTGCGCCATAGGTACAGCATCGATTTGATGCAGAAGTATGAATCCTGCATTACCTTTCATAAATTAGCCTAGCAGCTAGCACAGTTTTCATCTACTCATCTGAAACCAGGAACATAAAGGTAACATTACAAAATTTGGCTCCATTACAACTCACAAGGTTCACCGAAAAAACAACTGTCTTATACTAAACGTTTTCCAAACAAATATAACATGCTAACATTATTAGCACAAGTCTATGACATTTTACACTGCATAATTTAGCCTAGTGGCTAGTGGAGTTTTCTCTACACATATGGAGCCAGGATGAATCACACACAAGACTTTAAATGTTTTTGTGTGGAGGCTTTATTATCTTCACAATTTCTTGTTTCTTATCTGTAAAACAAAAGTAAATTAAGTTTTGTTTCCATTGAGGGAAACGAAACTTTCAGGGAGGGTTTTCAGTTAAGAAAAATAAACAAGAGGTCTCTATCGCTGCGACATGTACATTTCTGAGGAGGTGCACGTCAGGCTACGACGTCGATTCAAGTATAAACCCTGCTTAAAGTGCGTTCTCTTGTGGCTCATTGTCTGAATGTGTTCCTGCAGACGAAGGTTTCACTCTGCTGTCAGCACACAGTAACAGTCTGCGTGAGACACTTAGAATCATCAGTTCTCCATCATTCATTCACTGACTGCAGCTGAATAAACAGTCACCTGCTGCATTTCTTCTGCTTACATAAATAACACCAACCCTGCTTTCATTTACATACAGATGGCAGATTTTATACATTCATCATTCCAACAACAGAAAGCAAACGGCGGCGTGCAGCTCGTGAAATAAATTTCACTGAGTATTATCCAGATCGGCCGAGCTGAGCATAATGGAGCCCTGATTGCTTTCTATTGAGGGTATAAGTGCTTTCATTTTCGCCTGTCATCTCTCATAAACGTTTACTGCACTTTGGAGGTTTCTGTGTTCGTCTGGGACTGCGGCTGGATTAAGTAACCATTAGAGGCCGAGCGCCATGCAAACAGCAGCTCAGTGAACGCAGCGAGGAAGATCTGCGGTCTTTGTTCGACTTCAGAAGCTTCAACACCAAACCTGCACAGACACACAGAGAACAACCCCATTCGTCTTTAAATATTATGGGCTGATTGGATAAATGTGTGTGTTGTTCACATCACGCTGCAAGACAGAGAGGCGTCTTCTCACAGCTTCAGTTTTTATTCATGAATTTTGAAGGAACCAAAAAGATGTATTTCTCTACCTTCAGTTAATTATTGAGCAAAAACTCTCAAAACTTTTTCTGGCAGTAACTTAAAAATATCACAGGCACAAAAACTTTTCACACATCTAACACTGATATACTGTCCTTATTATATAATTCTAATGTTAAACCAAGTATTTATTTTTCAGTAAAAGTACTAATGCTACAGTGTAGAAATTCTCTGCTACAAGTTAAAACCCTGAACTCAAAAGGTTAGGCTGCTACATATACAGCAGTAGCAGGTTGTAAGATGCAGGCTGGGACAGTGTATAGAAACATCTGCACTGAGTATGGGCTGGAGGTCCCAAGGTCAGAATGGAAAACACCTCCTACGGTGGTGGAGAATGACCGAGCTAGGATCCAGGACCAAGCTTGTTTCATCCTCTTATCAATAAAAAAACTGACAGCAGCACAAAGAACAGACAGCAGGATGTTGCATCTGTTAAATAAGAACCTTTTATTCAACGTGAGAATAATAAACATTTCGGTACCAAAGAAACTTCAGCTGAACATCCAGCACCACCTCCACCCTCTCCTCTGGGTTTGATCCACTGTTTGATAGAATAAAATAAAGTTATGTGTTATTGTCTGTCTTCTCTTCTGACAGTTTACACTGATCGTCTCCTGGTTCTTTGTCCCACATGCAGCAGCTGAGAGCGTCATAGTGTGCAGTAATGGTGTCCAGGCTGGTCGTCCTCTTTAATCAGCGCTGTCTGTCAGGCCGCTGCCTGCGGCTCATTAAGAGTCTCACTCCTGGCTCTCTGCAGGCCTGCTGGGTACACCTTTACACAAGAAAACACATCGCTCCATGACGGCAGCAGCCAACACCGCTGACTGACAGCCAATCTGTCAGCCAGTGACACTCCGCTGTGAAAGACTTCAGCTCATCGATGCAGCCGCAAAATGTCACACACAGTAAGTGACTGGAATAACTCAGGAGACAGTCAGTGGTCAGCAGGACACGAAGACATGTTTGAATCATGTAACTGTGTCATGAGTTTCAAATCATCTCCACCTCAGAAGCTCTGCTGAACCTCTTTTAGCTGATGGTGTGGCTGTTTTCTGATTCACCCAATGTACTCTACCTGCTCAGGTACTCTGTACTCTACCTGCTCAGGTACGCTGTACTCTACCTGCTCAGGTACGTTGTACTCTATCTGCTCAGATACTATGTACTCTACCTGCTCAGGTACGCTGTACTCTACCTGCTCAGGTACGTTGTACTCTATCTGCTCAGATACTCTGTACTCTACCTGCTCAGGTACTCTGTACTCTACCTGTTCAGGTACGTTGTACTCTATCTGCTCAGATACTCTGTACTCTACCTGCTCAGATACACTGTACTCTACCTGCTCAGGTACGCTGTACTCTACCTGCTCAGGTACGCTGTACTCTACCTGCTCAGATACTCTGTACTCTACCTACTCAGATACACTGTACTCTACCTGCTCAGATACACTGTACTCTATCTGCTCAGATACACTGTACTCTACCTGCTCAGATACACTGTACTCTACCTGCACAGGTACGTTGTACTCTACCTGCTCAGGTACGCTGTACTCTACCTGCTCAGGTACGTTGTACTCTACCTGCTCAGGTACGCTGTACTCTACCTGCTCAGGTACGCTGTACTCTACCTGCTCAGGTATGTTGTACTCTACCTGCTCAGGTACGCTGTACTCTCAGGTATGATGTAGTCTACTCTCTCTCTACTCTAAGTCTGTCTCTTACTCGGTGGACCAGACTTTCTGTGGCTCTGGATGTTTAAACAGTGAATCAATCATCATCACAGACAGAACTTCATATATCAAGTCAGGCAAAATGTTTTCTATCAGCTGAAAAAAGCTGTAAAAACTGAGGGGGTTGAGAAGTGCTTTACCATGAGCCTATAATTTGATTCAGGAACTTAATAATACAGAAAATATACATTTATACAGAAACACTGCAGATATTTTAGAGCTCTCACTAAATTCCTCAAATGAGGCTTTCAGGGCAGCAGAGCTCCACGTATTTACAGCCCTGTGTAAGGTTAAAGAAGACAGTTTGTCCTCACTGTCCATCATTTACCAATGTTTATTAGTTTAACCTTTAAACTGTGATCTTTACTGGAACATTCAGAAATACAGCAACGGCAAAACCAAAACAACAAAAAAACAACAACAAGAAAATACTGAAGACACGAGGAAACATCAAAACTTTAAAACCGTAAACTTCAAGAAAAATATGAATTAAATATTTTATCTAAGCAGCATTTTTAAACTGTCAGTAAGACATGTCCTCACAGAGACACATCCTTAAAGAGACATGTCCTCTCACAGAGACTCAGATGGACACTCTCAGAGGACAGTGGGCTGACTGTCGTGCGGCTGCGTGCAGACACACATCAGAGGGCTGCTGGATCTCCTTCATGGTGTAAACCTTTGATGTTTCTTTCAGCTCATTAGGCCCCGTCTCCCATTGACTCCCAGTCATGTCCCATTGACTGGGAGTCATGGTGACAGCCAGTTTGGGCCGAACAATGACCCGGCGATGAGTTAACGGCTCTGTTTTCATTCTCAGGCTTTAGTCGTCAGCGTCAGCGGCCTCTCAGCGCGCTTTGTGAGAGGTGACAGCTGTGGGAAAACATGGAGGTCAGAGGTCAGCGGGGCCACAGAGGAGTTCAGGGGTCATCACATTGTTGTCCCATGGAGGAGGAGGGACACTGGAGGGTCCACAGACATCACTCACCTCCCCCCTCCAGCCTCTTTGTGTCCCATCATGAAGACTCCCTCTGCCCACTTAGCCTGTGAAAGGGATCCATTTTGATGGTTTTGTTACTAAATAGCTGTTGATGAGCTGAGGTGGTGGAATTAATGGCCGCTGTGGCTGTAAAACGTTGGTTCTTGTTAGGAAATGGGCTTGTAAATGCAGATTGATGCCGCCGCAGCTTTTCACCGTGAGGACGCTAATGAATCTCTTCAGGGAGGTCGTGACCGAGCCACAGACTCCAGTCTGTTGTGGACATGACGGCTGTTTGTGATGAGACAGAGACGCTGTAGTTTGTTGGAGGCTCTCCTGCACACTGGAACATGTTTATGGTGCGTTCATGGGCCTCTCGGATTGTCCCATTTCCCCAGCTGGGAAGTTGTTCTCCCACTTTTGGTGTGTTCTTGATTTTTAAATTGTTATGTTTAAACAAGATAGACGCTATAGACAATGGTCGAAACATGTTGGCTTTTTAATGAGTTGGCCATTACATTAAAGGCTTTTTAATCTAATCTTTCCTTCCTCATTCTCATTTTTGTTTGGAGTGCCTGGATTCTTTTCCTGTTTGCAGTATTTTGGAGTTCCCTCCTTTTTTTCCAAGAGCACCTGATACATTTTTTGATCTACACTCTACAACACAGAGCAACCAGTTATCTGTTTTTCAGACACTATAGACCCTTTTATGGTTGACGTTACAATGACATCAATTTATTAGCTAGAGACAAAACCTGCCTCTCCACCACAGGGCTGTAGGCTACATAGGAGTCTTAAAATGTCGTCTTGTTGTGTTATTGGGAGCCAGAATAGAAGGAGTCATGGCTTCAAACCAGCTGACACTGCCCGTCAAGAAAAACAAAGGTAACTAAGGTTAAATGTGATCATAGTAAGACCAAAGGACTGGACGGAGGCAATCATCAAAAATGCTCACGTGTATTTCTGAACGCACCACTCGCATCATCTTCCTCCATTGTCTAAAACAAGCCAGCTTGCTAGCTAGCGCTGGCTAATGTCTGTGGAGAATTGTTTTGCCTCCATCTAAGCCCCTCCACAACCAAACAACAACTTTAGACCGTCATGTTTCTGTGTATGCGATGTCAAAGTCAGCAGGACATGTACCACAAATTTTCTTCGTCTTTCTGAGTTGTTCCGACTTGAGGGGGCGTTCACGTGAATATTCTCTGCTGTAAACTCATTATTCCGACACCACATGAATGCGGTAATATTTACAGTCGGGCTGAGCTACCCTGGATACATGCACACATTTATTAATATTTAGAATAAAGAACTTCCATAATAATTGTGGAACTTGTGTGTAAATAATACGACAGCAGGATCTGATCCATATAATCAAAGATAATTAAATCTGCAACAGGCTCAGCTGCTGCTGACTCATCAGTTACTGTTGGTTCTGAAGTATTTCAGAAGACAAATACAGTCGACAGAGTGAGAAGAGAAAACTTTAATCAAAGCTCACCTCCATTCCTACCTCACATAACAAATGGAACTGAATGGGACGTATATAATGAAGTTCTGACCCTGGATGCCCAGCCACTGAAATCCAGCTCACCTGTTTGAACACACAGGTCCAACAAACACCAACTTTCACCGGAGAGAGCGATGCTTGCGTCCCATAAGATTCTAAAGCCAGACCCAGCCACGTGTTTGTTGTTGAAGGAGAAAAAAAACGTCAATATGCAGTGTTGTACCAAAGTAGTGCCTTTATTTTGAAAGAGAGTGTATGTAAAAGTTAAAGGGAAATTTCGGTTTATTTCAACCCGTCTCCTATCATCCTAAATTTGTTTCAAGTGACTAGTGACATAGAAATAATAGTTAGCATGTTAGCCGTTAGCCTAGATACAGCCGGGGTGCATAGTAGCGTCAGACCTGGGGCAACCTTCAAGTGCAAAGTTAGTCCACTAAACAAGCTTTTTTCCACAAAGACTGCCTCATATCGTTAGGATANTTTCTATGTCACTAGTCACTTGAAACAAATTTAGGACGATAGGAGACAGGTTGAAATAAACCAAAATTTCCCTTTAAATTAATTGTGTATTTTGAAAGAAGAGAACTTGACATGGTGTCCCAGAACATCAACAACCAATGCACCCAGAATACCTTGCACGTTGTATCTGGACGTGGAAAGTCCATGACCAAAACGTCAATATGTGACGAGGTCGGACTGAGAATGTATTGTCCATTCTTACACTGATACTTCCTGTGGAGGTTTGGAGTGACAGTTTTGATCTCCTCCCACATGATGATGCACCTGAACCTCGTCTCCTCCATGTGACTGAGTGTTCACATTACCTCCCAGCGTTGTGTTTGCTCAGTGGCCTTTAGTCACACACAGAGCCGCAGTGCTTTGCTAATTTCCACATTAACTGCAGTGAGCGTCTGTTATTAGTGTAAAGTGTGTCCTCCCACCAACCCGCTCACTTCCTGCTCATCATCGACACAAACGCTGCTGCTCGGCCTTATTAAGGCAGATAATGAGCTTTATGCTACGAGCCAATGGAGTGGAAGTTAATAAAGACATTTATGAGAGTGTGAAAGAGAGCGGGAGGTGAAACGTGTTTCGCTGTGTCCAACATTTACTACCATGTATTTTTTTTCAGACTTCATTTTTAATAGTTTCTCCACAGTTAAAAACATCAATACTATTACTACTCACTAATTAATTAATTAAAACTTAATTAATATGCACATTCTGCACATCCAATGCATCAAAACATTGTTTTCTAGTTGGAGCTGAGCCTCGTTTTCAAACTGTATGGTTTGACTAAAATGAAAAATGACAGCAATGTAGTCCACAATGACTCTTCTTCAACGTTTAGTTTACTTCCTGGATTTTGGATGCTCCTGATCTCTAGTTTGTGGTTGTGAAGTTTCATGAGGCCATGGTTATCCTAGAGGTCACAGTCGGTCATTTTAAACAGTGATGTCCGTTTCAAAGAAATGGTCCCCCTTCAATGAAATGGGGACTTACATCATCACACATGAATAAAACAGAGGTCATGAATCCACAAGGGTAACAGCTGTCCAGTCATACCTGATTCATGCAATTCCAAGATTGTTAATAGGGACCGTTAGCATCTTAAGTTTTAAGTCTTACCATCGTCATTTCCAGTAAGTGCCCAACAGCCGTGTTTATTCGAGACAACACTACCCTGCCAAAATTAGTGTACTACACAAGAAACTACATAGTGTACCCAGTGTTCTACGTGTATGTGTATTAACAGAAGTATCTGATTTGAGACACAGCACTAGTGTCCGTATAGTGTCAGAACTTTGTGACTAAGGGACGAAGTTACAGGATTAATGTCCTCCATCACTTGAAACAAAACTCTTGACACCTGACTGCACCTGACGAACCTGTCCCTTCAGTGCAGCCAATGAAAACACTTTTATCGGGTCAACAAAAAGGTTGTGGTCACGATTAACTTTTTTACTAATGCCATCCGACTTCCAGGATGAGATATGACACAAAAAGGTTTTATCAACAACTTTGACCTCTAAACTTCTGTTTTTCTCTGGACTGTTACAACAAACCTAAATCACTGTTTCTGTACATGCAGCAGGGTGTGAGTGGGAGTGGTGCCATCCTGGAGGGTGGGACAGTATTTGCAGATGAGAGAAATGTTTCCATCAGGAGTGTAAGAGTCATATTTGAAGGTCCAACACGTCATGAGAGGCAGACTGAGGCAGCGTCCCAAAGTCCAGGCTGAACTGTCCCTGACTGCGAGAGCGAGACAGCAGGAGAGACGGCAGAGTGTAACGCTGCGTCCGTCTTCCAGGATGTAACTTCCCACCTGAGGACAAAGCAACAGTCTGATTGATCATGAAACTCCACTGTGACTCTATCAACATGCAGATCATGAACTGTGATGGTATCAACAGTGATTTAGTTTCAGCATAACTTCACAGGAATTATATCTGATTTTATAGATATATGAAGCTTTACTGTTTCAGCATTTATTTTCTGTAATTCTGCAGGTTCAGTTTGCACAATTCAATCAGGGTTCAACTATATAAGATTTATCATTATATTTTAGGGATGTGTCATATCATCTCGTTCACGATAATACCGGTACAATTCATCAACAAATCATATGAAAAATTCATATTGAGATTGACGTCATACTGTTGCCCACAGCAACAACAAGCATGGCTGAAAGGAAAATTATTACAGACTCCGCGGTGGTTCCAAAAAGAGGAGCAGCTTCAGTCGTGTGGAATAAACTGTGGCGTCCTGAATGTTTTATGAACAGCCCCGGACTTCTCAGACTCTTTTAGTGACTGACTGCTCAGAGGGAACTCATTCAGCGGCTCCTCTAAGTGATTTTGTCATAAACCTTTGGTAATATAAACCTACGTGATGCTTGCGGCTCAACAAAAAACTCCATATAGGTGAATGCACGATAGTTCTGGTATCATAACAGCCCGTCACAGGTTACAGTGTGATGATTAGAGGAGAAATGGCAGAGCATAAAGGTCCCATAGATCCCAGCGTACATCTTTTTGTATTTTGGAGCCGTTTAAATGTGTAATTTGTGGTAGATTTGATTTAGTTGTACTATTAATATTGTAACTACATGCAACTTGCAAAATATCAGAGAGGAACATTTCCTTCCCACTGTGCTTGACTTAAAACAACATGGGTACTAGTGTTGTGTTTGGCAGCCTGTTTTAATTTTAGTCTAGTCTCTGTGTCAAACTGTCATTTTAGTTTTTATTAGTTTTAGTCACGTTCATACTCTTTTTTTGTCTAGTCAAGTTTCAGTCAACTAAAAGTCTGAGCGTTTTAGTCTTATTTTAGTCAGAATAATCCATGACTATTTTCGTCTCGTTTTAGTCGATGAAAACTGATGACATTTTAGTCTAGTTTTAGTCAATGAAAATTGTATTTTAGTCTCTTTTTAGTAATGCAATTCTATTATACCCAGTCAATATAGTATAAGTACCTAGTATAGAATAACCAAACCAAAATTTTCTTTTCTAAATTAGCTCATAGTTAGAGCTAAATATATATTTATTATTATTATTAACAGTTAGTTCCAACCGAGTAATCTGATTGGACGAGAGGCATTGCGTGAGTGCTGATATAGAGTATAACATCACTGGGACATGTAACAGTAAAATCACTCCGCTCACAGGTGTTATAAATATAAATCAACCGTTAATTAACCAACTGAATTAAATTATGAGTGGTCGTCAGGAGGAAAAGGAAAGCCAGGACTCTTCTGTGCAGACCTCCAGGTGTGTTTGTGTAACATCAGCCGACCTCGACAAACTGGAGAGGAGCAAAAATGAAGCGAACACGGTCAGGAATTATCAATGATCATCTGATGAGGTACTGATGAGGATGAGGGAGAGTGGAAGCTGAATCTGGCCGTGCCAACAACCAGGTTTGCCAACGTTTCATCAGCCGAACTGTACGAAGTTACACAGTTGCAGATCAATGTAAATACAAAGTAGCTTGTGAGTTCCTGGTGTGTGTTCCGCGTTGCCTGGCAACAGACCGGGGGAACTGTTTTTTTTTTTTCGCGGAGCTACATAACATACTTAAATCATTTATTTCATCACCTTTTGTTAACATTTCCTTTCTCAGCATTGCTGTTTAAGCTGTTGTTGAACTGTTGTATAAAAGCAATATCACATGAGAGCGAGTGATGTTGTACTGAATATCGTCACGGCTGTAATCCGTCTGCGCAGTGCGACGCACAGCCTAGGAAACAGAAATACTGCAAAATAATAATAATAATAACGCGACTAAACATTATAATGTTATTTCGTCTTGTCTCGTTTTCGTCAACGAAAATGAAGAGACATTTTAGCAGAGGTTTTATTTTGTAAACCACATTTAGTCTCGTTTTTATTCGTCAACAATATTGCATTATATATTTAATTATAGTTATCATCACATGACCACCATTTATGTTGCGTCTCGTCTCGTTTTCGTCACGTGATAAAGGTTCGTTGACGACGATATTTAGTCATACTTTTCGTTGACGAAAGCAACACTAATGGGTACAACATGCTTCAATATCATGTATCACCCATTCTGGGACAAATCATGTTCCACCCAAAAAAGCCTTAAAATTAGAATTATAAACACATTTTTGGGGTGTTTAAAAAAGGTTTTGTCCCAACTCTCAACACTGACTGACATATATTATCTGAAGCACAGAATTCTAACCAGATTGTTATTCTAATGCAGAAAGCCTGTGAGGAAAAGAGATGAATATAAAGCGTGCTGTAAGACTTGTTGTTGACCTGGCTGAGAGTCTGGTTTGTTGAAGACGTCGGTGCAGCCGCTCCAGTAGTGAACAGCCGTCTTCCCGTGATAATCTCTGATGTTGGTTTTAGCATCTGAAGGAAACAGAGAAGAACATGTTAAAGATACAGCCACATTTTGACACACTAAAGACTTGTTTTAAACCTTTAAGCTGTGTGAGGTAGAGCTGGGTTGATTTGGGGTTCTAGCCACAACTGGGGGGAGAGCTGGAGAGGCCTTTGAGCTGAACAAAAGCAAGAAGAGACCGAGGAGGCATTCGACACGCCACGAAGAAGAGCAAGCTGGCCGACTGGTCCAACGGAACGGCACCCAAGGGATGTCCAACGGAATCGTGAGGAGCAAGAGCAGTGGCTGCCTCCCACATCCCTGAGGGGAAGTGATGACATGAACCAATCAGGATATATTCTGAACCACCTCGATGACCTGAAGAAGCCGAAAAGCATCATGTTCAGCTCTTCAGCTCCTACGTCAGCTGATGGAGGACATTTGGATTCAGCAGGTGTGTTCTTCACAGTTAAAACTATCAGCTAGGTTTACATCCTAACATGGCCGCCATCCTGGTGTCAGCCCAGTTAAGGAGAGA
Source organism: Epinephelus moara (assembly GCF_006386435.1). Taxonomy (NCBI): domain Eukaryota; kingdom Metazoa; phylum Chordata; class Actinopteri; order Perciformes; family Serranidae; genus Epinephelus; species Epinephelus moara. Next base: position 38,387,280 of record NC_065525.1, on the reverse strand, counting down.
GACAGCAGCTGTCACACTCAGACAGGTGACCGCAACAAAGATAACACTGTCAGTGTACAGGCGGCTTCAGGAACACAACCTCGGACCTGAGCTCCATCTTCTGGGGGTCTTCACAGGGAACACGGTGGATAATTAGCAAACAGCCTGAACCCCCCACCCCCATCCGCTCTGCAAACATGAGGCTGCAGAGGACCGGAGAGGCGGCAGGTAATTATTTGAGATAACATACGGTGGAGAGGAGGGAGGAGGAGGAGGAGGAGGAGGAGGAGGAGGAGGAGGAGGGAGGGAAAGGTCAACAGCTCCTTCAGTCAGCAGTCTTTTTCAGGATGAATGACACCACGTCACTGCTCCCTGAAACGTGTCTGATTCAGTATGCGGACAGAAAAGCTGCCAGTCTGTTCTGAGGGACGACGAGAGAGAGTTGTCTGGTTTCATTTCCAGTTTTGTCTGATGAAGAATCAATGTTAACTCCTTCAGGACTGGAGCAAACGCACACAGATGCTGACGTCAAACACTTCATCAGATACTTCCAGAACGTAGTCATGAGTCTGAGTGCCTCCACCCTGTCCATCATCCCTGGGAAGATCCAGAATGTCCAAAAGATGAAATTCGGGACGCAAATAAGAGACGTTAGTCTTTGAATTTTAACTGCAACTGAATAGTTAAAGGTTCCATATCGTGAAAATGCATTTATATGGTGTTTTGTGTTTGTTATTAACTTGAGGGTGTGAAATAAAAGCAGTGAAAATGTGAAGTCCCTCACTACTTTCTTAAAATCAAAAGATGGATGGAGGAGGACGACTGAAGTTTCCTCAGTGTTAGTTTACAGTTTTTTATTTTCTGATATACCACACATTGGATCCTGTATCTATGCACATACAGCAGAACTTGGCTATGTAACAACTGTTTGTTGTTCTGTGAAGATTTCCTGGAGGATGAAACGAGTCTGGAGACTGAACACAGTCATCATGTTGCACTACAGAGGAAGATGCTCCTGTGTTCCTCAGTGTGACATTGGACAGCTAATGGTTTCACTGTGTAACTGACTCTGGTCATTACAGACAGTTAAACTCCCACCGACCCTCCACCCGCCTCCACCAAACACAGTTTAAACCGCTTCACCCAGAAATCAAAGCTCCCCTCGGCTGCAGCGAGGACGCCTTGTGTCAACTAAACGTACTCCTCATGTAACTCTATCTTCACTCCAGATACCTGCAGAGCTCAACTCAGGAAGTGTTTCTGTCTCATGCACAAGCAGAAGTTGAATAGTTTTTCCTCAAATTGAAACAGTTAAAGGTTCTGTAGATAACTTTTAGAAAATCCTTGTTATCAGTGACCCCCCTCTCTGAGGCTGAACTGCAGTCTGCATCCTGTTGCGAGCACCTGGGCATCGACCAAAACAGTGACAAACATGAGACTGACTGTGATTGACCGTCATCATGTTGATAAAATGCTGGAAAATAAATTACAATCATATTTAGAATAACGTTACTGTCTGTTATGTTTCTATATGTCATCATTTTGAAGCAACCAATGGCAGATCAATAGCTAGTTACAGCTAGCTTTCTGTAGGTCAGGTTACGGTTAGCTCATTGGCCACCCAGCTAGCTGTAACTTAGCTTCATGAATCTGGCATTGGTTGCTGTTTCCTGTATCCTAACCTTAACCACCTCTCTTTTAACGTAACATAGCTAAAGTTACCTAAGATTAGCTAACTTAGCATTAGCATAAGCAACGAGATGTAGCCTTCCTTATACCTTAGCCAGCTTACTTTTAAGGTAATACTTCAAAGCTAGCTAATCACTAACTTAGCATTAACGTAAGTAATTAGATCTAACCTTCCCATTATCCTTACCCTAACCTTAACCACTTCACTTTTAAGGTAATACTTCAAAGCTAGCTAATCACTAACTTAGCATTAACGTAAGTAATTAGATCTAACCTTCCCGTTATCCTTATCCTAACCTTAACCACTTCTCTTTTAACTCAATACTTAATATCTAGCTAAACGCTACTTTACAATAGCATAAGCAACAAGATGTAGCCTTCCCAATACCCTTATCCTAACGGTAACCACCTTACTTTTAAGGTAATACTTCAAACTAATCGCTGACTTAGCATTAGCATATGTAACGAGATGTAGCCTTCTCGTTACCCTTACCCTAACCTTAACCACTTCTCTTTTAACGTAATACTTCATATCTAGCTAAACGCTAACTTAACATTAGCATAAGCAACAAGATGTGGCCTTCCCGATACCCTTATCCTAACCTTAACCACCTCACTTTTAAGGTTCATAGCTAACTAGTCGCTAACTTAGCAATTTTGTCAGGATTTCCGCTTCCGGGCCGCAGAGCAAAGGGAGTTGATCGTGGACTTACATGTAATTAAGGTGGGCAAGTCATGTAGCTAGAGGGCGGGTCATGTAGTTTCTCCAGCTGCAGTTATACCTACTCGACCTCTTAGCTAATGTTAGCTAGTGTTGCACGCTGTTAGCGCTGTAGTGGAGCTAAAGAGAGCAGGCACACAGGACTCACATAAACATAACATTCTTTGGATTTTCTTGGAAAATTTGTCCGAAGTCCTTTACGCAGAAAGTTGAGGAAGGTCTCAGTTTTTGTGTTACGTTACAACCTGTTTACCCATTGGCTATAAAAAAAAAAAACGATTAACTAAGACAAATGAGGTGGAGGTGAAACAAATTCCCCTTTACTTCCGGCACAGTGCAGTACATTTAACTTTCTGGTGTTTTATGTTTGTTTTAACGTGTTCTTTGTATCATGTGGTTTGTTTACTGCTGCTGCTGCTGCTGCTGCTGCTGTGTGAATTAACCAAAGCCAGAGAATAACAGGAAGTAAATCACTTCAAAATAAGAAGCGTAGCGACTGCTGTAACATTTGATTGACAGGTCAGATCACAAAGACACATTCATATGGCTCTCCTCCTCAGTGGACATATGGAAACATGTTTTGTGTGTGGAGACGGTGACCCTGCAGACCACATGTGTCCACGATGGACTGACTGGCAGCATATGGCCGTCTGTGGTTACAGGGGGCTCAAACTGAGGCATGGGGAGCCGCCGCGGTCCCACAGGGATCATCACGGGTCCATCATGAACCGGCTCGTGTGGGCCTCATTAACAGCAATATGAACTCCTCCGCCTCTCCTCTTCCATCCACGGGGGGTGGAGTGGTGTGTGTGTGTGTGTGTGTGTGTGTGTGTGTGTGTGTGTGTGTGTGTGTGTGTGTGTTGGACTGGACTTGTCAGTCTGGGCGTTGGGTGGGTCTTTTGTCTGCAGAGGCGATTTGCATCAGTGCTTTCTTTGCCTTTCAGAGAGTCTCTGAGGCGTGGAGGAGAAGAATCCCTCGCTGTTTGATTCTCAACGTGTGAATATCAATTTCATACGTTAATATGAATAAAATCCTCACACACAACTACACTGACAGAGAAAGACTCAACAATATGAAAACACGTGTTTATAATCCACTTTAGTTCATGAGACAACAAATCACCTGAACATTTAGGGGAACAAAGAGAAGGTGTGTCTTTCCAATGAAGTTTAAATTATTCTGCATTTAATATTCATCACAGGATTTCATGCAGAATGGATGGTGTCATTTTGACTATTCACACACACACGCACACACTCGTGCAGGAGCTGAGTGACAAGTTAAAATGAATCCTTTGATCTGAGACCTCCTGTAAAAATGTTTTGGGTTCTTCTTCTTTTCTGAGTCTCATGAATCTGTCTGTTTTGGTGAGAATACGAATTTAAATTTAAGGTGGACTGACTCACTGTGAGAATTGATGAGGGCATAGATGACGTTCTGGTGGCCGTGGATGGAGGCGAGGTGGAGAGCTGTGTAACCCTGGAAACAATACACAGTATTATGGTCTGTTCTCACAATAACATAATGTAATAATGTAATATACAGTATCATCTCCTCCCCTGGAGCCAGAATGGAGGAAGTGAGGAGGACCATCCTGATTTTAACTTTTCTACCTTGATGGAACAAGTCAGAACATTTCCTTTAAAGAGATGTTTAACTTATTTTACAGTAAAGCATAATTTGACTAATGACTAACAGGTGGGTTTTAAATGTTTGTAGTTTAACAAAACAGAAGATGATCTCAAATTCACTGCAGTTACAGAAGACTGCATCAAAACATTAACAGAAATATTATTTCCCACCATTAAGACATGATTTAATAATTCACTATGACTTCATGTGATAAACACTGAGACCCTGGTCACACAGAAATTGTTTCAGCAGCTGGAGGCGGCTTTTCGAATGAATGAATGAAGCTTTTTGCTCACTGTTTTTGCATTGCGACATGCCTCGTGTTTCTGTGCTGGAGGTGCTCCAGGTGTTTTTGCCGGAGCACTCTCAACTCCTCGAGTTGGAAAAATCTCAACTCAGAGCGAAAAAGCGCCCCATGTCATCTCTTTTATTGTCATCTTTTTTCTCATTGTCCAATCAGATGATTTGGGAGGCGGGCCTACTGTGGTGGTCATGACAACAGTTTTACAGTTGGAAAAAAAATAGAGGAGAGACTGGTGGTAGTGGTTGCTGGATACCCAGAGCTATACGGCTCCCAAGTCATGCTAAAATATGCCTGGAAACGGCCATCATGGAGGCGAAGCTCCTGGACCAACTGGTGGTACTCCCCATGACCCACCCTCTTTTTTAGGGTCTCATGTACCCACACAGATCTCCATTTGTTAGGCACAGGGAAACTATTTGCTGACAGCCTCTCACCCTCAACCAGAGCTACAGCAAGGACCCTCTGCCTCAACTAGTGTCACCTGCAACTCCGCTGGTCAAATCGCCACTGGCTGGTTTCAGAACGTAAAGCACGTCACCTGTTTCAACAGCCAACTGGCTTGTAGTGAAGTCCGCAAGTCAAGTCAAAATGACCGCAGTTGGCGAGTTCACTTGCTGCAGGAGCTGTACCTTCCAGCCCTCCGTTTCCATCCTCACAGTGTGCCAATGGGCACGGTGGGTCACTTCTGCTGCTCACTGTATGTGCTTATGCCCCCCACACACACACATTCTCTCTGACTGATTATTTGGTGCTGGTTATTTATTTTATTGTGGCATATTTATTATGAATACAGTCCATCTGATGCTCATTTTGTTTCTGTTTATCCCACGGTTTCATCACTACTACAAATGCAGCTGTATCCAGTATCTCACTATCACTATCCTCATTCATATTTTAGGAAAATACAAATTATATTCAGCCACAAAATAAGCCTGAAAAGCTGCAGAACAGAGGTACAGAGAGTGGTTGCATAGAGATGATACAGTTACATTGGTGTGAACGGACATATTTTTAGAACGTTGCATAACGGTGCATTGCAAGAAGTTGCCTGTTTCAACTCGTCTTGTCACAAATCTTTGGTCTGAACTGGACTTTACTGGGGAGACGTTGACCTGTATGGGAGGAGATCGGCTCCGGACTCCAGAGACGGTCCTCCAATGCTGCATATGTAACTACAGCAACAGAAAGTTTCCAAATATGGAAGTTACTTAAAATGCCCATAACTGTAAATACAACACAAACCTGCAGAGAGTTTGTGAAATTGTCTTAAAAGTTTAAAGTTGATTAAAACAGTTTAAACCTGCAGAGATCATGAATTATGTCACAGATTAGCCGAGTGGATGTGTTACTCTACTGTTTACTCTTCGGTTGTTGTTTTTTAAAGATAATTTCCATCTTAAAGTGTCAGTGTGTTTTGTGACTTAATCTCTCTGTTAGGAACCAGAGTGTGTTGAGAATCCTCTTGATCAGTGACAGAGGGAGTCTGTCAGCCACAATAACAGTCATCGTGTGTGGAAGAATGTCTCTGTGTGTCCATCAGCCTGTCCGCTCTCATTTCACCACTCTGACAGAAACTCAGCGTTTCCTCTCTGCTGTCGACGTGTGAAGCCGGATGTGAGTCTCCATCATTTGTACACATTAACACCGGCGCGTCCCAGCGGAGCAGCCGCCCGTCATCCTGAGCTGCTGTCAGTGTCACAGATGAACAAACGTTCTGTCAGTCGGCCGTTTACTCCACAGTTAAATGACAGTGAAGGAATGGGAGACGGTTTGAAGTCGGAGTTGATTAAGAGAATGGGTCTGTAGTTTACAGAGCGCTGTGCGATAAACTCTCATCTCCACGCTGACTTTAAATGGGCCCTGGAGGCTGTTTGATGTGCACAACAGAAGGAAGTGCTGTCACACTGTCAACATCTTTACCTTCAGAGTGAGACTCACATTAATATACTGCTATATGATGAACAGTATATCTGTCTGTCTGCAGGAGTCGGCAGACTGACGTGATCACAGTCCTTCTGTGGAAATGTTGTTTGGACAAATAGCAGGTAAACACCTCAGAAGCTTCCTAATGATCTCAGTGTGTAAAGGCTTCCCTGTGCAGGTGACATGAAGACGTCTCTGAGGGCGTAAACAGACCATTTGACATTTTGCTGAAAGGTTGAGCTGCTTTAATGTGTTCAGATGCACTTTGAGCTTTATATCAGAGGTAAAGGCCACTTCAGCAGGAGGTCTGCGAGTGGAGATCAAGGTCCTGATCCAAGATGTTACACTGAGCTGATACATCGGCTGATAAAACAGCTCAGAGGCAGGAAATGTCGTAAAACGAGCTGATGAGGATTTCTGAAAAATTTCAAACAGCACGTTGTGTGCGTGAAAGGTGAGAAACTCTCCACCACTAAAATATCAGTTAAAGAAGGCACAATTAAATCTGTCAACTTTATCTGTGTTTGAGTTGTTTAATGAGATGTCACTGACAGCTCTTTTTCATTTTAAATGCATTCTCTGTTTAGCTAAGCTAGCAGTTTCCCTTTGCTTTCAGCTTTTGTGCTAAGCTACGCTAAACACCTCCAGAAACTCTTTCTGTTCTGGACACAAAGGGAAGATGAGACTGACATTAATTTTCCAAATCTGGGTAAGAAATGAACTTCCGAAAACAGCTGTCGACTGTTTTAAAAGTGGTGAAAGTGATGTCATGCAGTGATGTCAGCCAATGGTTGGCATTAAATCCGGCAGCTGAGATATCTGTACTCAATACCTTTAAGGTATCAACCGATGCCCAGCAGTGGTGCAAGGTAGTAACAACAGGCCTTAGTGCACACCATTATGTTGGACCCTAGTTACCGTGTAATCTTATTGTCTCATCACAAGATCAAATGGAGACATGACATTGTTAAATACCAGCATGCATATTACCCAGAAATAATCATCACATGTATGTATCTGACAAAAAATACCAAAGAAAAGAAGGAATTATGTTTTTTTACAGCTTATTTATAGTATATGTAGAATAAGCACATTTTTTTTACTTATTATTACTGACTATTTTACAAAATAAAAAAATAACATAAAAGAAGACCATGATGGGGATGGGTTTGCCTTTCCAAAGGCATATAGCCTGACAACTGGCACCATTTTTATTTAATGGAATAAATTATGTCCATTTATTTGATCTGAGTTGTGTATTCGATAGAGTTGGTTGTTCACGTGATGTCACCAAACCATTTGATAGTACGGCTGCACTACACACCTGTGGCATCTGGTGGCATTTCACAGAAATGAATGCTTCTATTCACATGATTGATATCAAATGAAGTCCACTGAATGAAGTATATATATATATATATTTATATATATTAGGGCTGTCAAAATAACGCATTAATTTCAATCAATTAATCACAGAAAAAATAACATTAAAGGGGCGTCGGTGTCTTAGTGGTAGAGCAGGCGCCCCATGTACAAGGCTGTTGCTGCAGCGGCCTGGGTTCGAATCCGGCCTGTGGCCCTATGCTGCATGTCATCCCCCCTTCTCTCTCTCCCCCTTTCACGCTTACCTGTCCTGTCCATTAAAGGCAAAATGCCCCAAAAAAATATCTTTAAATAACGTATTAAAAAAAATAACCCTGATTAATTGCTTTCTGTGGTGCGTCAGACGAGACGACACTGTTTGGCTCCATAAATGCAACATTTACATTTAAAAAACGCTCAGATGGAACTGTTGATTGGAGCACTGTTCTCTGCAATTTCTGTGTGAGAAATATCCGTACCATCGGAGTACTTCATGTCTGAAATATCACATCAACACAAAGTATTTAGCTGCGACCCCGGACGTCCAAGCTAGCACAGCCTCTGATGCTAGTGCTAGCACCCAGCCTTGTTAAGCCACACTCGACCGGGCATTGAGAACACAAACTGAGTACGTCTACCTGTGACCGACTAACTTACAAAATGGACTACAGACCAGTTTGGGTGGTAGAGGACAGGGGGACAATTGTGTCCAAAATCCAGCAGCTTTACTATGACACTACTCTGACAGCAAAAACTGTAGTATGCAACTAATTTAGATTGGTCTGAATGATTCCAGTTTAGCTGCCCAGATCTTATTCTCATAGCTTTGACCATCATTGGTAATAAGAACATCGTACTCACAGAAAGAAAGTCGCTAAAAAGAAGTCGGACTTTGTGTTTTGGAGCAGTAAGAATATCAGACAGGTTGGAAACAAAACAACTGACCAAATAAGTGAAACAGTGAAACTGTCAATTACAATTTCCCACTTCCTGATTTAACAGTTTTATTACCATGATTTAAATTTTGGTTTGATCTCCAAATAAAGTGTTTGGACTTTGGTAGTGATGTTGGTGTTCCCAGCTTTTAGATATATAAAAATCGTAACTGACAAATAATCGTTGAAACCTAAAATGATCCTTTAAGATATTGTACATAAGATGAATAATTTTTGTTATGAAAATCAATGAATGGCTTTAAATGTTATCTGTATTAACGAGTCAGTCGTATGTTCTGAATTTGATGTTACAGTGCAGGGACAATGAACTGAGCTCCATGATGGTGGAGATGTGATTTGTGTTGTCCTCCGCCTTCCAGCTGCTGTGTGGTGACTTCTCTTTAACCACAGGTGTATCTGCTGTGTACATTCCTAAAGGTGCATTAAAACATGACTTACCCCCTTTAGAGAGAGACGCAGGCATGAGAGAGGTCAGAGAAACACAGAGTGAAGAGCAGAGCATCAAAGACAGACGCAGCAAACTCATTTCACACCAACGCCAGAGGAAATTTCCCTCCAGGAAACATTTGTCAGAGCTCGATTTACTGAAAGAGCGTGACATCTGAGGGGAGTTTGGTACGATGGCTCGTCTTGGTGGATATCTCTGACGCTAGAATGGTTCAGAAACTCACTTACGTGCTGTTGTGGTGACGGACGGTTGGAGAGGAGGATGAAGAGGATGAAGAGCAGGTAAAAGAGGAGAGAAAAATATATTTAGTCAAATGTGTTCAACATCTGGAAATTATATTCTCTGAAATAAGAAAATATTCTTAATTTAAAGGAACAGTGTGTAAGATTTTGAGGGATTTAGTGGTGTCTAGCAGTGAGGACTGCAGATCACAACCAGCTCAAACTTCTCCTGGTTAGAATTCCTCCAGTGTTCACTGTTCAGGAGGTTTTTACCAGGAGCTAAATAATTCACAGAGGTCTCTTCCTCTTCAAAACAATGGACACCTCCAGACTCTGCCAGATCATTCAGTCTACTCTGCCGTACAGACATCAAGGCCAACTTCTGAGTTTTTTGACACTTTAGCCCCTTTTCCACCGCAGTTGGTTGGTTCCTCCGGAGTCGAACCTGCAACCGCTGCAGCGAGGCATTGGCTCTGTACATGGGGCGCTGGCACTATCCATTACACTGGTGATGCCCCGGATGGTGCCGTAGCATTGTTCCGACCTCTCATTGTTCCGACCTGGTGATGCCCCGGATGGTGCCGTAGCATTGTTCCGACCTCTCATTGTTCCGACCTCTCATTAGTCCAATGTCCCGTTGTTCCGATATGTGATTANACGGGACTTCGGAACAATGGGTTTAATATGGTCGGAACAATGGGATGTCGGACCAATGGGCTGTCGGACCAATGGGCATACCCCGCCCCGGATTACCCGGAATTCTTGAGGGGCAGAGCTGTTTGCCAAAGAACGCTGATCGGTGGAACACACACTTACAGTGTTCCGCACTTCCTGGTACGGGCAGCCACTGAAAACTTTTTTTTCATCTCTACAGGCTTCAATTTGTTTGTGTTTTGATTAAGGATGGGTACCAAAACCTGGTACTAAATTAGCCCCGGAGCTAAATTATTAAAGACCGTAGTATTGATAAGCGCTAACGGTATCGGTTCTTTTGTGCCGGCGCTGATCTCCTCTACACACATCTACACACACATCGACGCGACACAGTAACGAGTGAACAGCCGAGCGGTCGCGGTGGAAACAAAGTGAAGGTAACTCGAAAATGACTCAAGTTGATGGCAGCTACACTCGTTACTGTAAGTGACATTAACCCTTAGTGAGCAAGAAGCCAATACTTTATCAATACGTGTTCAGCAAGCATGAACATGTAAACATGTAGACAGCGATATTCAATATGCTCCGTCCACAGTCTCTCATCCACCGACACTAACGTTATGTCTTACACAAGGACAGCATGCCAGTTCGGCTGATAGCGAATTGTTACTAATAAGCTCCAATGACAGCTGTCTGTATGTAGACTAACTTAGTTTGACACTTATCTTAAAATACTTTAAAACTGAGCTGCTGGCTGAGACAAACAGCCCCAACTCTATATCAGCATGAACCAGCCGAGCTGGTGGAGCCAAATACAGGGCACACGCCAAATCATCTACGTCATCATGTTAATTTGAATAAATGTTCCGAAACTTTGAAGTGTGGTGGAAACGCAAACCACACAGATTACCAGGAATTCTTTTACCCAGGTAAATGAATTCCTGGTAATAAAAGTTCCTGGAAATGTTGGTGGAAAAGGGGCTTTTGTCTTGTTGTTCTTTTTGGACCTTAATTCACACTTTGTGTCTCACATTCACCACGCCAACCTCAACCATAACCCGTCACGTCCAGTCTCGTTCTCGTCTTCTGCCTCCCATCTTCAAATTACAATAAACTGCCTTTAACCATTCCCAGTTTCCTGGATGTGTTTGCATTTGGGGTCCTAATTTGAACAGACTGTAGAAACATGGCGGCACAACACAATGAAAATTGTGTCACCAATATGTGTCATAAACTGTCAAGTTATGACACTAATCATCTGGACAGACTTATAATCTCTGTTGTTATTTGATTAGATAGTTTCTGACTGATGGTAAAATTTGGCTCATTTTAGACAAAAATAAAGTTCATGTGAAACTGCCGGATAACATTTAGCATTATTATGACAAATATCTTAATTTTTCTGAATAAATGACAAAATATTGTTTTGGTATCAGAGACTCAGGTGTGGTAAAGATTTCTAACGTTACAGATCAGGATGTAAAAACAATGTTTCAAAAGCTCAGCTGTTCAACACACACAGATACAGAATAATGATGTACACACCTGTAAGAGGTAGAAAAGCTTAAACACACACAGAATGAACAGTTTAAATCTCTCCTCTTCTGCGTTTTACACTTTTTCACTCTAAGAAAGTATCGTTGAGGTTCAGGTGAGTATTTAAAGCTCTGCAGAGATGAAACAGACAGAAAATCCATTACAGAAGCATTGAAAACCTCTGCAGTGAATCCAAAGCGTTCACTGAGAGCTGAGCTATTCTTCTCCTCTTAATGCCGTTCTATGGATTATTGATTTCTGATTTGCTCGCTGCTCGAGCTGAGGGTCTTTTTATCAGAGCCATTACCTCCTTAACGATTAGAGACAAAAAGTTAATTATGTAATTATGGAGCCAATAAGTGACTTGTCTGCTTTGCTTTGCTCTGGTGGGGCTTAAACATTATCTCCTGTGTGCACATCATCAGCAGCGAGGCAGCCGGGGAGGAGAGGAGATTAACACTTAGAGAGGCAGATGCTAAATTGAATTCTCCAGGCCCACGGCTGTCTGGGAAGCCATTAAGTAATCACAACATTGCCCCTTTCGAATCAATCCACTGCACACTGATGCTATGCGTGTGTGTGTGCGTGTGTGTGTGTGTCTGTCAAACGGCATATTTTCACTTCATTTCTATCAACTGTGGAAGCAAAAAGAGAAACAAACAACTGATCTTTAAAATGAACGATTCACTAAAAGTCTCAGAGCTGTTGCTTCGACAGATAAAGGAGCAGAGTGAAGGTCAGGTCTCACCAAAGAGTCTCACAGTGGCATTAATCTGTGCATCTTTACTTTTCCCAAAACATCTCTGCCGCAACTTCATCCTAACTTCCAGATAACTAAATGAGTTGTGGTTCTACTGGCGTCATTCATTTGTTTACAGTTCCTTGTCCCGGTGATCAGCACATCTGGGTGACGCCAACAAATGTGCATTAGTGTATGTTGGATATGTTTCCATTCACAACTGCAGAGCAACACCGGCACACCATCCTGTTCTTACGCACAGCTGTTTCTCCGGTACTGTTGTTGCTAACTGGGACACCGGTATCCACCTGGTGGGTCCTCCAGCTCTGGTGTTTAGACCCTTTACTGTTAGTAAACAGTGCAACATTTTTTAGTAGGCGGGGCTTAACTGGAGGAAAACAATTCTCCACAGACATTAGCTAGTGCTAGCTAGCAAGTTCTGTTGGCTTGTTTTAGACAATGGAGGAAGATGATGGGAGGTGCATTCAGAAATACTCACTCTGAGTGTCGGAGAGCATTCTGGCACAAACTGGACTGTTCGTAAATTTGGAGCACTGTCTGAATGAACCCTTAGTTATCCAGAGCACCGAACGTAGTCAATGTGTAATTAACTTAACTGTTTGTTCATTCGTGTACAACGCTCCGTTTCTACGACCAGCACGGCTCTCATTTCAGTGTAGAGTGTCAGACTGAATTTAGAAACGCACCATGTCAGGTCACTCACTCTCCGGGACCGCCAGTGTTACTTGAATAAGTAAACACTGACCAACGGGACCAGACTGGCCGACCCGTACGCTCTCACTCAGTGGATGGATGATGTCACAGGAAGCTTTGTGGTCGATCACTATGCCAATCTTACAAAGACTTCGACACTTCCTCCAGTTTGTTTTGTTATGGAAGCTAACGTTAGCTAATGTGCTAAAAAGTTAGTGTTAGAGAGAAATCCAATATTCCTCTTAATACCTCCCCAGTTTCTGATGAGGTGGACATGATAACCCTTAATACACATAACGTTATTCATCCCTACAACAGGAAATACTCTGGCTTTCTATTCTGGCTCCCAATAACACAACAAGACGACATGTTTAGACTCCTATGTAGCCTACAGCCCTGTGGGGGGGAGGAGGGTTCTACCTCCAGCTAACAAACTGATGTCATTGTGATGTCGGCCGTAAAAGGGTCTATTAATTTGTAATAAGCAACTTATTATTTCAAAAAAAGGTAACTAGTAATATATATTACATTTGGAGAGTAACTTCGCCAACATTGTTGGTCATAAACCAACGTATTGACCTGATCGTGGCGCTTGATGAAAAGTCAAAAGATCACCAGAGTCATTATAGTTCATCCTGAGGGGAACACGAACAATGAACCGCATTTCATTACATCCAACAGTTGTTCAGTCTGGAACAAAGTGGCGGGCCGACTCTACAGCGAAGCTAAAAACTAATGTGTGTGAAGATGTTTCCCTGTGACTCTGGCTGCAGCAGCAGCAGGAGGATTACGGAGGTTAACAATCCTCTGCTGCTGTTTGTTGTGTCGGCAGCCTCTGGCCGGCGGAGGTTAACGCTGTGAACTTGAGAGGCTGAAGGAGTAATTGGAGGAGAAAGGCCTCGTGGGGAGTCCACTGTACCTCACCTCGGGGTTAAACGGGAGCAGGAATGATATAATTGGATAATGAAAAAGCCCCCACAGGCTGCAGAGGATGTGTGTGTGTGTGATAGAGTGTGTGTGCAGTATGTTTATGCAGTAAATCAGGTCTTTGTGTGCGTGTGAGACTGTGTGGAAGTGTGATGTTGTTGTTCTATATTATAAACAGAAACTGTAATGTAAATTGATAGAGAGGCAAACTCTAGCAAATAAAAAAAAAAATCTTCACAGGGAACCTATTTGTTGCATGTGGGAATTATTAGTGTGTGACTTCTTTTTTTTATATCTCTTACTTATTCAGTCTCTTTTTCAAACTCGTGCAGACTAATTTGGAGCGATGTTTGAGTTGCTTGGGCAGAGACAGACAAAAAACAGATCTTAGTGGGAGTTAGTTGTTTTTTGTGCCGTGGGAAAGGGGCTAAAGATGACTGCAAGTTTCCATCCACAGGTGTTGTGTGAAGATGAGTTCACTGATCGATGAAGATAACCAGCTGCTGATTTGTTCAATTTGTTAGAAACAAAGTTTGAATAATTCACACTGCTGGTCAGAACGTCTCCTCGTATGACACAGAAACATCTGAGCGTCGTCATCTCTCTGTTGGAACTAAAGTGAATGAGCGCATTCTGTAAATGTTGTACTGTTCCTTTAAGAGAGAATTTTAGTGAGAGTCTGTGTGAGGAGCTGAAGACAGCTCGGGATGATGTTACTGTGTTTGTTTATGCAGCTGAAGTTATTAAAGTGCATGACAGGTGCTGATTCTGACACACACACACACACACACACACACTCACCGATCTGACGTTGACGTCGGCTCCGGCCTGAAGCATCATGTCCACCGCCTCCCGACAGCCCTGCTTGGCTGCCCAGTGAAGCGCCGTCTGAAAACACACACACACACTCAATAATGCTTTAAAAACACACACACACTCTTGAGCACTTCCACACCTTCAGTATGGACACACACTGAGTTTACACACTCCACCAGCAGGTTATCACACAGCACAGCCTGAGGAGGAAACCAGAAACTCTACATGACGATGACGACCATGTATTTTCATTACTGAATGATGCACTGTATATTATCTATGATGTTTGTTATGATGTTACACCAACAACATTAAAGGCTCGTCCACACTATGAATGGTATCTGTAACAATAACTGTAAAGATAATGACATGAGCATCCACACTGATGAACGATAACCCTTGTGTAAACAGTGGCGACAAACACACAGCACACTCCAGCTGATGGATTTTCATAGTGTTACTCTCGGTTTCATCAAATCACTCTGAAAGTGATCCCAATGATATATAGTAATAACTTTCGTTGCTATAGCTGTGATTTTGACTCTGCCATCTGCTTGAGTTAGAATATTTTTTAGATTTTCCGCTTCCAGTACGAAGGCAGAGCAGGACGTCCACCTGGTAATGTGAAATGCGTCCACATGGCTCAGGCTGAGCTGATGGGAAGAGCCAACGACAGAGTACGTGAATTTAGTGGAAGGGTACATAAAAACCTCCAGTTTTTAAAATAAGATGTTAACAAAAGCTATATGCCAGGGTTAGAAAGAAAAAGGCCAGCCCTCACCAAGAGGCAACCTGCGGGACTGAAAAATGAAGCCAACAAGGAAATGCCAAAAACTGCAGTTCCTCAAATGACCACTAGAGACTGGCTCCAAGAGACCCCCTTGTTAAAATGTCCAACTTTACAGCAGAAATAAACATGTTTACAACCTGATACAAAGAACGGCTTTGGTCTCTTTGGCTAATTTCAACATTCATGACAACTGTACGAGGAGTAAATTTTTATATCCGTTTTATCATTCGTTTATATCTTATTACGGCTTAAAGTTATGCATAATTAAGGGCGGGGTCACTTTGAGTGACAGGCTGTCTGCTCAAAGTTTCCTAGGCTTATCAGTCAGATCCACCCTCTCACCCAAATATGACTGCTGGCTCCTTGACACCACGAAATGCTGAACTCGAGGCTTCAAAACTCTTGATACTCATGATAGCTACAAGCATTATTTTTACAGACTATGGCCCTCACATGACTGACCCAACAGTCTGCGTCTGTTAGTCAACAGTCAAAAATATTCACGAGACAAAAAAAAGCAGCAAATGCAAACATTTTAAAATCTGTAACAAGTGATTTTTACCAGACAAATTAACAGAAATGATTAATCGATTACCAAAATAGTTGCAGATAAATTGATAACTTCTACTTGCTTTGATGTCCTTCCCTTTCTCTCTTCTCTTTCTCTCCCTGAACACCTACCTGCCAATGGGACAAGGGATGGAAATTAGCCGCTTGGCTACAATCTCTTACATATTTACATTGTTAATGTTCATTAATATGTTCTGTCCCATTTTTAAAAATAAACAAATAAAAATAAAAATAATGGACCGATCCTTTATCAGCTCTACTCCAGTAGAACGTCTCCTCTCTATATTCAGATATTTGCCTCTTCATCTCGCAGAAAAATTAAATGTTTTGAGTAAATCCAGTTTGAATATAATATTAAAACACCATCAGAGACCAGAGCAGAGAAAATAAAGTCCTGCTTTGAAGTGAATTCATGGTTCATTAGTTAAAACTGTGCGCTGCAGACAGACACACAGACTGGAGCTTTAATTCTCTGCTAAAGAGCCACATTCAAGGACAGTTATCCCATCAGCTCTGGGCTGGATTCAAACATGTCACTAATCACGCCGGTTAATGTGTGAATGATACCACAAGCTCATTTACTCTGATGCTTTGTTCAGTTATTGTCTCCGACATGTGGACAATCTGCTCTGTGAAACAGCTCAGATTAATAAATACACACTCTGCTTCATTATGATTATTTCACATATGAGAGCACGTGTCCAAAAACAAAGTGGAATACACAAAAGCAACTTTTTTTTCACTCCATCATCCCCCTTTTTAGTTGTATGTCTTGTTTTAATATATTTTCCTGATGTCAAAATTTAAATTGAATTTATAATAAATTAAAGTAGTAGTAAACCCACCCCTATCGGTTATTGGCATGGGGCCATTATTGAACGCTTAAACAATTCCATACAGGGCCCAGTTTTCAGCTCAAGTACTGACCACATGGGGCCCACATACAGATGTTGACTGTTGCCAGCATGGAGGCATACACACGTGACTTGTTCATGCCAATTAAAACAAACTGACAGGTCATCAAAATGATTTTGAGTGGTCTGAGCCTTTTGTACGATCATTTAGCGATGTGTTCTTATAGAAACTTGAACTTGAAACTTTTTGTTTAATTGGGACAGCATGAGGTTGTTACTGTCTCTTTCAACCTGTCTGTTGCTATCGTCTCTTTTCTGTCCCCACTGTTCATGTGATTAATTCATTTCTGAGGACGTGCACAACTACAGTAGATCTAAAGAAATATTTTATGCCCCTGCCACAATATAAAATACATACACAAAGCGCACCTTACAGTATCGTGTCAGAATATCACCTGTTTGTTTCTGTCACTAATGTTTTAATAAGCAGCTGAAAACCTTTAAAAATCATCATCACTCACAGCAGAGGATATAAAAAGGTTCTGACTGACTCTATTGAGGAAGAGGAGACTGTTAAAAATCTACTGAGGCTCTCTAAGACAGCACCGCTGCTAATGCTCTACACCACAGAGTGAAGAAAATGAACTTACAAACTGGATGTGTCCGAGGGATTTCCAGAGAGGAGGCAAAATAAGAGATAAGATAAGAAAGTACAGTTTCCAAAATCAGACAGAGAGAGTAGAAATAACTGGCTAAACATTTGTCTAACATCAGCATTTGTTTTCTGGGAAAATGTATTTATTCTTCTTTATTTTGAAAATCAGAAGATAACCAACCAACAGATCATAAAATACAGTGTCAATAATCTGACTGTGATGACAGAAAGAACGTGTCTCCACAGTATCTGTGTCTGATGTGACCGGTTCTCCTCACGCACTCGTCCATTCACACCTCTGACCCTCGTCTGTCCACAGCTGTAATCTGCCTTTTAGAGATTAACATCGCCTCCTTTCAGCACGCAGGGAACCATAGGAACCATAGGAACCATGGTAGCCATAGTAACCATAATCTGTGTCCCGTCTCCTCAGTCTTTGTATCTTTTCAGACCTGTAAAACCTCAAACCACGGCCTGTGTTTCTCAAAGTTCGTAGTTTTTCTGACAGTTGCAGACTGAAGTATCGACGAGTTTCTGGTTTACAAACGATTGACGATACAACTCATCACCTCGGTGACCTGACAGCTCATATACACACATTTTAAGTGTTCAGGAAAAAAAAAACACAACCATCTGTAATCCAGTAAATTTACAGTGGATGGATGGATGGATGGATGGATGGATGGATGGATGGATGGATGGATGGACCTCTTTCCTTTCAATGGTAGGTCGTCTTCACTGGTGCTTTGTTGTAATTTGCTCCGTACAGTAAAGCGATCCATCCTCCCACTTACTGCTTTCTTCCTTTAAATGTTATCATCCTTCACACTGGCTGCCAATCAGGGCTGTGATGTGTCACACACTTAGAATTCCCACGCGCCAACGGTGACAAATAGGTCCCCTGTGAAGGTTTTTTAAATTAAATTGAATCAAATTAATTTTTTTTAGCTAGACTTTGCCTCTTTATTGGGAAATGGGTGCGCACAACATACTGATACAGTCAATTAAAAATCCATTCATAACCTTGTGTATAGGCCCAGTTGAATATTGCAATAATAATGTGTGGTTATCACAAAATCCCACAGCACACCTGGACTGGCATCATGGCACACCATTTGAGAAACACTGGTATACACGCAGGAGTAATTCGACTCCCAATCACATTATCTGGGTGTGTTAGTCCAACTTTGAGAAATTCTATTTAGTGTGATACCAGTTGGACTAACATGTTTTAATTGGACTATCACAGTAAATCGATTTTCTCTAATGTCATGAAAAGTGTGACCTCCGTCTCCTGCAGCAGCCGACAGCCTCAGACTCCTCTGCAGCTTTAGTCTGGCTGATTTCTGAAGTTAGGAAACTACTAAAAGCAGCAACAAATGTGTCACTCTAAGGATTTTTGGCCAGTCAACACCACTGAGACTCCTACTAAATACAAGCCGTCCTCTCCTCCTCCTGGTCCCTCCCTGTCGTCCCTGTTGTCTGTACCTCCTCCCTCTCAGCGCTCATGTTGCTACTGTAAACTGGATCAAACAAATGGAACATTGTTTTCTGCTGTTTTCCGCCCATTTAATTTCAGCGCACTGATGTTCCTCATTCAGCCAACAACCGAGAGCGTGAAAATCCAGTCGGTCATCAGGGGGAGAAAAACCCTGTGGTCGTGTGCAGGCTGGCTAATGGAGGTTTATTTTGGCGGTGTCTCTGTGTGTTGGCGTGCTGATGCAGACTGACCGCTGAGGGGCGGGGGGTGCTGCCAGGCTGCTTCAGCCGCCACGCTTTTCATTAGAAGGTGCTAACTGAACCCCGCCTCGCCCGCCGGCCTCTTCCGACACTCGCTGAGATTGTTTGGGCCTCCACCTGTGTCACGCACACACTCCAACACACCTTAACACACACTGACAGCGCCGCTATTAGGAGCTGTGAGTGATACTCGACGCTCGACTCAAACGTTTCTGTGTAAAGATCAGATCTGAGTCAGGATTTAATCACACATGGAGACACCTCAGGTCAAGTTGTAGATCATTTCCCTCTGCCAAAGGGCGCAGCTTGGGTTTCACAGATGATATTAATATTTTGTATAGATGCTTCATACTATTTGTGTCTTTCCTACAAAGAGGTCTGTGCTGTATTGTCTCATTTTTTCTTTGTTGTTGAGATTTGGGAGGTGTGAGTGTCGACTCCTCTGTGACCTATCCTTACCCATAACACCTTTCTCTGTGTAGGCTTGTGATAGAGTGTAGATATTTGTCTGAACCAGTCCATCAGGTCTTGTGGTCATTTGAGTTCTCCTTGCAGTCATTTTGAGTCTCTCTGTGCTTGTTTTAAATCATTGTGAATCTTTTTGTGGACATTTTGAGTCATTTTCAATGTCTTTGTAGTTGTTGAGTCATTTGGAATCTCTATGTGATAGTTTTGAGTGTCTTTGTGGTCATTTTGGGTGTACTTGTGGTTGTTCAGGTCTCCTTGTGCACATTTCCAGTCTCTTTGTGATTGATCCAAGTCTCTTGGTGGTTGTTTGGGTTTTCCTTGTGGTCTTTTTGAATTTCTTTATGCTCGTTTTGAGTCATTTTGAGTCTCTTTATGCTCGTTTTGAGTCATTTTGAGTCTCTTTGTAGTTGTTTTGAGTCATTGTGAGTCTCTTTGTAGTTGCTCTGAGTGCAACTGGACAGAGAATCTCACCTGCATATGCATATTACTTTTCCTCCTCAACTGCCGGTCAGGCGTGTTTGCTCAACCAAAAAAAAAAACCCTTTGTTTTCAACCCTTTTAGGCTCATTGTGTCTGATAATATGTATACTGTGATAATGTGATACCGTGAAACCATGATATTTTCTGAGATAGTTATCATACCGTGAAAATTTCATATTGTTGCAAACCTAGTCAGCTCAGAGTTTGAGAGACAAAATAAATAACAGATATTAAAAAAAAAGCAGTTACCACCTCAACATTTTGATTGGCCTACATGCTGCTTTCTACTGTTTACTAACCTGTCTTCCGGCCGGTCAATGATGTCAAACATAACACACCAGAAAGAACACAGAAAGGCATACTCATCCACTGCAGAGCCATTAACACGCTCTGGTCTACTTTTCAGTGAGAAAACAGTGTATAGCCTATTTTAAGCAAGCGTTCCCGTGTTTAAAAAAAACTGAAAAATGAAACAACAACGCTGAAGTGCCAAAAACTGCAGTTCCTCTAATGGCCACTTGAGGCTGGCTCCAATAGTGAGTCAATCCCCATAGACCAACATGTTAAAAAGCCCAACTTTACAGCCGAAATAAACATGTTTACAGACTGGTATAGAAAACGTTTTGGTCTCTATAACTAGCTCCAACATTCATGACAACTGTACGGAGTTGAATTTTTATATAACTGACCTGTTTACATTTTATTAAGGCTAAGATCTATGCATAATTATGATCATGGCTGCTTTGAGTGAGAGACTGTCTGCAGATAGTGTTCTCGGCTTCTCAGTCAGATCCACCCCTCGCTCCTCCACAGCTCCACCCTCTCACCCAAATATGATCACTTCTATCTCCAAAAAACCAAGATGGTGATGGCAAAACACTATACTCAAGGCTTGATGTCTACGAACCAATGCGTGATGTCATGGTAGTTACATCCATTATGGTTATATTATTTTTCAAAGATCCATTGAGATTGAACTGGAATACAGTTTGATGCAGACTTAAAGGTTTGCATTATCTCTCAAGTACAGCACAACTTGACAAATATAACAGACAAAAAAATATTTTCTGTTAATTAATGCTCAAATGATAGAATGGAAACTCATGACCTGAAATATCTGCAGAGGAGTCAGCAGGAATGTAACGTATTCATGATTTATATGATAAATGTGTCGAATCATGCAGAATCACTGCTTTAACTGCTGGTGAACAAACATTCAGGAGAAACACAACAACGCTGCGTGTGACACATTCACACATTTGCAAACATGACGGACACCTGTCCGCCCCAGCAGGACGCTCCAGCCTCCATTAAACAGTCTGAGCTATCGTCCTCCAACAGATCCAGGAGGGGAGCACCGACAGTGACCCGGCACAAACTGGCAACTGCCTCCCAACAGTCGGCCCGGGTGCGGCGGGCATCTGTTGGCCCTTTGGTGGTTGAGGAGTGACAGGCAGAATGAGTTAGCGCTGCTCATCTGAAAGCAGCAGGGAAAAAGCACATCAAACAGGCGTAAATTTCACTCCTTCCGTTTTGATCAAGTGAAGCATGAAAAGGAGTGTAATACTCTCAAGTGGCGCGAGGGTTAGACCATTGATGTTGTTATTTCTGCATGGGGAGGTCCATGCAGCTAATGGGAGGGGGGGGAGGCGGCGCATTAGGAGAGGCCATATGGAGGGGTCCTTTTGCAAAAGCTCTTGAATAGGAAGCTTAGAGTCCCATAATGCCGTGTGAAATTCTACTTCTGGCATCGGCCAGGAGTTTTCAAAGCCGGCCTGCAACAGTTCGACCATATGTGCCGGTTTGAATGAGCGTCTCTTTTATTAGGTGTAGAATCACACTTTGACTTAACAATGAATCTGAAGAACATATGTTGGGACTCGAGCAGAGACGGAGCTCACAGAGCTGCTGTAAGGACGAAAAGAAAATCAAAGATCGATCCCAAACACCGTGTCCAGACGAGTGCCTCCCTGACTGGGTGAGCTGCCTAAATAAGGAGACTCGGACTTCATCCCCCTGTTGACTAATTTCCACATTCTCACTGCAAAACTGTGAAATCAGGTCTTTAAGAAAAAAGAAAGTAAAAGCACACACGGAGGAGCGAATAAAAGATCTGCTGGCTGATTGTGTGATGATCAGTTCCTCCCATCTGCTGAGGAGCCGCGCTGACTCCCTTCAGGCTGACTGTTTGCTCAAATATTAATTACCATGTAATTACAATATCATTACACATCCCCATTGTCTGGGCTGCTGGGCTGCTCAAATCACACCAGACCCTAATGAGCATGAATACTACATCCTGCTGCAGCGTCCGACCACTAATCATGGACGGATTATGAGACAATGGGCCCCCGGGCACAGACATGGAAAAGGTCCCCCATCCCTCCTTCACAAGAGCATGACCCTCCGACTGAGAGGGACGCAAAACAACCACAAAGAGACATTAAAGCACAGAGGAGACACAAAGAGACACAAAAACCACCACACAGAGACACAAGGAGACACAAATAGATATAAATAGACCACAAATAGACTCAAAACAATCACAAAGAGAGACAAAGGGATATAAAATGACCACACAGACTCAAAGTGACCACAAAGAGACACAAAGAGATATAAAATAACCACAAAGAGTCTCAGAAGAACCACAGAGACTCAAAGAGACTCAAAATGACCTCAAAGACACTCAAAACTACCACAAAAGGAAAAAAAACAGGATGACCATAAATGACTTGATGGTTGATCTGAATCTCTGGCAACTAAACTGACGATCGATTTGACACTCGGTTCAAGTTATTTTTTAATTAACAAAAGTCAAAATTCTCTGGTTTCTTCCTCCTGTGTAACAGTAAGCTGAATATCTTCGGGTTGGAAACACAGACTGTAAAAAATAATGGACATAGCTTCCATGACGTCACCCATTGGTTTGTGGACTCCTGATTTTGAGCCTCGAGTTCGGCACTTCAGCGTCTGCGTCTTGGTTTTTTGGAGCCAGAAGTGACCATATTTGGGCAAGAGGGTGGAGCTGTGGAGGAGCGAGGGGTGGATCTGACTGAGAAGCCAAGGATACTATCGGCAGACAGTCCGTCACTCAAAGCGCCCCGCCCTTGATCATGCGTAACTTTAACCTTTAATAAAATATAAACAGGTGGGTTATATAAAAATTCACCCCCCGTATAGTTGACATGAATATTCAAATTAGCTTTAGAGACCAAAACCGTTTTTTGTACCAGGCTGTAAACATGTTTGTTTCTGCTGTAAAGGTGGGCATTTTAACATGGGGGTCTGTGGGGATTGACTCATTCTTGGAGCCAGCCTCAAGTGGCTGTTAGAGGAACTGCAGTTGTTGGCACTTTACTTTTCAGCACCAGAGGTTGCCACTTGGTCGTGAACAAAACAAAACATTTGAGGACGTCATCTTGGCTTTAGGAAACAATGGTCGACATTTTCCACCATTATCTGACATTTTATAGACCAAACAGATGATCGAATAATCAAAAAATAACTGACAGATTAATCAAAAGTGAAATTAATCGTTAGTTGCAGCTCTAGCTCAACAGTCCCATCAGACAGAGGTCCAGGCCCTGGGGCCCCTCACCCATTAGGCCCCTTCGGACCTGTTTAGTAATCCCTCCATGCTACTAATATGAAGCTGCCGGCAGACGGCTGGTGAAAATGAAACAGGAGCGATGATAAAAATAACTGTTGGAGGTAGTTGTGTATGTAGGACAGTGTTTAGCATGGTGTCAGGTGTTTGGCTGCACAGAGCTGTCAGGCTGTCTGAAGGGACGACTACACGCCTCGCAAAGCAACACCGCCTTTCTGCTGCTTTTGTACACAAACATGCCAGAAAATTGGACGTCTGTGTGAATCCCATTTACATGAACTGCATTTTGCATTAACACCCCCGCCTCCCACCCCCCCCCCACCCACACACAGAAACACACACCTAACACACACACACCTCGCTTCAAAGAGCCGGCAGACGTCCGAACCTGCGACTCTTTCAGAGTGTTGTGGAGCCAGACAGGCAGGCAGACGGAGGTGAGGGAGCTGCACTCTGTGATATCAGTGCTGAGCTAATTGAGGCAGAAGTGAGTGTGTTGTTGTGTCCCGGTTGTTCTCCCGTGTTTAGATGATTAGTGTTAACTTACCCCCTTTCGTGTACGCCGACGTTCACATCACACGAGGTCGTCAGTCGAAGAGGAGTCGCAAACAGAAACAAAGAAAGAATACTTTAATTTCTCCTGGCTCCTTTTAGTGCAGCAACCTGTGTGTTCAGCGACAAAACACTACAATAATAATATTATTACCACTCTAACTCGTCATGTGGCCCGAACAGTTTCAATCAAGAAGCTTTAAAGTCTTTTCAGCACTTCAGCCCTTTTACTGACACTTATTTAAATATTATTGGGTGTAAATACGAAAAACCTTCAAATATTCCACCTCACCTTCTTCTTACACACTTAAGCCAGCATTGCAGTGTGGCGTCAGCTTTTCAAACAACCATAAAATATTCCAAATCATTCATACATTAACGGTATTATTCAACATTTAAAGTGAGCATTGCAGTGTAGCGTCAGCTTTTCAGCAACTCTCGAAATATTCAGCATTATGAGTGTCATTCAACTTTTCAATAACAATCATACTAATTAGACCACTTTCAACTTTTCAACTATTCCTATTACTTCACCTGGTTCTGACACATTAAAGCCAGCACTACAAGGTCGCGTAAGCTTTTCAAATAACCTTAAAATATTTCACATCCCTTATACATTAATGTTATTATTCAATGTTTGAAGCCAGCATTGCAGTGTAGCGCCAGCTTTTCGAATAACCGTAACATATTCCGCATTATGAATATCATTTGACTTTTCAATGACATTCATTCTAATTAGACCCCCTTCGACTTTTTCAACAATTCCTATCACTTTACCTTCTTCTTACACATTTGAGCAAGCAATGCAGTGTAACGTCAGACTTTCAAAAACCTTCAGATATTCCACGCTATTGGTATCATTCAACTAGTCAATAATATCCTTACACATTTAAAGTGAGCATCAGCTATTCAGCATTGACCATTCACACCCGCAGTTTCTTCAGAAATTGTATTTTTTTTAGTTTTATATTCATTCTTATTGTCAACAAATTCCCAGAGTGCTGTGTTTGATATGTTTGGGAAATCTGAGATTATGAGACTGAAATTTGAGGTTTCATAAGATCCAAAAACTGCATCTAAAAACCTGTTTAGGAACACAAGTTTACACATCGTTATATTTTCTATGCCAGAATTTGAATTCTTTAATAAACCCTGAATGTCATGCCTGCTTTTAGAGCTCAGTTAAGGTCCAGGTCTGTTTAAACAGGTGAGAGCAGCTGAGTCTGTGTGGGTCCAGACTCTCAGCTGGTCTGTTGGCATCACAGTGATTCACACATTTCACCATGTTCTATGTAAGAGTGTGTGTGAGGGCGTTTATCTGCTTCTCCTCCTGATAGGATTGGAGTTTATCTGATTCATCTTCCCCTCACACACCCCCGCCCCCTGTTCGTCCCTTTCATTCATTTCAATAAGGAGATTACTAACTGTGTTTACTGCTCTTTGAACATTTAATTTCCTTAAGCCAATTGTTTTGTCAAAGCACTCGGCTCTCTAAAGCCGTCTATCGAGTTTCGCCAAGCGGCCGTTGAGGACAGACTTAACCCAGACCTGATAGCTGTCACATTTATCTCCACATACACTACAGTGTAGAATCAGCTGTTATATGAGGTATTAATGACAGCTTTTCAATGCAAAGCAAGTAAATGACCAAAAAATATCAATCTTATCAGCTCAGTATAAACTGAGGGTCTAAAGCTGTTAAAATCTCTGAGCTAAATGTATTGCCTGAAAATTGACTTCATACAATGATAAGTAAATAAAACAGCATCATGTTTTACTTACAGAGACGAAATCCTGACGAGAGCAGAAAAGATAAAGCAAAGAGAAACAAGTTTCATTCATTCAGTTGGAGAGAGAACTTTTCTAATTTCTGATCATTCACAGTCAGACTGGCAGTCTGCAGCAGCCGCTCTGCGAGGCTGTCCTTACACACAGCGATGCTTTGAGCTAAATGCTAACAGCAGTATGCTAACATTAGCTAAGTAGCAGTAAGGTCGAAGTACAGCTGAGGCTGATGTCTTCAGGCTGTTGATCCACAGAGTCTTGGCTAAACCTTCAACACATTCTCACTCCCAACTCATCAAATACCAACACTTGGTCAGGGGCTGTAAACATTAAATTATGATGCACTAGGTACCCTCCTGCGTCGGTTTTGGATGTTCGGGGACGGTGTGTCAATTTGTGCTTCTTAAATGCATTGTATCTTTTCAAAATAAACTTACAACAAAGGCAAAAAAAGCATGTGGCTAGGTTAGTTATCAGCTCTGACCAAACAAATGTTAGGTTGGGGAGATTTGGGGGAGTTTGGGGAGTTTTTGGTGATTGTGTTGTGAAGGAATACGATGAGTTTTTCATTACAGAATACTTTTTTTAAAAAATGTACATTGAGTTGTCATCTACAGTTATACTTTACTGAGGGATATGTGAAGTTTGATGTAAATGATTTGAGAAGTTGTATCTGTACCTTCTTCAGGACGAGGCTGGGCTCCTGAGCGAGCAGCTGACGCTGAGCAGCCATGTTCCCCAGAGCTGAGCTCCTCAGCCAGTGCTTCTCCAGAGGATCCAGCTGCACCCTGTGGAACAGAGACTGGGAGGGAGGGGAGTGAAGAAGATGAGGAAAGTGAGGAAGGTGAGCTTTTTTTCCCAATGGTGATGGTATTAATGGTTATTTTACTGTTCTTCCTGGTTTGGTTTTGACTCATGAGGAGAACTCGTGTAGGTTCTGTATATGACATTCAGAGCATTAGTACAGAATCAAACACTTTTGTCTGTGTAAGAATAAAGTGGAGTAATGGCGTCCTGAGATTGAAGTCACACTCCCTCTGTGTGTGTTGTAATCTGAGCTTCTCTGTGGTTTGTTGTGTTAAACTGGACGAGTGCAGGACGGTAAAAGGCTAGTGGAGAATACCAGCAATGGTAATAGTAGACGGCACTGCTGGGGAGCTCCTTACCCTCCTAGCAGAGGACGAGATCAGTTGCCACAGGGATGTAAATGATTGTTATTATCATTATCATGTCATTGCCATGCCACACCTCTTTTGCCTCCATGATGCCGGCATGCTGTCTAAAATCACACAATGGAGCAGAATGATGCTGTCATTGTTTGGCTCTATGTAAAAATACAAAGGCGGCATAAAGACGGGATTTCGTATGCTCGGTCTAGTGTCTGCTGTCTGCCTTGTGATGTTGGAGTGATTCCTCTGCGGGTGAAGGTGCTTCACTTCATCATCACTCCACATCTTTGCATCCAGGTGAGTCCAGCTGCTTCCCTCAATCAGCTCTTCTCTTTCCCTCAGAGATGTATGACTGCAGATCTACCTCTGTCAGAGAAGTCAGTTATTCTGAGCGTTCAGTCGTAGACGTTTAAAACATTTGGATTCTGAGTCAACGTGTGAATCCATAATCCTGCTACTGTCCAGCACAAAGAAGCATATCACGAACCTTTCAGAGCCACCCTCCGGGCCAGCTGTTTGATACTCAAAAAAAGATTTTCAGTGGTGTATTCCTTTATGTGTCGGTATTTTCCACCACAAATCGCCGTCCTCGTTGCCCTCTAGCCGTGGCGGAGGCCGCCGTGCAGCAGGGCGGGGGTCCTGATGCCATTAGTGGTGTTTATTGGGCAGCAGGGTGCTGTGAAGCACCACCCAGGCCTTTAATCAGAGGCCTGCCGGGCCGTCCTCACTGTTTACCTGATACACCTCCATGTTAATTACACAGCCTGGACCAGACTCAGAGGGAGGCTGTCCTTCAGCCTGACAACACACACAGAGCTGAGATAGGGACGGTGTGTGTCCTCACAGAGACTGAGACACAACAGGAGACAGACTCGGTTAAAGGCTCAAACAGTGAACCTGACTGAGAGGATGAAACTACTTCCATCTCATATTCCTGTAGATTAAAACCAAACATTTAATCTGTGATTTATTTATAGGTCATATTTTACTAAACGGATGTTAACACTGAATCAAAGAGAAGATGGGAAAGCACAGAGCTCTTTGTAATGAAGATTATTTACATTATCCCAGAATAGCATTATTATTTTATAGTATAAACTAATGCATGTATGTATACAGTATACATAAAGTGAAAATAAAGTTTAAATCATCTAAATATTTGCAGCATTTCTTTGTCTTCCAACACATTAAACACATTAAATCTCTTTGTGTTCCGCTGGTCGGATGAAACAAAACATCCAAAGAAGTGTGACGAGTCCTTTTTTTTCTGTACAGACCAAATTAATCTGTTGAGAACATAATTAGCAGATTAATCAATAATAAAAATAATCATTAGTTGTAGCCTGATTTACAGAATATATTTCATTTTGGAAACTAAAACTATCAGCTCCAGTTCAAACCAGAGTTTCCCTGCTGGGTCCAGTCAGAGCGTATAGTGGGAGGCCGTCACAGCCAATAAGCAGCCAACGCTGCGTCCTGTCAGGGAGGAGGACGGCAGTGATTATGGGATATCGTCATGGGAACAGTGTGTGTGTATGGGGGGGGGGGGGGGGGGGGGGGGGGTAGTTTGTGTGGATGGCTCTCCACTGTTCAGCAAACACACCAACGCTGCAGGATGGCTGGGCACACGCACACACACACACACACACACAGAGTTTAATATTTCTCGTTTAGTTTTATTTTCTCGTGAACTCACCATGACAGAAGAAGCAGCAACGCTCCCAATATCGTCCTCCTCACTCTGAAACACAAACAACACAACTGTAAATATTAATAACGACTTAATTCTAGTTTCAACATTAAAATCAAACAAACAATAAAATCTGTGTTACTCTACAACTGGCTGAAAATATAACTCTAGATTATCAGACATTGATTGGTGGGAAGTAACTAAGTACAGCTACTTAAGTACAATTTTATGGTAAATGTAGTTTCTATTACCACTTTATTCTGAAAATATTCTGACATTATTTTAAAAATATTCCGATTTAATCCATAAATTCATTCATTCATTTTTGTTAATTCTGATTTAATTGTTAAAATATTCGGGCTTTTTCCTAAAAAAAATCCAACTTACTTCTCAAAATATTCTGACTTTATTCCCCAAATATTTCCACTTTATTTTCAAAATAATCCAACTTAATTCTCAAAATAATCTGACATTATTTTCAAAGTACTGCAACCTTGTTCCCAAATATTTCCACTGTGTATTCTCAAAATATTCCAGTTTTTCTGTCAAGAAAATTCTAATTTGATTCTAAAAATATTTCCTCTTAATTCTCAAAATATTACGACTTTGCTCTCAAAAAAATTCTGACTTTACTCTGAAAATATTCCAACTTTTTTTCAATATATTTCATCTTCTGTCTGGAAGTAAAACTATTTTTTTCCTGTAAGGCCTTTGACTTGTTTTTCCTCCATTTTTTTCCCTTTATCTTTCCAAATTTTGATTTTATTCTTTAAAAATAGCCCCAATAACCTGCTGTATGCTTTTCTAAATGTGCAGTTCATCGGCTGTACATCTTGTTCATCTAAGTTGAAACTGTAAATAGAATTAATTAATAAAACTGACACGAGATCAGCTGGAATAAATGTTTTCTCCTGTGTGCATTGAGTCATACAGTGTGTGTGTGTGTAAAGGAGGCCTCATGCATTAATAATCATCTTTGGGATAACTGAGCACTGAAACTCTCTTGTTGTGTAATTGTTTGCAGAGTGAATCATTATATAAGATGGTGCAGACGGAGAGTGAACCTCCCTGAAGGAGTGATACGGGCTCAAATCTAACGAATCCATTAAATCCCTAAAAAGACTGTTACAAGTCTCAAAGGCTCATAAAACACTCTTGAGAGAGGATGAAGCTGCTTTCATCTCTCAACCTGACATCTTTATTTACCGTCTCCTGTCACTGTGGCAGATTGGAGAGGTCTCCTCTCCACGTGTTAATGAGCGCCGTTCGATTATCTCATTTATTCTTTCATTCTCTGCAGTGGATACATGAATAAATCTGTTTCATGTTTCCTTTTTGACTCATTGTCTCACTGATTCTATCCTTTCAAGCTCTCTTCAATTCTCCATTAGCTGTTTGTGTGATTTCTCTCAACAGCAGAAAACAAAAGTACAGTAATCTACACATGTGAGCGTCACACAGAGGAATGTGGGAATTTTAAAATCCCCCAAACAGGCCTCAGTCTCCCCTGATTACTCTTATTAAAGAGTTTAATACAGTTTGAGCTCAGATCTGTGTCAGCAGGGATTTACAGAAAACAAATACTCTGCTGGTATCACCACAAAACTACCACCTCTCAAAACTCTACTGCTCACTGGTTTTAATTCAGATATACTGTACATATTTTCATTCTATATCTATGCTTCTTGATTTTTTGAGTGATTGTTTTTATTTTTTATTTAATTTTCTCTTGATCCTTGCACCAAAACACCAAAGCAAATTCCATTTTTGTGCAAATCTATGGCAAAAATCTGATCATTTGTTTAAATCTACAAGTCTGTGTTTAGTTTATTATACAAAATTATTTCTCTATTTGATGATAGATCTTTTTATTAACCTGTCTTTAATGGATGTTTCCACAAAGACTGTCTGATTCTGCTGAGTGCCACAGATAGAGGTGTGTATGTAAAACAAGTCTGACCTGGAACCAGGACGTCTGGATTCGTGTGTAAGATTTCTGAACAGGAAACAGGCCTTTTAATTCCCTGAACTGTTTCTTGACCTCAATGGTTATTAATTGCAGCTACAACACTAATGTCACATGCAAAGTGTTGATGCTCATATTTGATGTTCCTGAGCCAAAACACCTTCTGTTCTGTTCTGGTGTCACTGCTCCAGTTCATACAGAAAAGTGTTTTTTTGTGACACACCTCTGGAGTTATGGAAATATCTCGTGTTTAACTGGAGCAAAATCAAGTTATTTACAATTATTATACAATTATTATTTAGGGTTATTCAGGGTTAAAGTAAGGAACAGCCATCGGCAAATTAAAGCACAAGTGTTTAATGTTGACATCACGGATATTTTGCAAGTCGGGACCATATTAGTGGTTATGTCCTTGTTTTCTTACCGTATCCACATTTTTTCTAAGGTTTTGTCCAGGTGCTTTAAAAAAAGAGGGTGAAACAATGTACTCAATGTGTGAATATAGGTGAGAAACAAATCAGCACAGACAGAAATGTCTATTTAGCAGCTTACTGTGCATAAAAACACTTCTAGAAAACCTACATTTGTTAAAAAAAAGACTTTTTTTCCTCTTAAAAACAACATAGGAGCCATCTGTTTATCATGTATTTATCATGTATGTACAGTTACATGTGATAACATGAGTTTTAAAGTATTGTTGAGTACAAGGCCCATCAGCCTCGGGTGAGGTGGGCCAATCGCTGGCTCTTTAACTGGCTGGAAACTATAGGAAATGTGAGTGAGGTATGTTCCCTCAACACAGGCCCTGGTTGGCCATCAAGGCCAAAGCAACAGCACTGGAAGCTCCTATTGGCTCAAGTGAGGTGTCGATGGAAATGCCAGGAGCTCGCCTCCATTTTGAAGTGCTGTTCGGTTGGTTTGTTTACATGCAGGCCAGAGAAATTATGGATAATATGTATAGAAACGTGAGTGTTTGAAACAATGGACTAAATATTTCGTCTGGCGTATTGTGAGTGTGTGAGAAATGAAATGGGAGCTTTGTAGGCTGTGATTCCGTCTGGAAAATATGAATTTGTGGATTACGATAACGCTTTATTGGTGAGTTATAACTGTTAATTTGTGGGGTTTTGTCTGACAGAAGTGTTTATTGAGCCTGCTGTGGAGGCGATATCTTGAAATGGTCAGCATTAATGGCACCGTGAGTAGTGTAGTGTGTTTCAAAGGATACGTCATATGAGTAAAGGTTAAAGTTACTTTACTTGTATTTGAGTCGAGAGGAAGTGGATTCGAAAATTAATCCTTTTTAAATTCTCTGGCAAACATTTCACCATTTCAATAAAAAGTCTTGTAACAGAATGAAATTTAAAGACTGTTCTCCAAACTTCCTGAGACACACACACACACACACACACACACACACACACACACACACATTGTCCTCTGTGGCAAAGCGCTCCACGTCAGCTGAACACAAACACTGAGAATCATGGGTAATAAATGGTGAAAGTCTGCAGCCCTGCTTCGTCCCGTCCTCCCAGCACAGCAGGTAGAGACTCCTGGTGTTATGATGGACGTTCACTGACTGTGTGAAGCTCAGAGACGAGTGCTGGTTTGTTGGTGGGGAGGGAACATGAGTCCCCGGAGAAAGGAGGAGGAGGAGGAAGCTGCTCATTAGTAATCTAACAACACAAACACTCACTGAGGTGTTTCTCTAAATGATTACGACGCACTGCAGAGGTGAATTAAAGGTAAGAAAACAGAGAAATGAGGAGTAAACAAAAGCACTGTTGTTGTGTTCATGTTTGAAATGATAATATATGTTTATACAGAGTATATTAACATTGTAAAGTTGCTCGTTTTTGGCCGTTAAGGAATTTAAGATGAATATACCACAGAGTGTTTGTTGTAAAATCAAGATTTGAACAGTGGTTGAATCAGGTTTGATTAACGCACAGTCTGTAGTAAATGTGAACGTTTATGTCTGGCAGCAAATTAACATCCATTAACATCAAAATTCAAACGCTGTTCAATCTTCTGTATTCTGTGTGGTTCAGTTCTGCTAAGAGCTGATTTTTGGAGAACAAACTGATAAATGAGTTGTTTTTTCTTATTCTCATTTAGTTTTTGGATCAAAACACAGAAGCAAATTACAGCTGACATGATCAGTCAGTTGCTTTGAGCTAAGTGTCAACATGCTGACATTTAGCAGGTATCTAATCTTAGTTTAGCGTGTTAGCATGCTAACAGCTAATTATCAGTAAACACAGAGCCACATTTTCTTAACAGTTTCTTGGTCAAACATTCCTCCAAATGCTTTTGACAGGTCTAAAAAAGAAAATTCAAACCTGTTCTGAAAATTATAATAACAGACTTAAGTTTCGGACTCAGTGTGCAAACATGATTGACACAATATGAGTACGCATTTATTTTCAAATGTGCAACAAAAAATGGATTCAGTGTGCAAAGACCTTCAGCATATTAGCACAGGAAGAAGCCCCAAATATGGATAAGGCGAAGTGCTTTACTGAGCAAGTCCAGGTCCGATTTCTACTCCTGCTAGCTGCTAGTGACTGTTTGTCAAGTCAAGGTCAAAGGTCGAGGTCGGATCACACCACCACCAACGAACTGCTCCAGAATTAGTTTGGGACTGGGCCTATACCACTTCCTATAAAGGATATCTGTTCAGTTTGTTTAAGGCACAGTCACACGAGCAAAAATAACACTGGTGAATATTCACCTTGCGTTCACTCCTGTTTGTTTCAAGCAGTGGGGCAAATTTATTAGCATGTTTATTAGCAAGTGAACCAACATTCATTTGTTAACGTTAGGCTAACAAATATGACTATCACATCTGGGATCGGCCACATTCAGCACGAATATTGCCTCAGCAGGTGACAGTCACTACATTCGCCTGCATTTGCTCATGTGTGACTTTACCTTCAAGCAGGATTTATACTTTTGTGTTGAATCAACGCCATACCTACAGCGTAGGCTGTGTCGATGTAGTGCCTGTGACGCAGACCTCCTGTCTATTTCTGTAAGCTGAAACCATTTCCCTCAATGAAAATCAAGCTTTTATTAACTTTAGTTTCACAGATAAGAAACAATAAATTGTGAAGACAATAAAGCCTCCACTAAAATAACATTTTAAGTCTTGTGTGTGATTTATCCTGGCTTTATATGAGCAGAGGAAATCTCTGTTATGTGCTATGCTAATTTATTCAATGTAAAATGCCATAGGCTTGTGCTAATAACGTTAGCATGTTGTATTTGTTTGGAAAACGTGTTTAGTATAAGACAGTTGTTTTGTCAGTGAACCTTGTGAGTTGTAATGGAGCCGAATCTTGTACCGTTACCTTTATTAAATGTTGCTGTTGTCCCTGGTTTCATATGAGAAGAGGAAAAGTCTGCTAGCCGCTGGGCTAATTTATACAATGTAAATTGCCATAGGCTTGTNTGTACTTGTGTTTGAAATTGTCTCTATTAAGCCATGTTTAATGTGTGTTTAATGTGTGTTTTGAATCAACTAAACTTTACAGCACTTCACAGAAACCTCCGCTGCCAACTAGTGTTTTGGAGGTGTAACTGCAGAGTGACACAGACACACCACCGTACAAGTATAAATGCTCACAACAGTGTAGGCCATGTGCGAAGGCTACAACATAGGAAGCACAAGTATAAATCCACCTTCATTCTGCAGCTGAGTCGGACTGCTTTGCTCAGATCTGCACAAACAAATAGGACGAACCAAAGTCAGATTCAACCAGACAAAACCATGCAGGTTTCATCATGTGGGCGTCCTCTCAGGAGAAGAGAAACACTCAGAGTGGAATCTGTCTCCCTCTCTGTGTCTCTCTCTGTCTCCCCCTCTCATCCTCATCCTCACCCTCCTCCTCCTCCTCTCCCCCCCTAAAGCCTCTCGTAGCTTCAGCTCCTGAAAAAGGCAACAAGATAATAAAATCAACTGGTTCTGTGCAGAGGAGACATGAATGGGCTCCTGTTTCTTCCCTTTGCTCTCCGGAACAAAGTGGCCGTCCGTTAGCATAACAAAAGCCTTTCCCAGCCACTTCCACTCCTCCATCTATTCATCCTGTCAAAACACTGCCTCCCCCTCCTCCCCCTCCTCCCCCAGAGATCCTCTGACAGCTACAGAGGCAGGAGGAGAGCCTCCCACCTCTCATCACCATTTAGGAGCGGCCCTTTTGTATGCCAATTGCCCGTCCTAATTGGTGGCGTTTACAAGCCGCTCCGTCAAACCGGCGAGCGGTGAAATCCTGCAGAGGGAGGAGAGACAGAGAAAGAGAGGTGGAGGGTTTATAGGCCGGTCAGAGGACAAGCGAGACGCACCATTAAAAAGAGAAGAAGAAAAAGACACGACAGTGAATGACACAAACTGTGTCTGCTGACATTTTCATTTTGGTTGAATTAACCTTTTAAAGCTGAACTGTCTTTTGTTTGTTTGTCTCTTTCACATCAAGAGGAGATCAAGAGGAAATAAAAAAATATACTTGTAATTGTTCGTCTTTGTAACTTCCTGCCAGAATAAAAAGAGAAAGTGTTGACGAGACTAAATAATGTTTTATCAGCCGCCTCGTCTCATCTGTCTCAGCTCCTCTGATGAAGGTTATTAACAACATTAATGAGACCAAAAGACATTTCTGAAGAATTTACTACAAGAAAAGAAAAGATATTGATCCCTGGGGGTTAAATCACATACGTTACAGCAGAGACAAGAGGGAGGAAACCTGATTTAAATTACTGAAGATAAAATAATACATTTCAAAAATTAGAGGGGCGATATTAAAAAGCTATGTACAATATGTAAGAGGTGAAACACAAAGCCACTTTCTAAAAATATCTGTATTCAGAACTGTACAGATG
Organism: Epinephelus moara; assembly: GCF_006386435.1. Classification (NCBI taxonomy): domain Eukaryota; kingdom Metazoa; phylum Chordata; class Actinopteri; order Perciformes; family Serranidae; genus Epinephelus; species Epinephelus moara. The sequence goes on along the minus strand of NC_065525.1, from coordinate 38,351,451 downwards.
TGTTTGTGGCTCAAACCTGGAAGTTGTTGAATTTCCAGTTTTTTCTTTATCATATTTTAATCATGTTTCAAAAGTAATCAAATAATTTGATTAGTAGGGAGAGAAAGGCACTTAAATTACATCGTTTTAAAAACAGGAGTTTGTTGATGCAGTGGAGGTCCAAAAGAAAATAAAGTTAATTTGATTTGAATTCAGCTGCAATATTAAAGTGACGAACACATGAATGCATCACTAATAATCACGGTACTTAAAATATATTTTGATGCAAATGCATTTGCACTTTTATAATTAGTGCTTCTACTTTTGGAACTTTGAGTGTATTTCGATGCAGGTACTTTTGTACTTTTGAATGCAGTACTTTCAGTACTTAAAAGTTCACACACTGTACTACAAGCTTGCAGCAATTGTAACTGTGCAGTATTTCGATTTCAAGGCCAGGACACACCAAACAGACATCAGAGAACTAGCAGCAACAAAAGCTGACTGTTGCATGGCCTTATGTCGCCTGTATCTCCGGCAAAAATCTGCACCTGAACACATCGCAAAGTCTACATCCAGCTGCCAACTAACGGGTACGTTCTGCACCATCATGAGAGGAAGTTACTCGCCATACAGGCAGGCAGCGGTAGTCTGGGTTCAATGTTAAAAAAGGGAAACCTGAAGACCGACAGGACAGATCCAAGATGCTAATTAGCCAGTTAGCACATTAACAACACAACCTGATGCCGAAAGAACACTTTTCTGACTTTGTCACATTTTGTCACTTGGTCATAGTCTTTCCATGTGGACATTTGATGGGCAAGGTAGTCTTGGTGCATTTGCTGTATCAACTTCATCCTGTTACATGCCTAGTGTCTTTTCATTATAAACTTCCATTTTCACAGGAAATGTACAGTTTGCATACAGTCTCTTTCAAAATAAATGCACTATGTTGGTACAACACCACGATATGACGTTTTTTTCCTTCAAAAACAAACACACGTGGCTACGTCCAGCCAACACATGCATGTGATTGGGTTTAGAAAAACATTACAGGGTTTGGCTTTGCAATCATACGAGACGCAAACACTGGCCTCCTGAGTGAAAGTCAGTGATTGTTGGACCCATCCACCACCCGTCCCTACCCGCCCTACTTGGATTTTCACCCCCTTAACTTATGTTGTTGCCCGCGTTTCCCCCTGACACCATCAAGCGTCATTACACACTGATGGCACTCGGACACGTATCATGCTGATGTGAAAGGACAGCTTTTATCATTGGCGTCTGATGTGAAAGTCACTGCCCAAGCTCTGATATTCAACGACTTTGGAAGGAGACCTGGTTGGCTAAGGAGCTCAACGGCTAAAAAAGCTCTTACCTCCTCTTGTCTTTGACACCAAATCATGCTGAATTGGCTGGTAAAAAGCCGATACGGGTCGACTAGTGCCAAAGGTGCAGGACGCACTGTGAAGACCGGGGCGATAGACACTCACCGACAGCCTGACATTGACCAACGGCCAACCTTTGGTCTTTACAGAGATCTTCTTCAGCAGCTGCAGAAGTTCTTTGGCTGTTTATACAACTTGTTTGTCCACAGGCATTTTACTTGTCACAGAGTTTTCCTATATTTAAGTATTACTACTTTACTAAACCACAAGATCTGAGCACCTCTCCCACTGCTGGCCATACAGTAGTATTGTTATATCGTCATATAAGTGATAAACTTGTGTTATAAACCACGTCTTCCTGCTGCTCCATTTCATACTGCAGAATATAAATAACACTAGAGTTTAATTTCATGTTGTTGTATCGGTTAAGCGTCTTCAGTTAATTGTCTGAGGCGTTTCCACGGAGAGCACCTGCAGCCATAAATGATTTATTATTACAATGAGGCAGAAACCCATGAGGGCGGGACTTCCCCTTTAATTACAGCAGCCTGCAGTCACGACTCAGCGAGTCTGTCTGAAAATTAAATGTTCCTAAACAGTCCAGTGAGACGGATAGAAACGTATTAAACACTGTGATGAAGTGTGCTTCACTGACGCATGACTAAGCTTTATTACTGAGAGGAACTCCTTAATCCTGCTCAGTGTATGAATTCACTGCAGAGTGATGAAGGTGGCACTTTTATTTATTAGTTATTATGTCGGAAGAAATGGATATCATATCACACATACCTGTTTAATCCATGTGTGTGTGTCACATGTGAGGACTGTGCTTCTTGAGAGGCTCATTGATACTGAGGTGTTCTAACTTTATTTTGATGCTCTGAACACAACTTGTATTCGTACTTCAACAACATACAGTGAGTTATTATTTCTGATCTGCAGCCTCACAGAGTTTAAAACCACTGATGGTGCTCCAATGAGTGGGTCCCTGTGTGGTGTGATTACGTGCACAAACATGCAGACGACACAATGGTTTCACGCTGTTTCACCAATCATCAGTTAGTGACAGCAACACGCCAACAAATGCCTCATTTCCACAGCATAGTTCAGCTCGACTCGACTCACTTTTTGGTATCTGGTTTGGTTTGGTTTCTTTATATCCTTCTCCACTGCAGCGAGAATCCCCTCATGGTGGGTGGGACTTTCAGCTGATTGCCATAGCAACACCAAGTAAAACTGCTGTGACATAATCTTTAACACAACAATCGCTGAATCGTTTCATTGGCACATCTGTACGTTGTACTGTACAGACTGTACAACGAAGTGTGCACCACAGTGCACTGTGTGATACATGACATCATTTGTGGTGTACAATGTAGCTTTCTGCATAGTGCAGACGTGGACGACGTGCAGTTCACTGTAGTATACGTGGTGAACAGCGCAGTGCACATAGTAAACTACGTAGTTATGCATGCCATTGTGTACGTCGTACTGTAAAGCGTAGTGTACGTAGTAGTGAATATTGCACTATACAGCACAGTGTACATAGTGGAAGATGTAGTTTATGTTGTAGTGTACATAGTGTATGACGAAGTGCACATAGCAGTGTACATTGTACTTATGCCATGGTGTACGTAATGTATGGTGTAGTGTACATACAGTACATAGGAGTGTACGTAGTGTACATAGTGTACAGCGTACTGAACAGCATAGTCAATCAATCAATCAATTTTATTTATAAAGCCCAATATCACAAATCACAATTTGCCTCACAGGGCTTTACAGCATACGACATCCCTCTGTCCTTAGGACCCTCACAGCGGATAAGGAAAAACTCCCCAAAAAAAACCCTTACCCCCCCCAAAAAACTTTAACGGGAAAAAAATGGTAGAGCAACTGAGGAGGGATCCGTCGTCCAGGACGGACAGACGTGCAATAGATGCCATACAGAACAGCTCATTGTACTGTACGCCAGAATGTATGTAATAAATGGCGTGGTGCATGTTGTGCTGTATGCTTTAGTGTGGGTAGTATATGGCATAGTGTATGCAGTCGTGTACGCTGTTGTGCGCTGTTGTGCGCAGCGTAGTGTGCTTAGCAATGTATGTTGTGCTTATGCCATAGTGTACGTAGTGTATGGTCTAGTGTATGGTGTAGTGTACATAGAGTACATAGTAGTGTACATAATAGTGGATGTTGTACTGTACAGTATTGTGTACGTGGTGTAGTGTACACAGTGTACACAGTGTACAGCATACTGAACAGGGTAGTGTACGTAATATATGGTGTAGTGCACGTAGTAGTGTACATTGTACTGTACGCTGTGTTGAACATAGTGTGCAGCGTAGTTTTGCGTGCTGCCATTTCTTAAAATCTGGGCTGAATTAATAAAAAAAATCGAACTGGGTAAATAAAGTGTGACGTCAGTGATGAAGGTCAAAAGTCTCCATCATTGAGACAGGTTGATATAACACCTGTAAAATGTTACACTCAGAATGTGTCTGGTTCAGTTAAAGGATCTGTATTGAGACTGGTTATGCTTAAAAATGATCTAATCTAAAAGCCTCAAAGATCCAGTGTAATAACTGATGACAAATTCACAACCCAAGGTGCACTTCTATTGGAGGTTTCAGCTGTAACTCAACACTTACTATCTCATAACTGAAGCTCTGTTTTTGGTCACGTGATGACACCTGAGTACTCTTTTGCTAAAGAAAGCTGCTGCATGTGGTGGAAACCATCAGAAAAGATTGTTTAAGTGAACGCTGAATTTAGTTTCGTCACTGACGAAAGGTTGACATTTGGTTGGAGAAGTGATCAAACTCCACCCTCACCTACGTTACACATCTATGAGCAAGTGTCCTTCGTGTAAGTGTTTCTTGTTTTAACACAGTGAGGGTCACATTTTTAAAAATCACTGCATCTCACTGAACTTTTTGATTTAATCATTTATTTCATTGTATTTGTGTCTGATAATCTTTTTTATTCCCTTTAATCTGTTTCCTCTGTTACTGCTATCGTTATTATTTCTCATGTTCATTAATCTCAAATTCATGTACACTGTCTTATTACCAGCTGAACACACCTGTAGGAAAGGTGGTGTCCACATAAATTTAGATTTTTGAAACAAACGGACACCTTTAAATGATGCCTGTGATACGATGATGACACAGGCAGAACAACAGCTGTCAGATGAGGTCTGGTGCTTCAGGCCTTCTGCTGATGTAAGTAATGAAAATTCTTGCACACATTAACATATTAATTGAGATTTTCCAACAATCCTGTTTTTCCGATGGATGCATTCAGATGAGTCTTTGAGTCGGAGAGCGCGGAGAGATAAGCACTGTGCAGGTCTCGTCTCAACCCCGGACCCTCCGGTTTGTCTAATCTGCCCTCTCATTCACAGCCGCCGCCGTCTGATTGTTTGAGAAATGAAAAAGCCATTTTGGATCGGGCGCCGCTCTGAAAGGAGTCGCCTGTTCGGCAGCGTGGCCCTCGTTGTCAGAGCCTCCGAGGGGTCACCGGAGGTCAAAGGAATTATGATTACGCCGCAGCCTGTGCGCTCATTCTTGAGGCTCCATATTCCCCCGGTGACCCCTCCATAAAGAGGCTGATGATGGAACTCGATAGCTCTGCAGAGGAACATGAATGTTTTGTTAAGAGGGGAGTATCGCTGTTGTTCAGATCAGGAGGTTCATCTCGACAAGATGGAGGTCCTTTCTTTTATTTCTTTTTAGAGAGCTTCACTGATTCCTGACAAAATGTGGATTAAAATCTTTTTCACACCTGAGACTGAGACTCAGTGAGCAGAGGGACAGATGGAGCTAAACGTGACACAACAGATGTACAGTACAGTTATGATATATTTGACACCAATTAGGTGTGAAACAACTGAATTTCTAAAAGCTAATTCACAATCGTTAGAGATGCACGTTATATATTGTCCAATATATTGTCTGATAATGGGACATTTTTCTTATTATGTATTATTTTGCTAATCAAAATTACAGCAAGGAAGTTCAAGTATCTCGGGGTCTTGTTCACGAGTGAGGGTAGAATGGAGTGTGAGATGGATCGGTGGTTTGGTGCGGCATCTGCAGTGATGAATGCTGCACCAGTGAAGAGGGAGCTGAGCCGGAAGGCGAAGCTTTCGATTTACTGGTCCATCTACATCCCAACCCTCACCTATGGTCATGAAGTTGAAATAAGTTTCCTCCAAAGGGTGGTTGGGCTCAGCCTTACAGATAGGGTAAGGAGCTCGGACATCCAGAGGGAGCTCGGTGTAGAGGCGCTGCTCCTTCGCATGGTTCAGGCATCTGATCAAGATCCTCCGGGCAGACCCAGAACACTAGAGGGACTACTTATCTCATCTGACCAAGGAGCTCCTTAAGAATCCCCCAGGAGGAGCTGGAAAGCATTGCTCAGGAGAGGAATGTCTGGGGTGCTTTGCCTTTCCTGCTGCTCCCACATCCCCGCCCCGGATAAGCGATTGAAAATAGATGGATTAAAATTGTAGCTGATAAATGGCGCTGATAATAGGAAACCAAACTGATTTCACTGACGAACAAGGAAGGCATCTACACACCTAAACACAGTGAGTAGCGGTACACATTTAAAGTTGGTTTGTAAGCCACCAGTAAACACAGTGAAGAAGAACGGCCGCTGCAGGCTTACTAGATGGACTAGAGAGCAAAACAGGTCCCGGTGTGGATGTCTTTCTCAGTTCCAGAGGAAGACAACATGATGGTGCTGACGGTCTGATCCCCAACCGCCACCCGACACCCCACACCCCACCAGATCATCAAAGTTCCTGTAGTTGTTGAAGCACTGTGTCCAGAGCGTTAGCATGAGCTAGTTAGCAGCAGCGGCTCACATCCAACACCAACCGTTAAAACGGCTCCAAGACATTCACACCAAACAGGCTCAGCTCTGTTGTTAGACCCATTAATAACCACTAGCCGTGTGATGCTACAGTTAGCCATTAATTTGTATCGTTACTTGGCGACCCAGTTTGGAGCATAGCGGTGAGACCGTTATCCTACCGTGAAAATCTCATACCGTTGTCACCCTATCATATCTGTTATCAGCCATGAGAAGCTGGTAATGATCATTTATCGTATCGGTTGAAATGATCCATATCCTGCATCCCTATCAAAAATCATGATATCCAACAAGAAACAGTTATCTCTAAAGCTGCACCACCAGAGAAGGTAAGGGGGGGAAGGTTTGTCGGACAACCTTGTACACGTGAAACTTTGGGAGAACAGGTTAGTCGTTCTGTCACTCACCGTCCTGGAGACCAGAGACAAGGAGTCGCTCCTCAGAGAAAGGAGGTCGGAGCAGGCCATGTCTCCTCCGTCACTGCTGGAGCTCAGACTGGGCTCTGTGGGGCTCACTGGGATCACCAGGTCTGTAGGTCTCTGTGCTTTCTCTGCTGGTTCTACTGGAGTCTCTGCTGGTGTCACTGGGGCAGCGGATACTGGTCGCACAGACTGGAAAACACACAAGAAAACCATGAAACTGTGTCTCAGTGACAACTAAAAGCTCCAGACTAATGTTTTTTATTTCATGGAATAAAATCATGTTAATGAGTATTTAACAACACATAGTATCTGCAGCTGAGATGCTCCTGAGGCAGAACATATATTTAAAGATAATGTTTCATACTCCGTACTTGGGACTGTAAGGATCCTGCTGACTGTTGTTGGGAAACATCTTGAAACTCTTGGCATCATGGCGGAGCCACATACATGTGAAAAAATAGCTTTTGCTGTCACCTCCACATCACTGTGTACGTGGTGTGATGAGATGGATCTGTGTGGACGTCTGCTGTGAATTTAACCCTCAAATTAGTTGAACTTTGACCCAGGCTGCTCTGAGCCTTGTGGGCTCAGTCAATCACTGTTGACCTGCTTGAACTAAAAGTTGAACCTGATAGAGTCCCCTTTAGTAACATTACAGCAGCACCACGTGACCCTTGTTCTTCTGCTGTAATGAGAAATACACTCGCTGGCCACTTTATTAGGTACACCTTGCCATTCTGATGCTCAGTTTGAACTTCAGCAGGTCGTCTTCACCATGTCTACATGCCTACATGCATTGAGTTGCTGCCACGTGATTGGCCATTTGTGTTAATGTGTAGTTGAACAGGTGTACCTAATAACGTGGCCGGTGAGTGCATGTCTTTAGTACAAAGCATAAAAACCTTTTGTGATATTTATATTTCTGGTGTCTCCACGCAGGTTTTTTTCATGAGGATGGAAACACACTTATAAATGTTATTTTAAGATCCTGAAGTGATTTTTAAACCCGTTCAGCCTGATTCTGTTCACTGTGTCTCCATCACAATGAGGCTGATGAAATAAACACACCTGTCCTACCTGCTGTACGGAGTGAAACCCTGCGCAGGAACAGTCCCAACACAAACAGTGTGAACCACCAACGCTCATCACTTCCAATCTTCACTCATGTCCCTCAAAGTGCTCCGATGTGCCGCTGAATTAACATATGAGAGAGTGTTTACAACTCAACAAAATGTCCGCCTGCCTCCCTAAAAGTGGCGTTCATCTTCACACGAGGCGAACACGGCGAGGCGGCCGCTGTCGGCCTGTTGACTACAATTATCAACAGACATCGGCAGCAGCAGTTTAACATCTCACAGAGACGTGATTGTCCTCTAACTGTTTAAGACTGGAGTCCCTCGAGAGCTAATTATACCTCTGCAGTCTCAGACACACACACACACACGTACACACACATTAATGCAGAGGAAAGGTAACTGGAAACATCCTGATGAAACACGTCACAGCTCTCATTTTGATTTCAGCTAATTATTTCAACATCCCTCTCACTGTAAATAATAATGACACTAGTTTGCACTTCACAGAAGGTTCCTGCTTGGCTTTTAATTCAGATGTGATCATCACATGGAGGTTTACAGGTTTACACTGTTTCACTTGTTCAGTGGTGAAGCTCAGCATGTTGTGTATCACCGGTGTCATGACGTTTACAGCACACACACACACACACACACAATAAACACACTACATTAGGGCTGCATGTGTATTTTCATTGTTTCCAGTGGAGAGGCTGCAAACTGTGCATATGTAGTGTTCAGAGTATTTACAGAACTACTTGCTACCGATGCATAAGCAAACTAAGATGCTGCTTAGGGCCCCGTGGCCGGCACAAAGCCCCCAAGACCCTCGGGCGTGGACGGGTTCGGCTCCTCATAATAGACCTAGGCTATGTAACCAACTACTTGGGGCCCTCCTTGACGGCGCCCCCTTGACGCCGCCACTGGCCACGCACATGTGAGTTGTGGATGGTGACAACATGTGTGTCGGCTTCTTCGAATGTACCAAGTGCAGCACGATGTTGGTATATGACAGCAAAAAGACGGGGACCTCAACACTTAAGAGGCACATGACGAAGGTTTGCCACAGAAAGAAAGACGAGAGTCAACCATCAATGCCCACGTTTGTATCCTTAAAAAAAATGTCGGGTTTAAACTGGGCTGGGGCTCGGAATTACAGGCCGGGCCGGGCCGGGCTTGGACAGAACATGCACAGGCTCGGGTGGGGTCGGGCTGGATATTTTGGGCCCGATCTAAGCTCTACTCCAGTCATTAACCATAAGCGGATGTGTTTGCCTGCAGCGCAGCTCTCTCTAGCCTGTCTGTCTGTCTTTGTAGTGTCTCAGCTAACGACTCAAGCCTCTAAAATACGGAGGATTGTTTTGGCCTGAATTAAAATTAAAATGTTAAATAAAGAGCACAAGATCAAATGTGTGTTTTTGTTTTCCTTTTTCCAGGTTTTGTGAATATTTGGACAAACATTTTGTGAGTATCTTGACTGAATTTAACCACTGTGTGTGAAATGGATCGCTCGTTGTGAAACTTGAGCTAACTGAGCTGAGCCTCCATAATAAGGGTCCTGTTATGTTAATAAGATTAATCAAATATCAGGCATTTAACTGAGATTATTAATTGTTTTGCATCATGTAGGAGATGTGATGTGTTTGTAGCTTTGTACCTGGTTGTGTTTTATTCAGACAACATGAGGAAGGTTAGCTTCGAGGTTTCACTCTGTTATATGTTTGTCTTCATGTTGAGATTAATGAAAATCCGTCTTTTTACTTTAACATGTAAGTGAAGCGGCACAGAAACATAAAGACAAGCTATGTTAGGATTTTAATTAACAGTCACACGGGTGCTTTGACTGATCAGTGAGAGAAGAACTAAAAGTACATGTGTGGTGTTTAATGAGCAGGTTATCCTTCTGTACGTTCAGCGAGGACACGTGACGTGTCTCAGGTGAGACTGTCGTTAGAAGAGCAGAGGACAACATGGAGAGGCTTTAATTGGTGCTGCTGACTGTCACACTGTGCATCACATACAGTACACACACACCATTAAAGCACACTGAAGACAAGAGTTGGCAGTGAGGTGTGATATTGAAGAAACAGGACAGAAACTATTAAGTTAGAAGAATATAGTGTGTGTCACCACCGACGAGGAAGAGGACGAATGAAAGAAGAGGATTTTACTTTAAAACACTTCTGTAATGGAGGATTTAAAGAGCATGTTTCAGGCTCTGAGGACACTTCTCTCTTTAACACCATCGTCCCGAACTCAGCCTGAAAATATTCTCTTGATTTATTCAATAACTGAAATGCCCCAAGACAGGTTAACCCCTCCCTCTGACAAAACAGAAGACACATAAGCCTCATTAGCAGGGCTCGGTATCAGTACTCTTTATGGTATCGATTGAAATAACCCAGTACTAAGTAGCACTGAAATTTCTCCAGTCAATCAATGCCTGCATTGATTCCTTTTTGCTCCACGGGTCTGATCTTGCACCTTCCCAACCAGGGGCGTTTCTACGACTTGAGGATACTCAGGGCTTAGCCCGGATCTCTGCAGGGTGTCAGAGGGGGTGCTCCCGGGAAAATTTTTGATAAACAAGCTCTATTTTGATGCTTTTTTTATGCACTGTGGCAACTCGTTTACTCTAATTCAATGCTTCAATAATTACTATCTTGTAATATAAAATGTATGAATCTGAAATGGTCCTTTCTGCATCGTGAGAACTTTTACTTTTAGCACTTATAAAGCATATTTTATTGCTTACACTTGTAAATGGACCTGCACTTGTGTAGCACCTTTCTAATCTTCCGACCACTCAAAGCGCTTTTACAGTTACGAGTCACATTCACCCATTCACACACGTTCATGCACTAGTGGCCGAGGCTACCATACATTGTGCCACCTGCTACTCAGTAACCATTCACATACCTATGCAACAGCCATCGGGAGCATTTTGGGGTTCAGTATCTTACCCGAGGACACTTCGACATGCAAATTGGAGGAGCCGGGGATCAAACCACTGATCTTCTGATTAGTGGATGACCCCCTGTACCTCTGAGCCAGGATCGCCACTTCTATTTTCACAAAGTACAAAGGAAACGCATTGTTTTACACTGTTTTGATATCATGTTTTTTTCAAGGGCTTCAATACATGAACAAAATGAGGACTGAAGCCTTGAACGCCCAGGACGACGCTGCTGGTCCCAACTTCCTGCCAGACCGGCAAACTTTCTGTTGCTGCCCTCCCCGGAGCTGCTCTTCTCAGTGAACAGTCAGTTCAGTGTCTGCCCAGTTATCATGAGCTAACGCAGCAGCGGCTGACATCCAACACTGAGCTGTTAACAATCCCAACAAACTCACACTGACACCAAAACATCAAGACTCTAACCTGTTAATAACATTAGGTAACATTAGCCTTGTGAGGCTAATAGTTAGCCCTGTCACTGCATGTGTGTAGCCGAACTCTTTGTAACCAACGTGGAAATTTCAGCTTAATCACAGTGAAACGTTTGCACCACACATAAGTTAATGACATGATGACAGGGAAGAGAGAAGCCTTAGCTTTTTGCTACAAAAAGATTGAATGCTCTGATTATTATGGTTTTTATTTTAGATCAATGTATCTAGGATTACGCAGACAGTGACCTCCTGCAGCCATTACATGGAAATACCATATTTGCACTGCACGTAAGGTAAGGTCATGATGTGGTGACGCTGAAGACACAAGCCTTAGCTTTCTGCTGCAGCTATTATGGCTGTCATTTAAGATGGATTTAAACAGGATCATTCAAACAACAATCTCCTGCAGTCGTCCACAGGAGGTCCAGTTTTAAAGGGTTAAATATATCTGAAGGGAACACAGAGACACCAGCCAACAGCTCACCAACAGTGTGAACTGTAGTGAGCGTGATGACCTCCAATAATCTGCTGGATTGAGTCTTTTTCTCTGTGGTTACTGCAGACATGATGTGACGTATAACAGCGGCCCAGTGAAGGCTCACAGCAGCAGAAGATGGAGGGTTAACCCTGATAAGGACCCTCTCTCCCCTCCCCCACGCAGCAGAGAGCGTATCCCCCAGTGAACACTCAGGCCTGTAAATTGTTTATCAGACACTAATGCAGGAGTCTAATCCTATTTGCATTCATATTAGTTCCCCGTATCACCGTCTGAGGGAATGACTTATTTGAATTCTTCTGAGGGGTAAATAACTTTATGCATGATATCAGTATCTTCATAATTCACATCAGTAAAGTCAATTTGGTTTAAGTGCTCCTCCGGAGACGTTGTGAGGAAACTTATTTGGAGGCGGTTTGGATCGCTGAGCGCGTACACATGAGGGCGGTAATGGAGTCTATCAGAGACGCTCTCACATGTTTCCCCTCAGAGGGTTAAACTCACAGTCAGCTCTGAGCTGCAGGAGCGTGTTTCACTTTCACTTTCTGCCCTGTTTTTATTCAGTAATGATGAGATCGGACTGTTAATTGTCTGCAGACTTATTTATACTCACTTTACATATGAAAATAGATCAGTTTATTTCAAACATTGTGACCACCATCATGTGCCTTACAGTCTATGCTTTAAACACAGGCAGTGTTGTAGACAGTGGTGGTCAATGAGGTCATTAAATACATGGCAACATGTGAACAGAGAATTGTTTTCACTATATCACTGATTTGCTCGGTTCTGCTATTTTTAAAATGTCTTCATCATCTCTTACTTTCGTATCTTGCTTGAACTACGCTACACTGCCCCTACGAGCTCCGATGGTGCAGCTCCATTGTGTCTGTATCCGTAAGCTCTCAGAAAATGTGCAAATACAGATGACGTGAACGCAGAGTACGAACAGAAGGTCTCATGTCCATATACTTATCTAAGCCCTTACTTTGTGTTGGTAAATGGACCTGCACTTGTATAGCACCTTTCTACTCTTCCAATCACTCAAAGCGCTTTTGACACTACCAGTCACATTCACCCATTCACACACACACATTCATACACTGGTGGCTGTGTCACCTGCTACTCAGTTTTTAACACACTCACACACTGATGGAGCAGCCATCAGGAGCAATTTGGGGTTCAGTATCTTGCTCAAGGATACTTAGATGTGCGGACCAGAGGAGCCGGGAATCTAATCTCAACCCACTCTACCTTCTGAGCTAAAACCACCCCAGCTTGATGTTAAAATATTGTGGAGAGTTTTATTAGTAAACTGTAACTAGAAAATAAAGGATGTTTTGCTGCCTCTCACAGCAGCTGGAGTCAGACAAAAAAAACCTTAATTTTATACCTTTTAAGGTGGAACATTAACTTGTAATTTTACTCAATGCATGAGTTGACAGCGTGAATCCATCAGCACACCTTAAATTTCAATGCGACGACTTTGACCATCACTTTGGTTTTTATATGACAGACAGTTTTCGTAATGAGTGGATCTTCAAGTGTTTAAAAATATATATCAATTTTGACTGGATTATGTGAACTGCATATATTCTAATCCTCACTTGGAGAAAAAAAAGCATCATAGAGTGTCGTTCCTGTGGGCCCCAGCAACACTAAACCCCTGAGCTTGCCTGAGAAGGACTAAATGCACAAAGCTGCTATTTCTAAATATCCCATGGAGAGAGACTCTCACTGCAGCCTGTTTTATTTTGTTCTGAAAATGTCAGCGTGCAGCCTCGCTCTGTGGACGATAAACAAGGTGCAGACTGATAAAGGAGGAAATACAGTGAGTGCTGGACGGAGCAGTGAGTGACAACAACTTGGCCCAAATTTAAGAGTACTGTTTGCGGTGGAAATGCTAGGGTCTGAGTACCATGTCTGAAGGGTTACTGTTGGTTCCAAAGGTACCATACTGAAGTGTTTGGTGGAAACGGGGCTTAAAATAGTTCACTAAAATAGACTAATTGTTTCAATTCTAAATCTAAGGTTAAACAATCCCATAAATTATCTGAAAAACAGACACCACAAAGCTAAAAACAAAGCTGTTATTCCATTGTGGAGATATTTCACAGACCAAATGTTTTAAAGACCTCCACAATCATTGGTATGTGTAAAAAACTAAATGTGTGAATGTGAATTAAAAATGTATCGGTGAAAGATAAAAAGAAAACTGTCCAGACGTTCGTGATGAAAGTGATAATTTCTCATCTCATCAGTCAAAACACATTCTTTCTAGAAATAAAAAATATTTAAAACACTTCAGGGTGAACAAATACATTATTGAAAACATTAAATCTACGGTGTGACGTGCGGAATAATTACAGCTCTAAAACCCACAAACCCGGAGCACAATATGAAAACATGTAAAATGGTTTTGAAGAAACAGAAAAAAGCAAAGTGTCAGATTGATGAAGAGAAGCTGTCAGGACGGCGGGGCTTTGAACCTGATCAGAGACATCGTTTAAACAAAGAACAAAGGCAGCAAATGTGGAGAAGAAAGCTACCTGAGAGAGCCGAACACAAAGAGAGGAAGACGAGAGCTGAACACATGAATATACATGATTCTGTCTCTGCGCTCACCTCTTCTGCCTGAGTGATTACCAGCGCTGGGACGCTGCCACCTGACTCCTCAGATGCCTCCTCATTGGCTGGTGTCAGGTCCTGGTCCTGATTCTGATCCCGGTTACAGTCCATTCGATCCTGGTCTTGGTCAGAGCCAGTGTGTCCCTGATGCTCGGCTCGGTCCAGACCTTGAGGTGACGCTAAGTATAAACACAATCAGACTTTACAATCAAAACATTTTGAATAAAAACACAAGAGGGTGTTTATTTAGTGTTAATAATAATAGATTAATATTAAAAATATGTCACTATGTTCCTTCCATCCATCACACTGGTTTATGTTCTCAATACAAATTTGTGTCTATTTACTTTTTTTGCTGTCTGTGAATACTTCAATACCCATGATCCTCAGCTGAGGTCTGAGATGTCATTTAGGGTGGTAGTGAATTAAAAAGGCTTTGTGGTTCAATTCGTTATTAAACATGTTGTCACGGTTACTGAATTCATCATATCTGAATTAGAAAGTCAATTAATTGAAGCTGCAGATGATAAAACCAAATTATTATCAAACCACTCTTAATGTGTAGCTCTGTGATTGGCTGTTTGTTTCTGAAATGCACCCTGGGAGTCTGTCTAACCCTAACCCCCCGTCTTTATGTCCACAGGCTTCCTGTAGCTTTGACATCAGGCAGTTGTTCATCTTTTGTTCTAATAATTTAAACTGGGGAGTAGGCTAAAAGAAAAAATTTTAGAATATATTTTACACAGTCCATGCTTACTTTGTACATCAGTTACTCTGTAAGTTAGTTACACTTTACTGTAGTTACTTCATATGCTAGTTACTCTGAACTTTAGTTACTCTGTGGCGATTTGAATCTGAGTAGCGTTCTTCATGTTGAGGTAACAGGATGGCTTTCTTGTTATTTGCTGTCACCACATCTGGAACCATAAAAGGTAGACAGCTAATGATAGCTAGCCCCACCCTCCCTAGAATCAAAGGTCTGCTGAATCACTGGTAAAAAAAAACCTCTTATAACGTTTGTGGTCTGCAGCTACAGTTTTAGTGTGTTGTCAACAGTCCAAAAACTCAAAAATATTAAGTTTATAATCAAAGAACACGAAAACAGGCAAGATCTCTCTCGTGAGAAACTGAACCAGTGAATTTTTGGTACTATAGCACAACTGACTTAAATGATGATTCAGTATCAGAACTGTCTCTAATCTGCAGATCGATCAGTAAAACTTCAAAGTATCTCTTTGCATGTTGTTTCTGTGGTCACCTCTGTGTTTGTGGCAGCAGCATTAAAGTTCCTGATAAGTCATTTGTTTTTGCAGCATTAATGATCTGAGCACAGACATCGGCCTCACACTGACATGTGCAGAGGATTGTCACAGTGAAAGTGTGATCACACCTCAACAACAAGTGTTTCCTGTTGTGGTCTTTAGCTGCAAACTTTAACTGACTGAGAGACTTGCATCTCAGCTTTATCCTTGTTCAGCTTTAACTGCTCTTCTACAAACTGTTGTTTCAGTGCATCTATACACAGTAACCAACGACACCAGTTTCACTGACAGGAGACAGTTAATCTACGTTCAGACCTGCAGACACAGTCGGCCAATCGATGCATCCTGTGTGTGAAATTTGAGGTTTCATTCTTTTAGTCATCAGCCTGTTTCAGGTGGTACTACAAGTCTAGGTGGTATAGAGGTTAAGATGCCACCAGTAAACCTCTTCTGTTGCATGCCATGTCTCACCCCTCACTTCCTGTCATCTCACTCTGTACTTTCGTCTCTCAATAAAAAGAAATACCACAGACTACATGTTGTGATGTGGCACCTGTGACATCACTTCCTCTCTGCAGGGCAGTCAGTTGGACTCCGATAAACACGGGTGACAGAAGGAGACACTCTGCCAGTTCAAAGGAAAGGTCAAGATGAGAGTTAAATTTAAACTGACTATATTTTCTGCGTGTGTTTAGAGATTACTGGTCATCAGTTCCTCTTTAAGTCATTTTTTTAATCTCGAGAGCCCATTCTCAGCTCAGTCATGAGAAGAAAATGTTGGCATTGTACTTTTTTGCAAATCATGATTACATTACATCTGTACGTTTCACATGCATCATATTAACATTTCTAAAGTGACATAGTATATGAGCTGACTTTGTCATCTGGAGGTGGAGGGGATCGTGGATGGTGTGACACCTAGGAGAGACGCCTGCCAAGCTGCAGACCACTGTTCAAAACCAACAAACAACAAATCAGTTGTTTCCTGCGGCTTTTTAGGCATCAAATGTGGATGTTTTTTAGAAACTGTCCCTGTTTTTCCAGTGGGGATTGGACCCCAAAAAGTAGTTACTTTCCACAGAGACATCAATGGCTTCTCAAGCTGGGATTGTGTCACCAGAACTGGTTATTTCAAGCCAAAACAATTAGCTTTTCCTAACTATAACCACGTGATTTTGTACCTTAACATAACTACATTTTAACCACAGCATTGTTAAAATGTAAAAGGTGCAATGTATCCTCTACATACATGTGGTTTGCAGAAATGTACAGTGCCAAAAAAAATTCCGGTGATTGGGTTGCTTTTCTTACTGTGCATGTATAAGCCAGGGTTTCCGTTATCTGGTAATTGCAGTTTCTTGTTAGTTTGGGTTTTTTTAACCAGGAAAATCTGTTTAAGTCAACAATGTGAATTTCTCCAGTCATGATGTCGGTTGAAAAAAAGCCTAGCAGGCGAAATACATGGGACACGGACGTAGCGCAGCACATCTGCCGAAGATTAAGATAAACGACATAGAACTGTGTAAAAATTAAAAACGTGTATAATCTGTTTACAAAGTATTAAAATGAACACCTCACTGTAACAGAGGCAATGTGACGCAGCAGAGCAACTTTGTGGGCGTTTTTATATTTCACAGTAAAATAAATGTAAAAGGTAACAACAGTTTTTAACACAGCTGTGAGACAGTAGAATAAAAGTAAAATAATTCCCTCTGAAATGGAGTGAAAGTAGAAAAATATCACAAAATGGAAATACTGCAGTAAAGTGCCAATAAATCAATCCTCACCTGAAGCTCCATCTCCTGCAGGATTTTTGTCTACTCGCTGCTCCTCCAGGTGGTCCTGAGGATCTGGATCACATTTCTTATTCTGTGCTTCGTCTACAGTATGATCTCTGTCTGCACCCTGAACCTGGTCTGGACTGGAGTGAGGACTCTGTTGCTCCAGATCCTGCTTGAGACTCTCAGGATCCTGTAGGGTGTCCTGGTTCAGGTCTTGCAGTGAATGCACGTCCTCAGTTTTGGAGCGCTGGAGCTCATCATCCAGAGTGGATTCTGGGAAATTTGCCTCCATTATAAGGAGAGTCGTCTTCTGTCAGAGAGTTCAGCTCTGGAACGAGATATCAAAACTACTCAGTGACTCATATTCTTACATCATGTTTATTTATTTTACAGCTTTCATCCTCTGATTTCTTGAACTATCCCATTAAACAAGTCTCCTGATACTGATTAAACAACTTTGATGCAGGTTCATCTTATGTGTTCTGGATTTAGGTGACCAGAAAACTAAATCAAGTGTTGGTCGTACTCTCGTCTTTATAGGAATCACCAAAATGGTGATCTGCAGGCCAGAAATATTAAAACATAAACCTCAGTTTAGTTGAAGTCCTTTAGACATTTCATTACAGATATAACCTGCAGACACTGCTGCTGAAAACTTAGCAATCTCCTCCATGTTCTCATCCAAACTAGTCAAGTACAGCTGCTTTGTCAGTGGACCTACACGTCAAAATATGATGCACTAGGTACCCTCCTGCGTCCGTTTTGGATTTCAGGGATGGCATTTAAATTTACACCTGTTACATGCCTTGTGTCTTTTCAAAATATACTGTCATCTTTACAGGAAATGCACAGTTTCTGCTAATCAGATACAGTCTCCTCTAAAATAAAGTAGGTAAAACCTTTTTTGTTTTTAGGTTTTGGTTCCTGAGGTTTTGGTAACAAAAGCACGTTGTTAGATTCAGAAAAAAACATCATAGTTTGGCTTAAAACAAGTACGCTTGTTACTAAAGTAATTTCATGTCTTGTGACATAGTTCATTAGCTTGGCATGCAACACATACTAGCAGACTATGTTGTTATTAATATAACTCCACTGACTTTTGGTTTCACACAGGAAACAAACAGTTTGACTCAACCACCTCCCCTCCTACCTGCTCTATTAAGACTCTCTCACTGTTGATGCTATGGTTGTTGCCAGTTGCATCACAAATTGTTGCCAAACTGTTGCCGTTCGGTGCAACGGCATGAAGAATGCCTCTGTGCGTCAGTGTCTCATGCCGAGGTCCTCTGACAAAGCAGCAGCATTTGATAAGTTGATAAGTTGGATTGTTGTCACCCGATGCATTTCATACTGCCACAAAGGGTGCCTCCGTGCGTCGGTGTGTGATGTTGAGATCAGGAGGTTAGTCTAGGGTTAGCACTGTTGGAATATTCAGCTCGTTCTCACTCCAAACTCGTCAAATACCACCGCTCTGTCAGTGATGTTGCTGTTGGACACCAATGCACAGATACACCCTTCACAGTGATATGATACACACTGTGGGCATGAGTTTTAGGGGCAGCGGGCAGGAACCCAACTCCTCAAATACCGCCACTTCGTCAGTCGATGTCAGCATCAGTTATGGACAGAGAGGCACCCTTCGCAGCGGTATGACACGCATAAGGCAGCATGTTTTTTTTCTAAACCTAACCACGAGCTTTTGTTGCCTAAACTTAAGGAAGTAAACCTGAAAATGAAGCATTAACCCTACATTGTAAGTTTATTTTGAAAAAAAAAAACTGTATGCAGAAACTGTACATTTCCTGTGGACATGGAAATGTATTTTAAAAACCCATCCGTAAACGTCCAAGGCTGACATGGGAGGGTACCCAGAGGGTCATATTTTGACATGTAGGTCCACTAAAAAAATAGCGGTATTTGACAACTGGGATGAGAACGTGTTGGAATATCAGCCGAATATAATACGGACCGACAGTTTAAACCTCTTCAGTCTAACAAATGAGTAGACTGCAAAGGGTTAACTCAATACTCAATATTTTTTTTCCCCTTCAACCACCACCACCACTGCCCCACTCGGACCTTTGCCGCCTTAACTTTCATCCTTGTCCCGCTGTGTTTCCCCCAATGCCTCCGGGGGCCGTTACACTATAACGGCATGCCTACGATAAAGGACGCCTTTTTTTCATTGGTTTCTGACGTTCCAAGTCACTGACCAAGCACCAGATTTCAATGACTTTGGAGTGAGACTGTGTTCCCTGTCATGAGACACTGTGGGAACATCCACTCATTTCATTCTTCTTCTTTTCAATGTCAATAACACGTCTATACAATAGTTATTACAGAAGAAAAGATCAGTGCGACGGCTGATTCAGTACTTCTCTACAGTAGTTCTATAACCACATACAGCCAGCTCTGACATCATCTCTCATTATGTTTCAGTCAGGTGGGACGCTGTACGAGATTTCCTTTGTTTGAGACATTAGAATCTGTGATGTCTTCATTTTATTTATTTGCTGTCAGATAACACTCAGTAAACAAACAGTAAATCCTGTCCTGCGGTACTTTTACTGTATACGAACGTGTACTGTATCATCTGAAGCCATTATCCGCTCTGTGAAGTCTCCTCACTTCACAGCAACATTTCCAGCACTTAATAGAGGAGTCCCAGGGGTGGTAATTATGTTTGAGCACAGATAACAAGGATTGCATTTCATACTTGGATAATAACTATTAAAAAGAGTGTTTTCCAATTAATTAAACACACTGTCTTTAAGTAACCTCTGGACATTTGCCCTGCGGGCTAAGCTAATTTATGAGGTACTGGGGGAAAACAAACGAGTGCTCCTTTCATGTGAAAACCTTCACAAAAGAGTGGGTACCATGGAGAATAGGAGCAGAATATTCAACTTTGTACATGCAAATTGTTAACATAACTTTTTGATATGATAAAACCGACTGCGGTGTTGTTTCAGGCCTACTGGGGGTCTCGACTGGGCGATGATGAAAGAGTCATGTGAGCTTTTCCGAGCCATTACTTCCTCCTGCAGGAGGCTGCGTGTATTTAATATGAGCCCGAGGAGAAGCCTCTGGAGTATCATTACCAGCAGAGGAGAAGAAGAGGTGCGTTCACCTCCGCCGCCGTGCAGCGCTTTAATGAAAGATGCTTAAAAAAGCGTGAAAATGCCATCCCATAATCTGCTCGACCCATCTGTAGAGGAGCAGCTTAAAACGGCCCATTTCACCCCGGCGGTGCAGTCATGCTCATGATGTGCTTAGAGGGCCTCCTTAAGGAGAATGTTTTCACATTACTCAGGCTTCATTACGCCAAATCAATATTCGTTTAGCATCGCAGGTTATAGACTCCTCCAGGAATCAAACCTCCATCCTCACAGCCGATCAGGAAAATATATCGACACTTTTAATTCAATGTTTTCTCAGCTGCAGCGTTTAACGAGGAAAATGACAGTTAACGAGGAGAGTCACATCTCTGCTGCTGCCGCTGATGAGAACCTTCACAAATCATTTAACTGTGTTTGATTTAACTCTGCATCAGCAGAGTTGTTTCCTGTAAATTGACTCTGACAGTGTTGGCATCAGGAGTTTTAGCTCCTGACCTGCACTGACACCGGGAACACAAAAAGTCCTGAGGCTGAGAGCAGCTCCTAACTGAGCGAGTGAGAAGAATCTAAAAATAAAGCTCAAGTCTTGACACTCTCCGAGGTCTGAGAGTATCTTACAGCGTTCCCATGCTGATGAAATTACTGCAAAAGTTAAGAAATTAGAAAAACAGTTTTCAAGGCCTAGGAATGGTTTGGAATGGACAGCCTTTCTGTGCAGAGTTTGCATGTTCTCCCTGTGTCACTGTGGGTTTCCTCCAGGTGCTCCAGCTTCCTCCCACAGTCCAAAGACATGCAGGTTAATTGGTGACTCTAAATTTTCCGTAGGTGTGAATGTGAGTGTGAATGGTTGTCTACATCATCTGGGACAGGTTCCAGCCCCCCTGCGACCCCAAACATAATAGCTGAGTCCACAGGGACTTGACTTGGGAACCGTAAGCTCAAGTCTCTGTTCGGACCAAGTATGGAGTGTGGACTGGTAGCTGGAGAGGTGAGGTGAGCAAGGCACTGAACCTCCAACTGCTCGAGGCACCTGTCTAAGGCAGCCCCCTCACTTTGACATCTCATCATTTAATGCATGTATAGATCCTGTTTGTGCGTGCGTTTGTATTTTGGGCCTGTGTGTATATGACAACAGTGTGAAAAAATTCCCCTTAATAAAGTATATCATCTTCTTCTAAAACACTTAAAGACAAATTGTTGCAGTTTGGGTCCAAACTCTTCCTCCTTGAATGAAACTCATGTTGAAATCATTCAGCGCAGTGATGAAGGAAGTATTCAAGTCCTTTACTTAAGTAAAAGTCCTGCACTGAAAATGTTAGCTTAGTAAAAGTGTGTAAGTACAATCAGGTAAATGTATTTAAGAAATAAAAGTACTCTGCAGAAAATTCTAAATCTATCCATCCATTTTCAACTGCTTATCTGGGTCCAGGTCACGGGGGCAGCAGGCCAAGCAAAGCACCCCAGACGTCCCTCTCCCCAGCAGCACTTTCCAGCTCCTCCAGGTGGACCCCGAGGTGTTCCCAGGCCAGATGAGATATGCAATCCTTCCAGCATGTTCTGGGTCTGCCCCGGGGCCTCCTAATAGTGGGACGTGCCCAGAACACCTCTAACAGGAGGCGCCCAGGAGGATCCTGATCAGATGCCCGAACCACCTCAACTGACCCCTTTCAACGCAAAGGAGCAGCGGCTCTACTCCGAGCTCCCTCCAGATGTCTGAGCTCCTCATCCTATCTCTAAGGTTGAGCCCAGCCACCTCACAGAGGAAACTCATTTTGGCTGCTTGTATCAGCGAACACATTCTTTCAGTCACTACCCAGAGCTGATGACCATAGGTGAGGGTTGGGATGTAGATGGACCAGTAAATCGAAAGCTTCGCCTTCCAGCTCAGCTAATAAATCACACTCACAATTAACCCAAGTAAAGTAAAAGTAACTCAGATTTGTACTTTAGTGAATGTACTTAGTTACATTCCACCACTGATTCGTTGTGACTTTCACTCACAGAGGATAATTATCTGTGAGAATAAACATCCTTAAATCCACTTAGAAATCTTAAAATAAAAAGGCTGCAGAACCTGAGAATCACCTTGTTTTTAGGTGTCCTTCAGTATCAAAGCAATCCAGTGATAGTTTTTCTGTACGTCTACGGATACTCTGCAGACAGGAGCTGCTCACACATCATCCAGCACACTGTGACTACATGTGGACAGACTGGCTCAAGTTGCAGCTCACAGCTAATCACTAAATTCACTGTGATATTTTACTTCCTGTTTACACTCTTCAAAGTGTTGTGGGAACTGTATCTACAAAGTAAAAGCACGACTAAAACCGCAGTGATAAAACTCAATAACATCATGTCGCTCTATAAACGATTAATCAAGCAGATAAATCAGTAAAGAGAATAATGTTAGCTGCAGCTGTAGTTTACACACACACACACACACACACACACACACACACATTAATTGAGAGGAGCTGTACACACACAGCTCTGTACCTTAAATAGCTGCTGGATAGTTCAGTAGTTCGGATCAACAGCAATTAATCAATGAAGCTCCTGACGGCAGCTCGGCCTGCCACCTGCACGCTGCTCTCTGCTCTTACCTGTAGATCTCTGCAGCAGCAGAGCCTCAAACACCTCCCAACTCCTGCGTCCATCCAGAGCGGAGACGACACACTGACCGCATCATAACTACAACAATACAGACCTGATGAAGACTGACGCTACTTTCACTCCTCAGTCTTCCTTCAGACACTCTGCTCTGCTAATTATAGGACGCACAAATCAGATTAGACTGCGGCTGAGAGCAGAGCTTAAACACACACTGACCTCGAGCCCACGCTACTCTGACAACACCTCACCGGCTGTTTGGACACTATAATCTTTACATTATTAGAATTATTATTATTAAAGAGAATGCAGTGTGAGAGCATTTATACATTTTAATGTTACTGAGCTGCTTCCAGGACTTTAAACTGCTCATACACTTACAGAACACTGCAGGATCCATCCACACAGTGTCTATACTACCAGTACTGGAATCAGAATCAGGGTTATTGTCAGCCAGAGATGGTATTTTGGTGCATAAAAATAAATACAGTAAGAGTAAATGAAAGATTAAATGCACCTGCACTTCTATAGCTGACACGAGTCACATTCACACACTGGTGGCCGAGGCTACCATACAAGGTGCAACCTGCTACTCAGTTATGAACACACACACACCAATGGAACGGCCACTGGGAGCAACTTGGGGTTCAGTATCTTGCTCAAAGATGCTTCAACATGCAGACCGGAGGAGCCGGGGATTGAACCGACAATCTTCAACCTACTCCGCCCGATTAAAGCAAGCACCACAACAGTCAAGAGACTTAAATAAAACAGATAAATTGTCAGTAAAAATATTACGAATTATATTTCCAATATATAAAATGGAAGAGCTGTGCAGAACAATAGATCCATCTCACGCTCTGGACTCATTATCTCATCACAATTCATACAATAATCATCTGTGTCACGTGTTGTAATGAGATTAGAAAAAACGCCTCATGTTTGCTAAGTTATTTGGGGTAATTAAAGGGTTAGTTCAGATATTTTGAAGTGGGGTTGTATGAGGAATTTATCTATAGTCAGTGTATGACATACAGTAGATGTCAGTCGGCATGCCTCCAGTTTGGAGAAGCAGGCAGGAGTCCGACACAGAAGCTATGCAATGTGCTGCTGTGGACAAAATGTATTTGACACCTAAAAAAAAGTCCCACTTAAAATAAATCAGTATCAGTCTAAGTGGACGTTATATTGAGAGTATTTTA
The DNA here is from genome assembly GCF_006386435.1 of Epinephelus moara. Lineage (NCBI taxonomy): Eukaryota > Metazoa > Chordata > Actinopteri > Perciformes > Serranidae > Epinephelus > Epinephelus moara. The sequence goes on along the minus strand of NC_065525.1, from coordinate 38,327,220 downwards.
CCTTAATGTCAGACAGCCTGTTCCAATAGGGAAGCTGTTAACGACTTCAGTTCTCCTCAAAGCCAGACTCCATTGACAAAAACAGTCATTTTAGCTTGCTGAACACAGGAGCTGCTGGTCTACCACTGCCTCGATCAACTAGTTAGTTTATGTTATTGTGTGACTTTGGAGAATCTGAACAAACCCTTTACACACTAAAGTCACTAAATGACAAAAATTAACCAATTGATCAAGGCAGCAGGAGACCAGCAGCTCCCGTGTTCAGCAATGCTAAATCACTGTTTTTCTCAATGGAGTCTGGCTTTGAAGAGAGTGATGTAACGGCTTCATTTTCCGTTGGAAATCACTGTCTGACATTAAGGTAAAGTGGTGAAAATATTCTAATTATAGTGTTCACTTAAGCTGATATTGATTTTTTTAGGTGGCTAAAATATGTTTTGTTGCTGACCCCGTCTATAGCAGTACATCACTGAGTATCTGTGTCTGTACTCCTGCCTGCTTCTCCAAACTGGGGTGTTCCAACTTACATCTACTGTATGTAATATACTGTCTATGGATACGTGCCTCATATGACCCCACTTAAAAAATGTGAACTATCCCTTTAAAGTAAATTTAGTGCTATCCTGTTACAACGCTCATAAATAAGGGCACAATAGCTGCTTTTAATGATAAAACAAATTACTCAGTGATGTTATTCTGATGCTCGCCCAAACCACACAGCCCAAACATGTGTTTCCATCCACATGTTTAATGCATACTGTACGCTTTATTCCAGGGCTGGTCGGCCTTCATTGACTTTTCAAAGGCTCAGTCAGTGGTATTTGTTCATTTATAAAGCCACACTGGGTAAACTCCCTTCATACATTTGTAATTTGATTGAACAGAGATCTGATTGTAGCTACAGTAACTGAAACTACATGAACTGGTCTCTGATTTTAAAGCGCTCATAAGTACAAGGATGAATAAGTCGGTTGGGTCTTGTCATCGGTGTCATAGGTGTGCTAATACTTCGACAGGCTACTGTGTATCTTTGTTTTTTATTGTGTTGTTGTTTGGCTGTAACTTTCTGTGAGCTGCTGTCTTGGCCAGGTCTCCCTTGTAAATGAGATTGTTGATATCAACGGGACTTACCTGGTTAAATATGTTAAATAAAAAAATTTAAAAATAATTTGTGTGGAAAAATCACAGGGGAAACACAAGAAACAAACAACTGATGAAAGAGCCAGATACTGACAAAATAAGGCAAAGCTAAGACGCTGTTAGGAAGTACTCGTTTGAAGACATTGTGACTTTATTATCATTGACAGTGTTTAGGGTTTTATACTTATCAGGTCCTACTTACCCCAAATAGCAAGGAGAATTTAAAAATGCATGCAAAACAATATAAATATAATACTAATATTCACACAGCAGACTTTGGTCGAGTTTTATTCTGCAGATTCTGTTCAAATTGGAGCTAAATTTGGATGGAAACAGTGTGAAGCAGTGGATCCATTATTTTGGGGGTTTTGGGGAACGCAGCATCACCTCTCTCTCGGCCGCTCTCCTCCCCTCCTCCCTCCTCCTCCTCCCTCCTCCCTCCCTCTCTGTCTCTCTCAGTCGGTCTCAGTCTCAGCAGTGTTCAGTCGAGCAGCAGCGGAAGTGGAAAACTTGCAGTAGAAACACACAAACTGAACTCAGCACCTCCTGCGATGCTCCTGGATGCTCCTCCGTTTTTAAACCTCCTCTTCCCTCCTTTTCTTCTTCTTCCTCTTCTTCTTCTCCTCCTCTTCTTCCCTCTGCCGTCTCGGGGAAACGCGCGCTGTGGCTCTCCGATGTGAGTTCGCCCGTGCGTAATAGTCCGGCTCCGTGCGCGCCGTCATGGCTTATCCTCAGGGTTTCCTCTTCCAGCCGTCCGTGTCCCTGTCTCTGCACTCCTGCCCGTCCTTCAGCTCCGGGGTCATCTTAGGACCGAGGACGGAGGAGCTCGGCCGCTCCTCTTCGGGCTCAGCCTTCGCTCCGTACTCGGGATCAGCGACCTCTCCCGGCTTCAACTCCCACCTACCGTACGGCGGGGAGCCCCGGGCCGCCGCCACCCTCAGCTCGTTTGTGGTGAGTGTCGATCCGCAGCGGAGCGGCAGGTGCAGCTGGGGTTGAGTTCAGGTTCTGGGGTTTTAGTTGGTGAAAGTGTCGCTTGTGGTGCGTCACGGAGCTCAGTGCGTAAAAGGAAAGTGTTAAAGAAGCTGCGTTTGAAAGTGAAGCTTTAATATTTGTGCGTTATGGATAAAGTAATGTATATGTATTTTGTCATTATGAACCATTAACTGTGTGGCTGGAACATTTATTTACTTATTAACATTTATTTAGCTGAATGTTTGTAAAAGTTTTTATTTTTAACCACACTCAGCAAACATCAGTCATCAGTTCTTGTCCTTCACAAATCTGTTTATAATTTCATGTTTCTTAATGTTGGTGAAAATATATTAAAAGCAGGATAACGCGCTAAAATCCGCGAGCTGTGTTCGGATAAACAAAAACAAAATCACTTTTCAGAGTAATATTATTATTATTTTTATCCCCAAAATCATTTAGTCAGGAGCTGCACCTGTTCCCTTTTCTGCTATTTTTTTGGTTTAATTGTTTTTGTTGCTTATTATTTTACAAATCCTTCCCTGAAATTAATTTCATTTATTGCAGAAACTTCAGTCACACCTTTTCCATGTTTGTATTAGAGAGATTTTAATACATTTTTCTTTATTTACAATTTATTAAAGAATTAACAAAAACAGCTGAATCCATCAACACTCCAGTGATAACAATAGTAATTCTTTTTGTGTGTGAAAATAAAAATGGATGTTTCAGCTTTAATTTGAAAGATTAAAATGTGATTGAAAGAAAGGAAAGAAAAAAATAATAACAATAATAATAATAGTAATAGAAAAAAAAATAGATTTAAAGTACGTGGACTGTTTGTGGTGCAGATGGCCTGGGTGGTTTTTGTTGGTTATGAATGCACAACACTGCTGCGTGTAAATTAAATTCTGTTTGTGTGTGAAAATAAAAGCAGATGTTGTGGCTTTAATTTGAAAGATTAAAGTGTGATTTAAAGAAAGACAAGAAGAAATATAATAGTGATAACATAATCCAAAGTAGGTGGACTGTCGGTGGTGCAGACAGTCCGGTTGGTTTTTGTTGGTCGTGGTTGGTTCTGAATGGTTCTGGTTGGTTCCGCAGGGTTCTGCATGCACAGAGCTTCTGTGTCCAAATTAAATTCTGTTTGTGTGTTTTAATTAAACCTTTATTTAACCGTGTTAGTCTCATTTAGATTAAGAATCTGCTCGTTAGAGGAGAGCTGCCAAGAAAACAGCTTCATCTCACAAACGTTAAAGCTACAGACAGAGTGTGTGTGTGTGTGTGTGTGTGTGTGTGTGTGTGTGTGTGTGTGTGTGTGTGTGAAGTCATGCAGAGAAAATAAAAAGAAAAGAGAAGAAGAAGATCTCAGCTGGGAGGTCAAACATCTCATTTATAGTTTCCACTGATTAATGATTTCTTGGCTTCCTGTTTCAGAGTCCCAGCTATGATCCGTCCTCAGGGATCTCTGGCTCCTTAGACTACCACCCGTTTGGGCCCCTGGGGCCGTACCCGTACGGAGACCCCTCGTACAGGAAGAACGCCACGCGAGACGCCACGGCCACGCTGAAGGCCTGGCTCAATGAGCACCGGAAGAACCCGTACCCCACCAAGGGGGAGAAGATCATGCTGGCCATCATCACCAAGATGACCCTGACTCAGGTGTCCACCTGGTTCGCCAACGCCCGCCGGAGGCTGAAGAAGGAGAACAAGATGACCTGGACCCCGAGGAACAGGAGCGAGGATGAGGAGGAGGAGGACAACATCGACCTGGAGAGGAACGACGACGACGACGAGCCGATGAAAGCCAACAGCGACGAGCCAGAGACGAAGAGCGACACTGGTGAGTGGAGTGAGGAGGAAGAGTCTCTGTTTCAGCTGAAGCTCTTTAGTCAATCAGACCTTTAAATTATTAGTCTATTAATCAATTAATCCTTTAATTAATCAGTACATTGACAGAAAATTAACCAGCAGCTATTTTGATAGTCAATTAATCGTCATCTCTTAAATAAAAATGTCAAATGTTCTCTGGAAGTTGAATACTCTCTGGTTTTGTTTTTTCTTTTACGTCAGAAAACTGAACATCTTTGTGTTTTGGACATTTTGTCGAACAAAACAAGACATTTGAAGACGTCACATTGAGCTCATGCTCTGACATTTTATAGACCGAACAACTAATCAATTAAACAAGAAAATAATCAACAGATTAATCAATAAACTTTAAACCATGACACCAACTCAGACTGCTGATTCGATGCTACAACACTAACAGAAAGTCGTGACATGAAGAATCAAACGTTCTCTGGTTGCAGCTTCTTTGATTCTCTCCTTTGTCAGCGAAGTACTCGGATCCTTCAGTAAAAGTCGCAGTACTGCACTTTAAAAATACTTCATTACAACTTAAAGTCCTGCAATAAAAATGTCACTCAAATTAAAGTACTTTTTTTTTGCAAAAAAATAGAAAAATGCCCCCTGTAAGTGTTTCACTATCATATAATAATATATTTCTATTACTGATGCATTCTGTGTGACCAGGATTTTGCAGTCAATGTGGAGCTCATTTTCATAGTTCTGCACACTGTTTCATCTTCAACAATGCAAACAACCCTAAACCTTTAACTATAATGTTCTATAAACTGAATCTATATAGAAACAAGTGACTACAGCTGTGGAAAATTAATTTAAAAAAAAAGTAGCATTAAATTGAAAAAACTCTAGTAAAGTACACTCCACCACTGGTCTTACATCCTCTAATAACTGAAAGCTACCTGCAGACGAGACGTCGGGCTGTTGAACGTTCTGTAGTAAGCATGTGTGACTAGTATTTAAGTAAATGTGTATAGTTGTATAATGACAAATATTTTATCCGCTTTAATTAAATCTGCATGTCACCAGTTTCAGGTCAGATCGACTCATCAGCTCGTCCGCTTATATATTTGAACGTTTTTTCACAGCGTCACGCTGCGGTCTCATATGGAACTCTTTCCTTTGCTCAGTGTTTTAGGGGCTGCTAATAATAATTCATTATGTATTAATATGTGGATTATTTTCTAAATGAATCAATTAATCATTTGATGTATAAATGTCAGAAAATGATTAAATATGTCAATATCTTCAAATGTCTTGTTTTATTCACAGCCAAAATATATTCACTTTACTTCACATTCAGAGGCATCATTTTGGCTTTTGTTTCATAAAAAATGACTCAAACTGATATTACTCCATCAAAATAGTTGGCAATTATTTTATATCAACCAGCTAATCATTGCAGCTCTAATGTTGTTTATAGTTTCATTATGTTTGTTTCATGTCAGATTGAATCTGTGAGCTTTTGTCTGTTTGTTTATGAAAAGTGTGTCGGTGGTTTAAAACCAAAAATATTAATTAATTAATCAAGAAAATAAAATGTTGATTAATTGATTAAAAAAAATAATGATTAGTTGCAGCCATATGTGGATGTTAGTGTGTGTGTGTGTGTGTGTGTGTGTGTGTGTGTGTGTGTGTGTGTGTATTTCCTGCTGACCTGTATGTTTATGTACGTGTGTGTGTAGCTTCTCGTCTTCCTGCCTCTGTGGGGACCTCGTGCGTGTTGGTGTACAGAGAGGACAGCGGCAGCAGCAGCGACACCGACCGGAGCTTCACTGATCCCGACTTTAAAGACTCAGGGGACAGGAGGCTGCCCCTCATCCCGCGCCCCACTTCCACAGGGGCCCCTCCCCACAACACACCCCCAGGAACAGTCAGAGCATCGGAGCCGCAGCGACCATCGAGCCCACCGTCAAAGGAGCACGTTGACTCCTGCAACCCCATCCAGGGGCCAAACCCGGCCCCTAAACCCAAACTGTGGTCGCTGGCTGAGATCGCCACGTCTTCAGATAAAAGTAAAGGATGTAGTGACTCTTCACAGAGCGTAGGGGCTCCCACCCACCCCACATCCACATCCCGGACCCCATTCTCACACAGCACTGCCCTGCCCCGACACCTCTACTACACCTCCCCCTTCATCCCCGGATACTCCAGCTACGGCCCTCTGGGGCCCCTGCATGGTGGCCCCGCCTCACATTTAAATGGATTACAGCAGACGATGCTGCAGAGAGCAGAGGCCATAGCCAGAGACTGCAAACTACGCAGTCAGAGCCAGCTGGACCTGCACGAACTCAAGAAGGGCATGACGAACGTGTGACCTGAACCTTTAACACTTTATTTACTGGGACCAGTAGACCTGGACCCTGGAAGCAGTAAACCTGGGACCAGTAAACCTGGACCAGTAAACCTGGGACCAGTGACCCTGGGACGAGTGTTGGTGGAATTCTCCTGTGAAATGTCCTGGATATCAAAGAAAACTTTATCGAACACAGACTGCCTCCTGCAGAGGCCTCTGACTTTTATTTAGAAACACAAATATTCAATTTTAGACGGTTTTTCTATGTTGATAAGATGTAATCTTTGTAGTGCGTTTCTGCACAGAACATGAAGTATCATTAAAAGCTAGTTTTATTAATATGGATCTGACCACCTGCCATTTGTCAATGGATGTTACACTCTTACTCACCTTAAATTAACGACTCAGGAAAAATATGATCAGAAGCTTTTAATTAGATCAACTGCAGCGTTTCAGGAGAAACTAGATTTACCACCTTGCGGACGAATCCGACAAGTTACAGTTTACATCCATGTCTGTGAGAACACGGATGCTTCACACACATCTTCCCTCCGGTAGCGCAGAAGATCTATACAGTCAGCACAGTTTCAAGATCAGTGTCACCAATTCCGTATCTGATTGAATAACAGCCTGAAAAGTGTTTTTGCAGAACATTATGATGTCACATTGAAGTTGACCTTTGACCTTTTGGATATAAAATGTCATTTCTTCATCATCTTGTCCAGTTAGACATTTGTGTGAAATTTTGTCGAATGAATTCTTGAGTTATGGCCAAAAACACGTGGGGGTCACAGTGACCTTTGACCACCAAATTTTAATCAGCTCATTGTTGAATCCAGGTGGACGTTTGTGCCAAATTTGAAGAAATTTCCTCAAGGTATTCTTGAGATATTGCTCTGACAAGACCGGGACAGACGGAAAAACACAATGCCTCCGGCCACGGCGTAGAAAGAAGTTGAAGGATAAAGATACGCAAAAATTCTACCTCCTTCTCTTCTTCATATATCACTCAGTATGACTTCTCATTATCTCTGATGTCCATCCAGAATAAACTTCCATAAAGTCACTCAGAAGTCACAGAAAACAAGAATCATCATGTTTTTAGGTTTTCTTCTGGATCAAATTAACGGACACTTTGACTACATGGAATCGAAGAAAGGATAACAGGTTAAGAAGCTATTCAGACTCAATAGTATTAAAAAGTCTTAAATTTAATTTACAGAAGTTAAATGTCTTGTCTCTCGGCTGCTGTAGGCAGTGATGTTAATTCTAAAATCTTTCTGTATGTGATTGTAGGCTGTCAGCAGATGTTCTACACCTTTCTTTGTGGAGTTTCAGTCAAACTCCATCACTACTGCAGCTACAGCAGCCAGGAGATGTTGTGTTAGCATTAGCAGCTTTGAAGCTTCAGTGATAATTAAATGCAAATATTCAAAGCTTTGATATGATGTGATGCAACCGGGGGCGGTGTGGCATAATCGGAATCAATTATATTCATATGGGCTAATCAACAACCTGAACCCAACCCGACTTTAGCGGGACTTGGCACCCCTAAGAGTGTGAGAGAGGGGAAGAGAAGGTGGAAGGTGGACTATTGTACGCAATGTTTCTGTAAGTTATTAATAACCAAACATCAGGGGCAGGGCTGCATCACTAGACGCAAAGCAAGCACTTTATTACAGTTGGCAGGTGTGGATAACCGTCCGCAACTCTTCTCTCCTGTTTCTGTTTCTCGTCAGACTCCCAATTTCATTGCTTGAAGCGAAGGTCAATGACTGTGCTGAAGACGCTGGTCTCATTCGTGTCCAACACTTCCTTTGAATTTCCTCCACTAGTTTACTGATGAAAAAACAAAACTAAAACACAATGCATTCAAATACTGATTTAAATGTTGATTACCTTGGCAGTGATTGAAGCTCTGGAGCTTTGAAGCATTCAGGTAACTTCTTGTATGAAGGTAATATAAAATATCCACAGTGTAAATGGCGGACTCCGCCACCGACAATGAAGGCTACTATATAAAGAGATAATTACTGAATGTCAAAACATTAAATGACTACTGCAGAATAAACCAATTGGCCATAAATAGATTAAAAGATGTGGTATGATTTCATAAAAACATTCATGATTATAACGTTAAATTAATTTTTAATTGATTCATTCATTTTCTGTGGCTTATCCAGGTCCAGGTCACATTAGTTTAATTAATCATATCTTTAGAAATTATTATTATTTACTGCTGAGAAGTGCTGAAAAAATGCAATATAATAATAATAATTTCTGAGTCATATGGTCCCGACTGGTTTTCCATCAGCTTCTTTAATGTGGCCAGAATGATGTTTAAACAGGTATAAAATATTATTCTATGTGTGATTAAAAAGGTCTTAAAAAGTCTTCAATTTATCTGTGTGAAATCTGCAGAAATCCAGGGGAAGCTTGCCTAAGGCGCCAAATCTTCTCGGTCCAGCCTGTTGTTCTGCATTGTGATTTAAAGGTCCACTGTGTAAGATTTAGGGGGATTTAGTGGCATCTAGTGGTGAGGATTACACATTGCAACCAGCTGAAACTTCTCCTGGTTAAAATTCCGTCAGTCAACATGGCAGTGTAAAATGGCAATCTCCGTAGACGAAGACCTGCTCCCTATGTAGATATAAACAGCTCAATCTAACATAATTAAGACACAAAGATTCTTATTTTCAGGTGATTATACACTAAAGAAAACATACTTATATTATATTCGCCTAAATCCTACACACTGAACCTTTAAATACTTTTATCGTCTTCAAGTTGTTTCTTATTTCTGCCGCTGTCGTAACGCAACAAAAATCTACCATTCCTTAAAACACATGAAATAATAAAAACACAGCATTAACACAATTATCACAGTAAGTTAACATGTCTTGATTTCATAAGTTATCAGCTATATGCGCCGAACAGCTTCATATTTTGGGAGGATAACGAGACATATTGCTTTACAGCAACTTATAAGCCACATATCGCTGACAGGTGTTAAACAACCACAACTCAAAAACTCTACATACTCAACACACTGGAACATTTAAAGGTATACTGAGTTAACATAACACTGGAACCTCTCAGCACTAATCTAATAACTCATCGCAGAGGAGTTTCTTTCAACATTTGATGGGACACAGGTAGCTGAAGGTCAGGAGGAAAATTAAGCATCGGAGATCTGCGTTCTGGCAAATTTTTCCGCATCAATTTGCGGTGGAAATCAATCTGCTATCAACACGTATAGTAATAGTGACACCTGGTGTTCACAAGAATAACTGCAGCAAGACAAATATAGATTTAATTTTAAAATAACTCACCGGCCATTCAGCAGCCCCGTCCACTAGAAACTGTGTTTATAAATCAGGAAATTAAAAAACGTAATCTGTCGATTATACTCATTGTTTTGGGTGAATGAGGTGACACATTCACGTCTCACACTGCAGGGGAAAAACAAATGAAACGTACACATTTATTGACATTTCGTCATTATGTTGATAGAAAATGTAATACGTTTTCTTACAAATGTGTTTGCAGTTGGAAATTAGTTACATGTAGATATCATTTTTAGGAGTTTAAATGAAGGCGTTGGGACAGCCCAGTCTCCAGAAAAAAATGGTACCTTTGTGCGTTTCTGTAAAAAAAACAGAAGTACCATAAAACTTCAATTTAACGCCCAGTCCCTTTTACTAGACCAGTGTGGCTTCACATTTTGACAAACAAATGCCTGTCTCCATTAGATTAGATGCTTGATCTGGTTGCCATGCAGTTCATTTTTTTTAAGAAGTTGTTTGGATCTACCTTAAATTATGTGCCCATTCCTGAATTACTCTTTAAGTTATTCACATTCCTTTAGTCCGTAACAGTCCTCAGATCAAAGGAATCAAACAGGTTTTTCATAAAAAATTATGGAGCTAGATCAAATGAATGATTCATAACTCATATATTATCTAAGCCTTATTTTTAAATAAGTAATATTCATACTGGTTTAAATAAACAATTTGATTGTATTTCTTGATCTTTGCTGATCAACAGTTTTGTGTTAAAGGAATTAAAGGCCTGTCCCAAATATAGGCCTGTTGAGTTCAGTGATTTAAGGAAATAATAGCCCGGGTTACTAATTAAAGGTTTACAGTAAGGTAAATTTTTACGTTTCATATGTCTCATATCGATGTTTCTAAAGCGATGTAGCATATGAGCTGACTTTGTCAGCAGGAGGTGGATGGGATGGTGGATGGTGTGACACCGAGGAAAGACGCCTGCCAAGCCAATAAAACCACTTTTTAGCCATCAAACGGGTGATTTTTCATGAGCCATCACTGTTTGTGTTGCAGGGATAGTGCCACAAAAAGTGGTTGTTTTTCCACTGAGATATCACTGCTTTTCCTGTGGGGACTGTGCCCCCAAACCCAGTATTTTAAGCCCAAACATGAACTTTTCCTGACCACAACCAAGTGATTTCTGTGCCTAAAAATAACCACTTGTTAACCACAGCGCTGTTGGAACGTAAAGTTTCAACGTATCCGCTACATAATAATGTGCAAACTAGGGCTGGGCTAAAATAATGAATTCACCCAATTCAAATCGATTTTCATTTGAATGACTTGATATTGATTCATAAAATCAAAGACAGATATCTTAATGTATACGTTTCCTCATTCACATTCTAGCAAAAATTGGTATTGTAGCTGAAATATCGCCAATCGAATCGATATGGAATCAAATCAGGAAATCTGTGGCGATACCCAGCCCTTGTACAAATGTAACACATCAATGGTTTGTAGAAATGTACGATGCCAACATTTATTCTGGTGATGGCCGCCACATGGCCCGCAGGCCATAGTTTGGACACCTCTGATGTAAAGAGAGTGATTTATTCTCTTTAAGTCTAAGAGTTTCATTTTGTAACAACAGGAGAGTCGACCTGTGTGTAGAGAGCAGCAGGTCTTTATATCAACATGTCACACACACACACACACACACACACACACACACACACACACATACAGTGCAGCAGTAGGTAGCATTAATCTGCCCATTGAGCTCTAACAGCTGCTCTGACAAACGGGAGGAAAAAGCTGGAAGCGGTTCAATTTCAGCAGCGAGAACATCGGCAGTTAAGAAGCTTAAATCTTTTACATTTCTCACATTTCTCACATCTCTCACATTTTCTTGGGGCATCTTTGAGGAATTAATTGTGTAAATTTCAGATGGAGTTGCTTCTCTTTTGAAGCGGGCGGATTTGATCCTGATCCTACAGCAACAAACATGGAGTGTGTGTGTGTGTGTGTGTGTGTGTGTGTGTGTGTGTGTGTGTGTGTGTGTATCAGTATGTGTGAGAGAGTTTAATCTGCGAGGCTGAAAGGGTCCACGCTTCATGTTTCATGTTTCATGTTTTTATGTTCAGGAGGAGGAAGAGGATGCTGTGAGCACTGAGGACGCTCAGCCCTGTGGAGAAAGTTTTTATTCTGAGGGTTGTTCATGTTTATCTGTCAGCTGTAGATTTCCTTCAGTGGGACTGAAGCATTACAGAGTATTCCCATCTGGGGGCTTTACTTCACTACATTTATCTGGAATTACTGGTTTCTTTCCAGATGTTACGTAAAATACAGCTGTTGTCTCCAAAATCTCAACTTCTCACACATCTTAACAGAAAAACAGGATTTTTTTTTACTTGATAATTTATTTTTTCCCCTTTAAATCCCAAAAAATTGAAAGCATTATCATTCAATTTTATTTGCAAACTCCAAAACATTGCTCTTAAGTAAAAAAGAAAAATATTTACACCTGAAATGTGGAGGAGAAAAAAAGGTTGTCAAATCCCAAAACTGCCAACAGAAAAACACAAATACACTTCAGAATAAAAATACTGCAATCACATTTAGTCTAAAAAGTAAAAGTAAACAAGTACTGGCTGTAAAGTAATTTTTTTTTTTTTCTTTCAGGCGGCCGTGGGAAAAAAAAAAGATCTAAATTGACTTAACACATTATTTTATTATTTTATTTTATTTATTTATTCATATAGTTATTTAGTTATCTTATATTTTATTTATTTAGTTGGTTATTTTATTTTTTATTTTATTTGATTTCATTTTATTTTTGTTTTTATTTATTTATTTTGATGGGACGATGCAATTTAACATAGTTCCAATACAGAGTACGGGACTAACAGAGAGCTTATAGCTGTTGCTAATTTTCAACTCTTGTCCCTAGTTGGGCTTTTACATGTACATCTAAAACGTTATTAAATATATAAAGTCTAAAACATCATACAACCACAATACACTGAACATGGAAGGCACAATACAATACACAAACCACAATATACCAGTACACTCACACTAATACCTCTTAAAAGTTAGAGCGCACCCAGCTGAGAGTGCGTGCAGCTCTGCTTTGCTTTTAACCAGCACTTGACCTTTGTTGTGAAGGATGTAAATCTGTATTCAGTTTGATTTTAGTTGGTCATGTGATTTCAGTGACTTCATCCCTTTATGGAAAAAGCTGATTCTCCAAATTTACATTTACAATATGGTATTTTACAGCTGCCACCCACACTGCTCCTTGTTACTCTGTTACTGTCTTTGAATAAATCTGGAAAGAGGCTCTGGATTTGGAGACAGTATTTAACTTCTGTGTCCTTCAACTGATCTGAAATAATGTTTTAAATTTAATACAAATTTTCATTGCTTTTTTTTTGTCCACCTGACACTGTGACTGCTGGATTCCAAAATCTACCAGCCACTCAATATTACCAGTGTTTATTCATTTGGCTGGTTGCTGGTGTTAATTTTCTACCCTGCTTGTAATTGAGTATTTTCCACCCTGATTTTTTGATTCTTGTTTAAATTCTTTATAAATAACAACTTCGAAGTCAGACCGTCACTTTGATTGCTGCTTATTTAGTCATGAGTTTTATGTTTTAGAGAAATACCTAAATATTTACAGTAGTGAGTGCGTCACTCAGCTTATTAAATATTTCCATTGTCAGACAGAAAATCATGGTTTATCTATGTCTCACTGTAATATGAGTATAATGTTTCTTATAGCTGCTGCTTAAGGAGAAACTATATGTTTAACTTTTTCATGTAGGTGAAGAAAAGCGAGTCCTGACACACTGTCCTACTGTTAATTGCAGTAAACTTCATTAAACAAGCAACGTTCAGGTCCTCAGACCTTCATCGGGTAAAGTCCGAGTCTGAGGACTGAAACATTGGCTGCTTAATAATGTTTATTTCAAGTAACAGGACAGTGTGCGGGAATTGTCTTGTCTTCACCTATCGTAGGTCACACATCACCGCGACTCTCACCACCCTCCACTGCCTGATTGATTTTAAGATTATTTCCAATAACTTTTAAAGCTCAACATGTTTTAGCGCCGAGTCATATAGCTGAGCTTCTGACTACCTGTGCTCAAGGTCATGACCTGAGATCCTCAAGCCTGCCCAATGCTAGCTTTCTTTCTTAGCTGGTAACATTTTTTTTTAAATATCGTATTGTTTTGTTGTCTTTTTTTATGCACTTTGTGAAGCACTTTGTAACCTTGTTTGGATAAGTGCTATACCAATAAATATTATTACTATGGAAAATGTATTCCCCAGCACCTGTTTTTTAAAGGCATGCATGAGCCTCCACATTCTACTTTTTCATTTAAACATTAAAAGTTGCTTTTCTAAAAGGACTCCAGAGGTGAGAGTTGCTTTTACAGAACAGGGTTAGGGTTAGATTTCAAGAATAAAACAAAATAGATTTCATTTTTAATATTAGAAACAGGAAGCTGTGTTGAATTGCTGAAAAAATGAAAATGAAAAAATGGGAGTTTTGAAAATAGCCTTCTAAATTCTGCACAAACTGCAATTAAAGAAAATAATAAAGATAATACTGACATGAAGTGGTGGTTTTAAAACCGACAGTTTCATAGAGAAGAGTGTTAGCGAGCAGCAGATCTGTGTGAGTCCTCAGTTTTAACTCCAGGCACTGATATTCTGCTAAATTCAACCCGTTTGGATTTTTTTTTTTTTTTCGACACAAACACAACATGTCAGCCCCCCCCCGAACAGCCTGCTTCCTGTAAGCCTCTTGCTTCCAGCTGCGTGTTTACACCGAGCTAAATGCTGTCAGACAGCAGCGAGCGTGTCGGCGAGCCAGCGAGAGGCCCAGCCGTGGGCCGTCTAACCCCCAGGACTGGACCAGATGTCACTCAACCCTCTTGCCTCACCCCACCATCAGCCACAACAGCTGGGCTCACAGGCAGACCAGACCAGCAGACAGCAGCTCCCTGCAGCTCCCCGTAATGTGCTGCTGTCCCTCAAAATACACCAGTGTCCCCAGTGAAGCTCGCTGCAGCCACTGGGACTAAACCAGTCTGCTGCGTGTTCACATCCACAGAGCTGGTGCTCCACTTTGTTCCTCACATCATGTGTGAACATCACATCAGAGTCTCAGAGAAATACCGGAAGCTGTTTACCTTCACTTCCTGTTGGTTTGTACAGAATTCCTACAGAAAATAAATATTCTGTCGGCTGAAATATGAACAAGATTTTAACATGTTTCCAAGTTGTAACTGTTTACGACAAACAAAGATGGCGTCTTTGCTTAAATTGTACAACTTGACCCAAAATGTAAAAACTTTATCATCTTTTTTTTTTTTTTTTTTTACGCGATTTTCGTATTTATACGTGTTATTTTAGCTACCTGGAACAAATGATATTCTGTAAACTGAACAAATATGTTTCCTGATACAAACAAAGACGTAATTCTGTATACTAATTAGTAGAGATGCATGATATTGGATTTTTGGCCAGTATCCCATATGCCGATTTAACCTTCCAAGACCCGAACTTTTATTTGGTAAGCATTTTTAATTTCTCCCAGATATTTGGGATCAGTAGGACCCCATAAATATAAAAAACACAACATTGGCAACAATAATAAAGTCCCAATGTCCTCAAATGAGTACTTCTAATTAACAGAGTCTTAGCTTGTTATTGTTGCTAACATTGGTCAAACATTATTAATTATAAATAAACAAGTTTCAACCATAAAATGTGATCAGGTTTTGTCCACTTTTGAGTCGGGATCGGCTGCAGACTGACTTGGCAGAGATGGCTGCCATCTTGTTTTTACATGGATTAGTGTATTGTGCTCTTACTGCCACTAGATGGCACATAAGAGTGTCCATGAACGAGGTCAACAAGTCTAAGTTAAGCAGAATGAAGTATAAGGTCAGTAAACCCAAAATGTGATGTCCTCATATGAAGACACAGGGTCTCAGGATGATTGATCAACTCATTTTGCCGATAATCTATAACAATATCAATATATCCATATATTACTGAAAATTATGCAACTCTGACTGAATATACCTGTTTTGTTGTATGCTTGTACCCCAGTATATTTTCATTTTTACAAGCATTTTCATCTATGTAGGCCTACTTATGTGACACCCTGGTTTAAGACTATGCAGCCTATCTGTGTTTGTAATGTGTAGTTTTGAAAAGCCCTAAGAAAAATAATACTTCACAGCCTAATGTTTTAAGCGTGTGTTGTTTTTTTTAAATTATCTGTAGTTTCAAAAATTTGTAAAATAGATGTAAAAACTTGTTTTTAAAGCCCTGGTGAAGACCTGCAGTGGTCGAAACATTTTTTAATGATTTAACCACTATAATAAAGGCTTTTAAATACTTGTGCCTGGATCGCCTCTCTGTGTATCCGATTGTTTCCTCTTCTCCATGAGTTCCCAACACGAGGTTTTCATCTATGTTTGATTACACAGAGCAACCAGTCGCCTCTCTCTTTTTCTTAAAAAAGACAGAAGATGATTCAGATTCCGATATTTCATTTTAATGCAAATATCGGCTGATACTGGTGCCGATATTATCGTACACCCTACTTATTAGTGGTTTTACACATTAACACTGATAATGAGACGTTGATATTAATAATGGTGGCTCCATTCTGTTCAAGCGTCCCAGTAAACCCAGACAATGTTCAGGTCATTATTCACACCTGTGATTTTCCTGCTGTCACACGTCAACGTGTCAGCAGTGAACATAAATAAAAACTTCTCATGCCATTATTTATAAAATATATTACAAGATGAAAAACTAATCAGGTATTTGATTAACTTGTTGTTAATTACTTTTGTCTTTTTCTTCCCTCAGTGTAACATTAATTTAAAAGCCTGTTTGTTCTCAAAGTGTTTAAATTATCTGTTGCTGTGTCGACCTGTTCATCACTGGTGACCTCCGCCCTCAGACTACAGATTTAAATAAACGTTTAGGGTGCAGTAAATTTATTCTGTATTGTCCCTGTTAAATAAAAAATTAAATTAAATAAATGTGTGAAAAATCAGATCGTATAAGGACGATTTGCCATCTTAAATCTCCTCAATCAGCTTCTTGAAAATCATAATAAATTCTATATTTTACAAATTAAATGTATTTTAATATATATAGATAGATATAACAAACTAAATCCAGATTAAGCATTTAATTTACTTTCATTTTTTGTAATGTGAAGCTTGTCTAGAGTCTAGAGAATAAACAGAATGTGGTCATGCAAATACAATAACACCTCATGTTTTGTTCACAGCAGCTTCGCCTTACTTTACTTTGCTTGGAGCGCCCCCTACTGTCAGCTCTGAGTGTGTTTCATGACTTTATATTGTAAATAAACATCTTGTATAGCAGAGCAGAATACCATTATATACCTAGTTATACATGATAGTTTATCATCTCCATAATAATGACAATAACTTATCATCTACTCATTGTGATATGTAATAAATGACAAATTACTATGAATTTAATTGTGATAATGATTCATCTGCTGATTATTGGGGTATAAAATGTCACAGAAACAGTGAAAAATGCTTATTAATATATTCTAAAGCACAAAGTAACATCTGCAAATATCTTTTGTTCCAACAACACACCAAAATATTCACTTTATTGTAATTTAAGACCAAAAAAAGCAGTAAATTCTCTCATCTGAGTGACTGGATCATCACATGTTGCAATTGCAGATTAATTTTCCTTTACCTAATTAACTAGTTGTTGCAGCTCTAATTAAAAGAGACTTAAATTACTGTACTGTACTCCAGTCAGATAATGAAATCAAATTAATGAGAGTATAAAATATAAAATGTAATGTGAATGTGAAGCCATGATGAGAGCAGAGCATGCAGCATGTCAGGCTGAAGGTGTGAATAAAGGTGGTGCTGCGTCTCCTCCTGCAGGCCGCTGGAGATTTGGCTGAAGCTGTGTGACAGATGGTGCCATTTGCTTGCAGTCATTCCTCCAGTGACCCTTACTGTTGAATATCACACAGCAGGAAGCTGCTCCATGTGTTTTACTAGGTGACATCCTGTTAGCCTAGCCACCGCTAACCTTTTGTAATGACAAGTAAACAACCACAAACACCTGACATCCAAAACTACCAACAGACCTCTGTTTAAACAGGCCACTGTTTACGCAGACCTCCGTTTACCACTGTCTACAGTGCTGACATCATCACACTGAACTTGTCCTTTAAAGCTGTCAGGTGCATCACTGTTGACACCGATCACATCAGGTAAATGAGATCAATACATATCTGGCAGCTTCTTCTTCTGCAGATTAACAGGATTTACTGCTTCCTACTGACATCAAAACGTATCAATTCAGGTGAACAACATAATCTCACTTCCTGTGTGATCAGTCTAATAATTAAATGAAACATAGCCAGCAACATCAAGTGTCCATCGGCCAATCTGCATCCAAAAAATGAGCTATCCTGTCTCTGGTGTCACAGTAGACAGTAGCTTAGCTGTAGAAGTGGCAGTGGCAGTTAAAGTGCAGTTTCTACTCAAACAGACATCAAAACTCATCTGAATGTGTCACCTGTCACTTCAGCATCATAATGTGAGTTTGCTGCTCTCTTAAAACTGAGACTTTACTGACCTAAACTTCAATAATGAGTTCAAAGTCATCTAAAACTCATCTTAAATTCAAGATATTAAACTCAACCAACACCTGAACTGTTTAGTTTCACTGGAAACTGTCACAATCAGACTTTCACAGACTTAAAGGTCAGTTCCTCACAATAATTTAAGATAAACTGTTGAATCAGTGTCATCACAACATGGACAGCTTCTCCTGTTGACAATAACAAGTTTAGGTGAATTGAACTGAATTTGATACTGAGCTTCAATCAAGCAGCAACCTCAGAGACAGAAAAAATGAAGCCCTTTTTAAATAGGAATTGTGCAAATTTGTAGGAAAGCCCAATCAGTCTTCTTTCAGCATTGGCAGTATAAAAACAAAATCGGGGAGTGCAGCAAAATGCCGCCTACCTACTTTTGTTTATACAGAATGCGCCTGTTTCGGGGCAGTGGGGGGCGTGAGCAAGTAAAAAAACGTGTAGCTCAGCGTGTGACGTAAACAGTGATGTGGGAGGGAAGCCGCGGCTAGTCAGGCAGCATTAGTCAGACGGCGATTCTCTTGTAAATCGGCCCGTTCTTCACCGTTCCCATCATCTGACCGTTAATGGACTCTTCGTTTGCGAGGACAAGGAGGATATGCAATTCCTTGTCTCCCCAGTTGCTCATCTTTACAGTGTCTGTCAGGTTTGTGTTTCCCTCTGCTCATCTTTACAGTGTCTGTCAGGTTTGTGTTTCCCTCTTGCTACTAGCTGCTCGCTAATTCCACTACCAGCTGTTTCCTGTTTATCCACCCCCAGTGGCTCGCACGTGCGGCGTCATCAACAGCTCCTCCACAAGTCTTCAACAGCCCCTCCTGTTGCGGAAGGCCGCCTCAGTCTGTTTAAACTAGGAAACAACCTCGGAACAACTCGCCTTTCCGATTCTGTGTGTATAAACGCTCACAGCTGGCCAGTAAAACGGCCCAATATTCGCGGAAAATTTGGCAGTGTAAAAGGGGCTAATGAAGTGCCAAAAACTGCAGTTCCTCTAATGGCCACTAGAGGCTGCCTCCAAGAGTGAGTCAATCCCCATAGACCCCCATGTTAAAATGTCCAACTTTACAGCAAATAAAAACACGTTTACAGCCTGGTACAAAAAACAGTTTTGGTCTCTATAGCTAATTTCAACACTCGTGACAACTGTAGGTGGAAGGTGAATTTTTAAATATCTTACCTGTTTACATTTTGTTAAGCCTTAACGTCACGTAAATTTAAGGGCAGGGCCACTTAAGTGACAGGCTGTCTTTGAGGCATTGCTACAGTCTATGTGTCAGATCCACCTCTAACTCCTCCACAGCTCCAACCTCCTGCCCAAATATGGTCACTTCTGGCTCCAAAAAACCAAGATGGTGATGGCTGAAATGCCCAGAAAACCTGCTCAGCATTGCAGCCAGTTTGTTCCAGTGGCCACTCCCCATAGACCACCACTGTAAAAGACACATTTGTAAAACTGTTGACAGAACACCTTGAACTGCAAACAAGGTCAATTATGAATCTTTCAGTTCTGGATTTTTGATCCTTGGAGGTTTTATATTTATAAAAACTTTCCTAAAAATCTGTGACATCATCACAATGTAAAGTCAATGAGCACATCCATTATTTTTACAGTCAGTGGCTTTAATGTGGTTTTAATCATTAAGAAAAGAAAGAACGATGAATTATATTAACATGTATGAAAATCAGAATGCAAGTTTCCATGTGTTCGTTCTGTTTTTAGAAACATAGTGTGATGAGTTCAGTGTACACTACATTCACTTATCATTGTAAGAAGAAAGTTCATGTTATGTGTTGAATAAGTTCAGAAATTTTGGGTTGAATTAACTTGAAGTTGTCTGAGCTACAGTGGATTTCAGTAGACGTCACTTTGGATAAAATCATGTGCTAAATAAATAAAGATAAATATATCTTTATAAACTACAGTATAAACATGGAGTGAATGAAGGAGTCTTTGATTCGTCTTCCTTCCTCCAAGTCTTTGTCTGTGGACATTTGTTGGGAGTCTCGGGGGTCTGAGCTGCAGCAGCCCGGAGGAAGAGGGCCCCCTGCAGGCCGAGCGTCCCCACAGCAGACGGCTCGGCCTCACGCTCCACCTGAGTCACTCAGATGCATGCTGGGAACAGCGGCGGCTCAGACTGCAGACCTCAGAGTGGATCAGACTGCAGCATTCCTCTGAAGCTTCAGCTGTCGTCTCTGCTGGGAGCGCCGCCTCCTGCAGGCCCGCAGGTCGGCCCGCAGGTCGGCCCGGATCAGTGCTGTCAACACCTCGGCTTGCTGTCGAGGAGCTGGATCCTTAAAACCTAGAGCGAGGTGCTGGACTCAGATCAGCCTCACGACTCCAAGGAAACAGCACGGACTGACTTCACCTGTTTGACCTGTTTTCTGTCATTTTCACTTCTAATGAAGCGTCGCAGACACAAACTGTGTGACATGGCTTCATCACAACCGAGATGCTTTTTGTGTCATATTTTTATTTGATGGATTTTCTCTAGACTGCAACTAACAATTATTTTCACCAGTGTTCATTTTGACAGCTATTTTAGGTTTGGTCTTGAGATAAAAATGCTTTTTAGTTTTAGTCACATTTTAGTCATTTTTATCCTTCATAGTTTTAGTCTAGTTTTAGTCGAGGAAAACTCAAAACATTCTAGTCATTACTTTAGTTATTATGTTTTCTATGTGTTTTGGTTTATCTTTAAACTAATCTAGTAAGGCTACTTTATTATCAGAAATTAGAATCAAGGTGACAGGTTGTATAAAATTTCGTTAAGACAAATTTTTCTACAAACACAAATAATTTCTAAACTGTCATTTCTCTGGCAGAGTTTGACAAGTTTAAATGTTGATTTACGAGCACACACTTGCTGATCGTCATTTGAAAAGCTCAACATCTCTCTATTTAGGCTTTCAAAAACTTTGACACCACAGATATCTAATCTGAGACAACTATTTGTCCCCAGGTTCACTGTAAACTCTGACTTATTGATCTCACTGTTAAGAAGCAGAAAAATAACTTCATTAAAGCCTGAACTCTTTCTTCATCTGCAACATGTTAGTCTGAAGGTTTAAACTCGTGTCCTTTCACAGAGTCTGTGATTCAAACTAAACTTTCATCTCTGTCAGAGAAAGCTGATCTGAGTTCAGACTCTTTACTTACAGCACAGCTACACTCACAGATAACTGAGCCTCCTACCTGCCTGTCAAACACCATCAATCCATAAACCTTCCTGAGACGGTCTGGACTGAGAGGAGTCCCACAGGGATCCGATGTGAAGACCGGCGGCCGGTGGCTGCTTGCTCCGCTACTATTAAGTGGCTAAAAGGTGGAGCTAGCTGCTAACAGGCACCGCTGCAACTAACAAACTCTACAAATCAATTCAGCAGCTCCACCATCCACAGTCAGACACACACAGCTGATTAGTTGAATTACAGCTCACAACTCACAACTCACTAATGCTGCTCCGTTGTGAATGTGTTTGCTGGCTAGTGAAACACCCTGGTGCAGACTATTTACTGGAGTTTGCCAGCCTGTCGCTCATGCTGTAAGATCATTACGTTCTTAGCTTTCAATGCCCGATAGTCCACCATGAACATTTTGCCACGTCTCGTCTCGTCAATGAAAATGTAACAGATTAAATCTTAGTTTTTAATATCAAGATCTCTTTTTAGTTCATCATCGTCTCGTTTTTGCCATGGAAAAAAGGTGGCTGACGAAAAGTTTTCATCATAGATTTCGTAAAAGAAATTAACACTGATTTTCACTATTGATTAATCAATTGTATAATCTGTAAAATATCAGAAAAATGTTCATTATAACTTCAGAAAGCTCCAAATTGGCAGTTTCAGGTTTCTCTGATTTGTCTGATCAAAAGTCAGAAACCAAAAAATATTTAGTTTGACATGAAAGACGATGAAGGAAACCAGCAAATATTCTGCTGATTGACTCATCACTGCAATTCTACTTTTGCCTGTTTATCGACAGTCTGAGTTTGTTTGGCCTAAATTTATATAGTTCGCTTTATATTTGATCTGGTCATTGATTATTTTTTTACATTTCTTTCGTTCGACTTTGTCTTTTCTTTCTGAGTTAGAATCAGAATCATTAAAGGATTTATTTCCAAGTAGGTTTTCACTTACAAGGAATTTGTTTTGGTTTTTGCTGAACATATAAGGCTGTAAATTCTCACTCAACACTCAAGGACTCAAATATAGAATACAAAAAGGACGACCAGCAGTCACCATGTGTGTGTCAGAGGTTTTGTTACACTGATACCAAAATAATGTGTAAATATATTTATTATGCTGACCTCTTAACGGTTACTGAGAAATATTCTAAATATTGTTACAAATGATTTTATATTACTTCATTTATAAAACAGAGCAGCATATCAGATCAACATCAGTTAGAGATGTTTTATTGCTGATAATCCATGAAGCTGTAGTACCACATTTGACCACCAAGTGTCGCCATTGGACCATTAACATCTCCACGGTGCGATAAGGAGACTCAGTTCTTCAGATTTGTTTTCCATCAGTAACAGAAGGTGAGTTTCTGGTTTGGTTATGACGTCACAAACACTCACCTGAGGCCGGAGGTGTCTGGTCGCGTGATGATGGTCCTCCTTGTTCACCTGTCATTAGTGTCTTTCAGTCCAGTGTGTCCCTCCCGCCATTCAGATCCAAACTGCTCAGGTGCGGCCTGCTTCTTCTTCTTCTGCTTCTTTTCCTGCTTCTTCTTCTTCTTCTGCTTATTTTCCTGCTCCTTCTTCTTCTTCTTCTTCTTCTTCTTCTTCTTCTTCTTCTTCTTCTTCTTCTTCTTCTCCTTCTTCTTCTTCTTCTTCTTCTTCTTCTTCTTCTGCGTCTTGTCATATTTTAAGAATAAAATAGAAAATAAATGCAAAAAATGAACAAATAGATAAAAGAAAAATAATAAAAATAAATAAATAAAAGGGGAAATTAAATATGAAAGTACATAACTAGGGGAATTTAAAAAAAAATAATTAAAAAAGAAAACAAAATATTAATCTTTGTAACATTTTTTTAAATTAATATCTAAAATTAGTTTTGAATTTATTTTTAGAACAAGACTTTTAATACCAGAAGTAATACATTGAAATTAAATCAAAAATATGATAAAACATATTTTTAAAGATGAATAAATACATTTTAAAAATAAAATAGAAAATAAATGCAAAAATAAATAGAGGGGGGTATTAAATATATTTTTAAAAAAAATAAATGAAAATGGCGAAATTAAATAGGAAAATAGTAAAAGATAAATAAAAATAAGCAAATTAAGACAGAAATATCAATTTTTGTTTAATTTTTTAAATAATGTCAACAATTATTTTTAACATTCTTTTTAGTACATTTAATGGCATATCAATTTATTTATGGAAGCATTTATTTATTTATGTATTTTTATTTATTTATCATTTTTTCAGCCTCTGTCTTCCATATTTTAACTGGCTAAATAAAGGGGATTTGCACTAAATGGACTGAAATATAGAAAACATATCCTGATAAATACACATCATGTTTTGTATATTTCAGTGCATTAATAACACATGAGTCATAACACAGTAACAGCCTTCTCTTCACACTGGAGTCCATTTATGAAACAATCGTCAGTCTGTGAACATCAGCGTCTCTTTCATACACAACATACGCAGATAAACGAGCTGTTGTGATGGAAACAAAGACATTTCTCTGAGGCCGTGCTGCTGTTGTTTTAACAAAGCAGGCTGATGCATTTATTTATCAGTTTTTATACATTTCTGAGGCTCTGACTCTGTACCAGCTGGAGAACAGCTCTCTGTTTGTTCCCAACGCTGTACAGTCACAGACTCAGTCAGCTGACTGACTCCACCTCTGAGTTTCTGTCTGACAGGAGACAGAATAAAAACACACAGACTTCAGGTTTAACACTGATTTTATGTCTCTTTTCTGTCAGAATCAGAATCAGACAAGTAGGTTTTTATCTGTGAGGAATTTGCTTTGGAATATTGGTGCATAAGATAAACATGAAATTCCCAGAGTCTCTGGGATGTATGAAAACCAGTGAGGCATCTCACTGACTCCAGATATCACATTTTCACGTCAGCCACCATACTTAGCAGCCCCTCTGCAACCAGAGCATCGGAATAACACCACTTTTGTTAATGTAAAACAGCTTTATTCAATGTTTTTACCAGTTTAATTCACCTTGTCTGCTTGTTTCTGAGAGGAAGAGACCTCTGTAGATAATTCAGCTCCTAGTTCTGTTTTAGGACTAGATGAAACAATCCCTGGATTAAGCTTGTAAACCCGAGGAGCTAGAAAAACCTCCTGACCAATAAGCACTGAAGGAATTCTAACCAGGAGAAGTTTCAGCTGGTTGAAATCTGCAATCCTCACCGCTACACATCACTGAGTCTTACACACTGGACCCTTAAAAGTATGAGTCGTGCGGATGAGATACACATATCGACCCACAATAAACACATTAAACTCTGTGTGTGTCTGATGCATCATGGGAGTCATTTGGACACGAACGTGTGAAAAAGGTCACGTCAAATGTCAGAGGCGTTGTGAGATTGACTGGTAAACAGATGAAGTTCATCTCTAATGGAAACATCATGTGTCCTCTGATCAATAATCAATCAGCTGAACAGAAAGGAGGAGAGAGCTCCTCTGATCAAACACAAACATGATCACTTTAAGTTAAAGGTCACAGTGAACCATGATGTCATCACCAACACATTCACCTCCAGCTTTTATCCTTTAAATCAACACTTTAAGTTTATGGACTCTTTATTTTATTTTCACACACTTCACAGTCTCAGAGAGATTCAAAACATCAGTGACGCTCTGCTGGATCAGAACAAACTCATATTATGGGAGGTTTATTTTTCATTTTCTATGTCTGTCTGAAGTTTGAGGGTTTATGAAAGGAAACAGCTTAGTTTAGCTTAACCTACTCGCTGGATGTCTTTAATTTATGGATGTAATGCATCACAGTTTCCATAAAGCGTAATAACGGAGTTTATTGTGTAATATTTCCACCTTAAATGAAGTCATGGTGATGAATATGAAAATTGATATTTTAGAAATCCAGGTGTTAAATTAATAATCAGGCTTTTATTTCTGTCTTTTGAAAATGGTTTAACACACATTTGTGCAGAGAAGAACAGTGCACCACCACTCCAGAGTCTGATATATCTTCCTGCAGGTCTTTTGCAGTCAGACGGGGGTTTAATTTGTCTCTTTAGCAAACCTACAAACAGTTCTCTCAGAAAGTTTTCACAGTCTTCCAAACCTCAACTTGCAATCCGGTCTCACTCCGAGGTTGTCGAAATCTGGCGCTTGGGCAGTGACTTGTGGCATCAGACACTGTCAAAAAAGCCATCCTTTAACGTTGGCATGATACACGGCCAGTCACCGATATAGCGTCATGGGGAAATATGGCGGGACGGTGGGAGGAGTGGTGAATGGGTCCAACGAACACCGATTTTCACCCTGGAGAGCGGTGTTCGCATCCCGTAAGATTATAAAGCCAAACCCTGTCCTTTTTTTTTTAATGTTTTTATTTTACATTTTGCCTTTGATAGACAGGATAGCCAGGTGGGGGGGGGGAGGGGATGACATGCACCAGAGGGCCACAGGCTGGACTTGAACCCAGGCTGCTGTGGCAACAGCCAACATGGGGCGCCTGCTCTATCCACTAAGCCACCGACGCCCCCAAACCCTGTCCTTTTTTCCTAAACCCAACCACATGCGTTAGTTGTTAAAGGGGAAAAAAATGACAATTCGCTGTGTTTTACCAATGTAGTGCTTTTATTTTGAAAGAGACTGTATGTAAATGGTAAATTTCCTGTGAAAACAGAAGTGTATCTTGAAAGAAGACAATGCATGTAACAGGCTGAACTTGATACGGCGTCCCACAACCTCAACAACCAACACATCCAGGGTACCTTTCACATCATATCTGGACGTGGAAAGTCCATGACCAAACATTGATGACCTCCACAGCTCTCATTAACTGCCATTACTTAATGACATTACGAAGTGAGGAAACAGCTCCCTGAAAACACTTTGCTATCTTCTTATAGTCTTGTCCTGCTTTGTGGGCATCAAGTATTTTAGTTTTCAGAGTGCTAGGCAGCTGTTTAGAGGAGCCCATGGCTGCTGATTGTTGGGACAAGGTTTCAGGAGTCAGACTATTTATAAAGCTTTGAAATTTGCATCACCTGGCTTTTCCTAACGATGACTGTGAACAAGTCAGAGCCCTAAAAAGCTAATTAACATCTGAGACCCTGGTAAAAGTTCTGTGGGAGCTCAAATGTTGGTGGTTTTTGCATCTAAAATTACAACAACAAAAAAAATCAATACAGTAATCTAACCTAAAGTGTTGATGTTTCATCTTTAACCTGATGCCTTTTGAAGATCAGTTCATCTTCAACTCACATAACTATTTACAGTAAAAGAAATTTTGACCAGGGGTGCCCAAACTTTTGCATGCCACTGTAAATATACACAGTATATTAACACATACATGTAACCTAAACACCGAAGTACTCATACTGTAGCAATCAACACGTGCCTGCACACACACACACACACACACACACACACTGTACATCATGTATTCAGCAGTAACACTTCTACATCAGGTGTAGATGCACATCAGAAAGAACACATCACAGCACATGATCTATTATTGTTGAATCCATCAGACATGACGACACTGTTGTTGAGTTCAGACAGCTGGTGCAGAGATGATGTCATCATCCTGTGATGACAGACTGACAGATGATCATGGAGCCTAATAACACCTCAGAGAAAACGTCTCGTCTGTTTGATGAAGTTCAAAACAAACCCGTGATCCAGACGCACAGCTTTGATTTCACAAGAGAGGGGAGGGTAACAACACATCATGATGAACCTCATTCTGTGGTGGCTATAGAAATTAGAAACACCATGTGAACCCATGTTTTAATGTTAATGTACTAACACAATCAGTTTCTTTAATGGACGTCCTGAACTTTAAAACCATTCATGATTTTAGTGTCTTTGCTGCAGAGTTCACTGTAGTTTACTGTCCTGTCGTGTCTCTGACTGATGTCTGAACTTCCTCTTTGTGTTTTTTGTCCTTGTATAATTTCTGTCTTGCGTTCGGGGACGTTGCATCTGTTGAAGGTTAAACATGATACGTAATGTATGAATATGATGCAGGGTGGAGATAAGCTCAGACTGACTGTGATAAGGGCTAAAATATGAACCTTTAATGAATGTGAATGCACACTTCCTGTCAGAGGTCACTGAGCGTTCAGACTCATCACTGATGAATATTTGGTCTCAGAGTGACACACAGATGATGATTTATGACTCGTCTCTTCACGTTCAGGGAGCCGTATGACCTCATGGGTTCATGAATGAGATCTGCATATTTATAATAAAGGTTTGTGATCATATGTGACGATAGCTGGAAGTCTGTTTGTCATTGAATGCATCACACTGAGTTTTACAGGATGTTCATATTCCTGCGTGCTCTCCGCACGTGTAAACAACTGTAAACATACGATCAGATTTAGATTCTGTAATGAAGTCAATGCTGAAACACAAAGTCAGATTTTAAAGTTAACTTTTCCTACACATCGTGTTTTATAGCAAACATACCAGGGGTCAGAAAAGAGGAAGTGTTGTGCAAAATTATCTTTTTGCTGA
The DNA here is from genome assembly GCF_006386435.1 of Epinephelus moara. Classification (NCBI taxonomy): domain Eukaryota; kingdom Metazoa; phylum Chordata; class Actinopteri; order Perciformes; family Serranidae; genus Epinephelus; species Epinephelus moara. The sequence continues at coordinate 38,299,274 of NC_065525.1, read as the reverse complement.
ATTGTGGAAAATTGTTGTTTTTGGAGGAACAGAAAGAGTTTCTATATTTTCATGCCACTGATTTACCCAACACATCCTCACTCTGACCTCGTCACATATCTATGTTTGGTCATGGACTTTCCACATCGAGATACAGCTTGCAAGGTACCCTGGGTGTGTTGGTTGTTGACGTTCTGGCACGCCATGTCAAGTTCAGCCTGTCTTCTTTCAAAATAAACTTCAGTCTTCACAGGAAATTTACTGTTTAGATACAGTCTCTTTCAAAATAAACGCACTACTTATGTACAACACTGTGAATTGACCTGTTTTTTCCTTCAGCAGCAAACGCACGTGGTTAGGTTTAGGAAAAAATAACAGGCTTTGGCTTTATAATCTTACAGGACACAAACACTGCTCTCCCTGGGGAAAGTTGGTGCTTGTTTGACCCTTTTACCAACCGTCTCTCCCACCCTACTCTCACTTTTGCCACCTTAACTTTCATTCTTGTCCCACCACATTTACCCCTTACACCACTGAGCTCTGTTAAACTATAACAGCGTATCTTGCCATCGTTAAAGGGCGGCTTTTTTTCCTCAGTGTCCAATACTGCAAGTCACTGCCCAAGTGCCGGATTTTCAGAGTGAGACCGGGTTGATTTACCACCCTGATTCCAAAAATGTTGGAAAGCTATGTAAAACATACCGTAACACTTAAATTAAAAGGCCAGTCTCTTTCACTAGCCCGATGTGGACTTTTTGACAAATTAACGCCTGTCTCTATTAGATGCCTGTTGGGTTGTTGGCTGCCTTAAATTATGTGTCCATTCCTTGATTACCCTGTATTCATATTTCTTTAGTCCGTAAGGTCCTCAGATCAAAAGGGTTTTACAAAATTAATCCATGTTGTGAGTATTGTTTTAACAGGATAAAGTGGTGTTGTGTTGATATGCCGGGTGTCGTAATCCTTGAGTGCCGTAACTCTCACTCCCTGTCAGAGCTACATCAGATGAGTGATTCATAATTGATATATTATCTGAAGCCTAATTCTTACACAATTAATTATTCTTTGCAGATAAGTCAACAGCAAAAACCTCCTGAGCACTGAAAGAGTTCTTACCAGGAAAGGTTTCAGCTGGTTGCAATCTGCAATCCTCACCACTAGATGCCACTAAATCTCACACACTGGACTTTTAAATAAAGTAACAGTACTGAGGTCGATCACTGCTGTACAAAAGGTTCATGATGAGCGTATTCAGGAGGCAGAGCAACATTAATGTCTGAGCTGTTTAACAGGAAACAGTGTGAAGTGATTTGTGAGTTTATGCAAATGGCTGAAACAGGAAACATTTATCAGGAGATGAGCCGCTGTGATAGGACGAGCTGCTGCTGAAACACTGACAGAGATAAAGTCAGACATGTAGAGGAGGTTCATGCAGGAAAAACACACAGAGACACGTCTCATCATTTACATCTTAATTACTGTCATCTGGTAAAGAAGCTGCTCCTCTACTGAAGCAAACATGGGACGTTAACAGTCACTGAATACTTGATATTGGAATTTAAAAACCACTGAATTCATAGTATTAAAATATTTCACTTTGAAAATCATATATCTGAATTTATTTCTTCTGAATCCACCTCTTTGAAATTAAAATATAATATTACGTGCAGATACCTGGCATTAGTAGAAATTCCAGACAGAAGTGACACAGATAAACAGGAAAATGGTGCACACAGGCAGGTACAGAGACCAGTACAGGGCTCAGGGTCACAGAGGATGGAAAACAACACCAAAAACCTGACACTAAACAGGTGGAAATGTCTGACAAGGCTGATGAGGAAAAGTGGACACAGGTGAGCAGGAAGTGGGAGAGTCAGGTGACTGGGACAGAGAGGTGACTCTTGATCAGCTGATCTGTGGTCAGTTAGATCTTGATCAGCTTCATGATGTGAATCTGGAGCTGCAGATGTTCATTCAATGTGTCATTTAATCATCAGTTCATCTGTTCTGCCGCTCGGATCATTTACAGGACGGAAACATTAAAAACTGCAGACAAAAAAAAATAGTAGTGGAGTCGACACTGAGTTTGAACTCTGTACAGAACTGCTGAACCGTCCTTGTTGATTCTTTGATTCTCTGCACTATTACATTACGGCATTGTTTTTATTTCTTTTCCAAATCACAGACTGTTCAAAGATGGTGCTTAGTTTTTTTATACATATCAGGTCCTACTGATCCCAAATAACTAGAAGAAATAAAAAATGCATACCAAACAAAAGCTGTGGTCTCAGGAGGTGAAGTCTCTGCTTTATTTTGTCCAGCTTTATCGTCGTTGTTTCAGCTGTATGTTTATTTCTGTGTCTGACTCCTTGTATTTGTTCACATAGCTGGGCGATACATCTGATTCTGATTCATTTGAAAGTAATAAACACAAGGTGTAAAAAGCATTTATCATTTAGGACTTGTCGGTCTCCACTCAGGACTTCATAGAAAGACTTGAGACTTGACTGACTTGTGTCCACCTGTGGACAAACATGAGGACAGAGCTGAATCTGCACTCCACTGTGACGGGCCGGCCTCTGCTTTATGATAATAATCACAGTGTGATCATCGGGCAGCGGGGCTGGACGGGGCCGGGGGCCGTCGCAGATTTGGCAGGTCTTCTTGTTATTGAATATTTCCATTGTAGGGCCAACAAAGGTGCCGTGATCACTGCTGAAATGCTCACAAAGGAAATGCCTTCTTGCAAACAGCATGCTGAGCCGGCAGTTTTGGTGTGAAATATGCAATCATTAGAAAAGCACCTTTGTTTTTTTTAAGTAAGCTGCTGGGAGCTTTGTGCTGCCTCGCTCCTGTACCACAGGATTACACACTACACACTACACTACACTACACTACACTACACTACTCTACACATGTGAACACAGGCAGCAGGGTGGGTCTGCTCTCTGTGGACATCCAGGCGTTTCTGCTGCAGCTTTGTGATATCATCATGAGGACATTAAAATAATTAAATGAAATGATTAAAAAAAACTAAATATCAAACACAAGACCTGACTTTTGCTGCTTGGAGGAATATTATTTATCAAAATGCTGCTCTAACAAATAAAGTCGTGGCAAAATCTTCAGAAAAAGTCGACAGTTGAAAATGTATTAAATCAACGTTTGTAAAGTTTGTACTATATGACTTTGTCATCAGGAGGCGGAGGGGATAGTGGATGGCGTGACACACAGGAGAGACGCCTGCCAAGTTGCAGACCACCTTTTAAAACCAACACCACCAGTTGTTTTTCAGTGAGTCATTGCTGTGTTTCTTGCAGCTTTTTAGACACCAAATGTGGTTGTTGTGTGGCGACCGTTGTTGTTTTTCCACTGGGAATTGTGCCACAAAAAACAATTGTTTACAGAGACATCACATTCTCACTCCGACCTCATCACATGTCCATATTTGGTCACAGGCTTTCCACATTGACATATGACGTGCAAGGTACCCTGGGTGCATTGGTTGTTGATGTTCTGGGACACTGTGTCAAGTTCTGCCTGTCTCTTTTAAAATAAACACACTATGACAACAACAAGTGCACATGGTTACGTTTTGCTAACAGTTGGTTCAGGAAAAAAGAACAGGGTTTGACTTTACAGTCTTACAGGAAGCGAACACCAGCCTCCAGGTGAAAGTCCATGTTTCTTGACCCATCCAGCAACCCTCCTGCTCGCCCTACTTGAACTTCCATCGCCAACTTTTGTTGTTGTGCCGCTGCATTTCCCCCTGACGCCACTGGGCGCCATTAAACAACAACAGCGACCAGCCATGTATCATGCCAACATGAAAGGATGGCTTTTTGTGTCTGTGTCTGATGCCAGAAGTCACTTAAGCAAGTGTCGGTTTTCGACAACTTCAGAGTGAGGCGGGGTTGATAAACACATCACCGGCTTCTCCAGCCAGGATTGTGTCACCAAAACCAGGTATCTTTGGCCAAAACATGTACCTAAACATAACCACACTCTGATCACAGCATTGTTGAAACATAACGTACAAATGTAACACATCTGTGGTTTGCAGAAACGTAAAATTGCCAAAATTTATTCTGGCGACTGGGTTGCCCCACAGGAATATAATTCCGGTAATGAATTCCTCTTATTTTAAAACAGTCAAGTTGAGTCAAGTATGATTTTAACCAAGACACCTGCCGAGCTCCAAACCACTGTTAGAGACCAACAAACAACAGAAGCGATTGTTTTTTTTTAAAGAGTCATTGCTGTGTTTCCAGAGGGGATAGTATCACAACAAGCAGGTATTTACTGCCAAATCATGATCGTTTTCCGAACCATAAGCAAGAGGTTTTTGACCCTAAATCTCACCACACATTAACAAGCATTGCTGAAATGTAAAGTTTCGACGTATGTGCTGCATAGTATTGTATAAATGTAATGTATCTATTGTTTGTATAAATGTACAATGCCATTTTGAAGAAATAAAAAATAAATAAAAATAAATCTTTTTTTCTGTGAAGCATTAAGAGGGAGAGTTAGACATATTAATCTAATTGGGTCCAAACGGGACAGACTTATGCTATTATCTTTATTGTTAAAAAAATAAAACAAAATAAAGATAAAGCTAAAATAGTCCGTCGCTCAGTGCTGTCTGACTTTCTGCCTGTCTCTCAGCTCAAAGCTCATTGTTCCTACTGAAGACATAAATCTTTGAAAACATCCCACAAATGCATAAAGTAGTTTTAAATAAGCAATGCTTGAATTTATAGACTCTGTCTTGGTCTGGTGGCTCCATAAAAGTCTTAAACAAATTACAAAGTCATATAAAGTAATGAATTTTAAGTGTATTTTACAGTAACAGTCAGTCGGTGGAGTCTCTGCTTCTTCAGCAGATTCAGTTTGTCTTCAGTGTTTGTGTCAGTCAGCTGTGACGGTGTGTGTGTGTGTGTGTGTGTGTGCAGCAGTGAGTCCTGTCTGTCTGTTGCAGATATCTATCTCTGCGCGAGGCTTTGTCTAGGTTTTGTTTCAGGCTTTAGTTCTCTGTGTGGGAGCTGAACTCATCAGTCTGACTGAGAGACTGACGAGTGACCGTGGTATGAACACATGACATCAGCTGGACATGTGATGTTTGTTTTATAGGCAGGATATTAATATGCCACAGTGAAGAGAGCTGACATCATGACATCACTTCCTCTGCAACTTCTGTAACTCAACACAAACTCTCATTCAGCATTACTTTCATCTTGTCAGAGTTTACTCCTCAAAATAAATCAGCTCACTGCAGCAGCTGATGTTACAAATATAAAGTTTTTCAACTTGACCTTTATGAGCACAGAAAACTCTCAGACACTCTTCTGTCGAGCTGTGACCTTTAACCAGCCAACATCTGGGGCTTGTGGGAATCCTGGGGCACGTTCAATCTGAAAATGGTGTGCACCATTTTCCTACTGTTTCCAGATTGAACGAATTGTTTCTTTGAAATGGTTTTAAACTTTCAGGTATGTTTCCTCTCGTTCGGTGGGTGTGTCAGAGGTGTTAGAGGTCTTAGTGACGTGTATAAAAACCAAATTCTGGTCGATGTTTACTTATTGTGCGTACAGTTTCGCTTTTATTTCACACTTGCTTTGGTAATGTAAACATATATTTCTCATGCCAATAAAGCCTCTGTGAATTGATTTAAATGAAACCCCCTCATATTAAAAAGCAATGTGTCTGCATAACACAAGAGAGTGTTTAGCACGCCACTGTTTAAATTAATGTTTCGCTATGTTTCTGGTTTTCACCCAAGTGGCCTGGGCTCGCCTCCTGATATGTGAAGTCACATGTCCTTTGGTTTCAGCTTCCCTGTTGATAAGCTCCCTTCAAAGGGCTTTCACTATGAATGAGAAACAATGGCCTGTTGTTAACAGATCAGTAATTATAAGTGATGAAATCAGAGAATCACAGAAACCCAATACTGACCGGCAGAATCTGACTGAAGCAGAAATCTCACACACAGATAACCTGTAGACTGACAGTCACACACAGCAGCAGCTTTAAAAATCTATTGCACATGATGACATTATACTTCTTACTCAGCTGTAAACTCACACAGCAAAACTGTATAAAACCAATAAATAGAAAAAAATGTGCTCATTGCATTCAATATATTAACATTTATATACATATTTAGAAGCCCAGCACAAAAAGATGCACAGTGTTAATGTCCATAAATTATTTATCTGTCTTTTGGTGTCTTTTCACAACCCAATCACAGAATAAATGTTGGCATTGTATATTTCTGCAAACCAGAGATACCTTGTATGGTATGTTGTATGGTAGTATGTAGTGGATACGTCGAAACTTAAGGTTTCAACAACGCTGTGGTTAATGTGTGGTAATGTTTGGGCACAAAACCACTTGGTGATGGTTAGGAAAAGATCATGTTTGGGCTTAAAATAAAAGGGTTTTGGGGGAACAATCCCCGCTGGAAACACAGTGATGGGTCGCTAAAAACACCCACGTTTAGTGACCAAAAATCCACTGGAAACACAGTGAGGTCTTGGTAAAAAACTATTGGTTTTGTTGTTTGTTTGTGTCTCCTAGGTTTCACATCCTAGACCATCCCCTCCACCTCCTGATGACAAAGTCAGCTCATACACTACAAACTTTAGAAACCTTGACATGATACATATGAAACGTACAGATGTAACGTATTAGTAGTTTGCAGAAATGTACGATGCCAACATTTTCTACTGGTGACTGGACTACTTTTCAACAGTTATTCGTCCCTCTAACAGCAGGAGGCTCATTGCGGTCCATATGCTGAAGTTTACACCTGTGTTTTCTTCAGGTGTCTGCTTCAGTCCTTCAGGTGTCCTGAGGAGAAACACGGACGTCCACTCTGAATCACACAAACATCATTCGTCTTTAAACCTGCAGAGAAAAGCTCTGGACTTTGGTTACAGTGGTAAACTGAGTCTCTGCTGTTGGAAACCATGGAAGGATTCTTCTGTGGCGGCTCAGGAAGTTTAACAGGACGATTCCCGAATCCCAATGATGATCTGTCCACGGACAGTCTCCGTCCTCTCCTGCTGGGGGTGCTGTTCCACATGTGAGTGCCCATATGAACCTGCAACAGGACAGGCAGTGGTTACCATTTAGGACATGCTGATGTGCCCTTCGTTAGATCTCCAACAAAACTTATTTTATTTTATTTCTGCTGTAATGTTGAAATCTCTGACAGAAGTCATTTTAATGTGAGTTTTATCATTGGAGGTGATATTACTTAGACAGCAGTTCCCATATGGTCTAGCGGTTAGGATTCCTGGTTTTCACCCAGGCGGCCCGGGTTCGACTCCCGGTATGGGAATGAAACTTTAGTCAGGGACAGTTCTAATGAGACATTGAGATGATGATTGTAGCTCTCTGTGAAAACAGTAACCCTCTAACACCTTGAAAATAGTTAGCACAGTCGTCAAGCTAAAAAATGCAACCAGGCTCTTCGTCTACAGCAGTGCAACTTCAACTGATGAGATGTTGCATTGGTCAATCAAAGACATGCAAACACAGTGTGGTAAATAACTTTGTAACATGGGTCCAGTTTTGCAAACCCACATCTGCCCATTCTGTCATTAACTGGACTTTCTAGATCATATTCCATTGTCACAACAACAGGCCTACACCATCACAGCTTTCTGAACTGTTTTAACAAGACTGTTAACACTACAATTTACAATGAGACCACAGTTCGTGCACTTCAACACAGTCACCACCATCAGTCTGATCTTTTATAGCTCCAATGTAAGCTGATTTTTCTTCAATTCCATGCTTGCTAAACAGTGATTCCCATACCGGGAGTTGAACCCGGGCCGCCTGGGTGAAAACCAGGAATCCTAACCGCTAGACCATATGGGACTTCTTATAGATACCCCACAGTGATTTACAGTGTAGCAGGTGGCAAGAAACATGCAGAGTCAAAAGACATTTGTCAAGCAGAACTGTAAATATGCTGATGCTGAAATCAGCCCTCGCAATACTTTCACAGATACCCCTTTTCCGCCAACATGGAACCGTTCTGTTCGGGTTCCCGCACCTAATTCTGAACCATTCAGAGCATTTTAACTAAAATTATATTGGCTCAGAACCCAAAAAAGTTGGTTCCCAGCTGGAGTCAGGTTGTTCTTGACCTTAAGTGCTTACCATGATGAGATCAGTGGCCATGTCAAGTTCAATACGATGGAAACTATCCATTAGCTGTGTGACACCATTGACACATGCCTGCTGAGCCAGAGGTAATCTGGTTAGGGTTAACTGTAGTATAAGTACTCTCAATTATAGTGGTTAGGACTGTATGTTTTACAGATCCATGTTGGTTAAATATTGATTCCCATACCGGCAGTTGAACCCGGGCCGCCTGGGTGAAAACCAGGAATCCTAACCGCTAGACCATATGGGACATCTTGTAGAGTGCCCACAGCGANGGTGGCAAGAAACATGCAGCGTCAAAAGACATTTGTCAAGCAGAACTGTAAATATGTTGAATGAATGTCATGCAGGAGGTGACATCAGTTCTTGCAATACTTTCACAGATACCCTTTTCCGCCAACATGGAACTGGTTCCGTTCGGGTTCCCGCACCTAATTTTGAACCATTCAGAGCAGTTTGACTAAAATTATATTGCCTCAGAACCCGAAAAAGTTGGTTCCCAGCTGGAGCCAAAAAAAATCGGATTCTTCGTGCTCACCATGATGACATCAGTGGGCGTGTCCAAGACGATGGAAACTATCTATTAGCTGTGTGACACCATTGAAACATGGCTGCTGAGCCAGAGGTAATCTGGTTAGAGTTAACTCTAGTATACTGTAGGTACTCTCAATTGCGGTGGTTAGGACTGTATGTTTTACAGATCCAAGCTGGTTAAATATTGATTCCCATACCGGGAGTTGAACCCGGGCTGCCTGGGTGAAAACCAGGAATCCTAACCGCTAGACCATATGGGACTGATTCACTGCTCAATAGGACTGACTTTCTGAATCAGTTCATAGTCTGAAGGCCAGAAACATGATTCAGGCAAGTACATGAACTCTGATAATCTGAGCTCTACAAGACTGATATCACACATTGTATTCTAGAGTGAGTCATTTGATACAGTTTAACATCACAGCCAGCAGTGTGAGGACTGCTGTAAGGGGGCGATGTGGCATGACACAACAAGAAAAACCTGATGTCCTTTGTCTGGCTTCAACTCCACTCAAAACCAGTTTCACAGCTGAATAGTCCAAATACAGAAGTATTTAGGAGGACTGTATTCAGGCATCTCTACAGATCCATGCTGGTTAAATATTGATTCCCATACCAGAAATCGAACCCAGACCCTCTGGGTGAAATCCAAGAATCCTGACCACTAGACCTGGAAGTGGATCAGAAACGACCTGGGCTCAGATGTTGTATCAAAGGCTGCTCAGGTTTTAAGCCTTCAAATCAGGCAAAGCTATGCCAGCACTATGTACTTAAAAGGGACACGCTCATTTCCCAGGGACCCTGAACTGACCAATATGCAGTGGTGTACTGGAGGGTATATGCAGGTATACGGGGTATACCCACCTCTTTTTCTGGCCATTTATAGTATACCCACCTATCAGCCAAAAAGATACTGGGATATATAGGAGAGTGTATCTACTTCCTTCTTTGTAACCAATGCATCTGCCTAATAGTACACCTACCTCGTCAACTACCACCACATCACTGCCAATATGGGTGCAAAGATTTTAAGGCTGCAGGCGAATTGTCAAAATAAAAAACGACCTTCTATGTCCTTTCCTGACCACTTTTCCTTGACCTAAATGGAAATCATCATGAGGTGGTGAAGGAAAGATAGATATAAGAAAGGAATCCCTGAAGCTCCTTTCTTTCACATTTAGACAGTTCCACTAGCTCTTATCACGATGAACACTCAGATACCTCCAAGTCATTTCACTCAGGTAGGAACCATCTTAAGTAGTAAGGACTATTCAACAGCAGCCTTGGTTCTAGGTTCTACCTTGTGTTTTATTGTGTTTACAAACCAGGATTTTGTTGATATACACCACTAAAAAGGCGATGTTGCTTTTTAATACCGGGACAAACATTGCCCTTTTTTATACATTGTTTGTTAGGAAAGTTTAGTTGTGTGACTGAAAACTGGACTGACTGCTGTGAATCAGAATACTGCCTGTATATTGAAACTTCTCTTAATACATGTCCTCCATTATCAATTGCTGTGTTTGCTGAGTTGATGATTTAGGTTCAGGAACTTGTTCCCCAAGTACAGGGAGAACAGTGGAAACTAAAGCAGAACCTTTGTGAAGTTATGGGTCTTTAAGTTCCTGTAGTAGAAAAGCCCTTTAAATACAGTATATACGCAGATGAAACCAACCTTTAGATTTCCTTTGGTAGTAAAAGCTCGTCCACAGACAGCACAGGCAAATGGCCTCTCCCCAGTGTGAGTCCTCTCATGGATCTGCAGAGCACTAGAAGAGGAGAAGCTCTTCCCACAAGTCTTGCAGTGGTGCTGTTTGGGTGTCCGGCGAGGTGGTGCTACAGCACATACAGAAGACTCCAAAACAGAACAGCTCTGGGAATGACCAGGAAGGTCCTCGCCATTCCTAAAGGAGGAGTTCAGGACAGCAGCAGTCTCTGTCTTCAGAGCTGGTGAGCCGATGGATAACATGGAGCTGTTATGGTTGGGTGCTTGGTTAGGATTGAAGGGTTCGAAGAGATGTGATGGGAAGTCCCTCATTTGATGTGTGAGCATGTGCTGCTTGAGATTCCCTTTAGTGGAAAAGCCCCTGTTGCATGTTGTGCAGATAAATGGTCTCTCCTTAGTGTGGCTTCTGTAGTGGATATCCAAGGCACTTTGACAGGCAAAAGTCTTCCCACATATATCACAGTAGGTGTTCTTCAGGACTCCCTTTTCTCTGAGACTGTGAATAAAGTTTGGAGAATCTTCAGCATGGTTAAATAAGGTGTCAGTGGGCGCTGCAGCAGATGCATGGAGAGTTAAAGTGGCTGAGTCGAGCCACGTCTGGAGTGGCTCTTCAAGCCTTACAGTTTTAAAATACATAGAAGTTTGTCCATTAGGAGACAGAGACTGCTTGGAAGCTGAAATGTTGGACACGGGAAATGTACCAATCCACTGACTGGCTTCAGCAGCATGTTGGTTATTTGTGTCATTGGATCCTTCTGGTCTCTCTGTTTTGATCCATTTGAGCTGCAGCTCCCCATGTGGCCTCTTGTTAGCATCAGTTAGATTTTTACCAAACGATGGGGCCAAACAGAGGGATAAGGATTTGAATCTAGACAGCTGGTTGTCACAAAAGTTCCCATTATTGTCTTCTGAGATGTTCTTCCTGTTCAATTTTGTTTTGTCCCTGAATCCTTCGCTGCAATCCACTGAGTATTTCTGATTTGTACGGTCTGCACTGGGTAAGAGACCTTCCATGTGCATGTGCACATGTTGCTGCAAGACAACAGCATTCGTGAACTTCCTTCGGCAGATGGGGCACGAGTGCTGGACCCTCAGTGGGGCGGTAGCACGGTGAACAGCCTGGTGCGTCTTCAGGTTTCCTTTGGTTGTGAAAGCTCGGCCACAAAGTTTACACCGGTAAGGACGCTCCCCTGTATGTGTCCGATAGTGCATCCTCAGAGCGCTCTGACAGCTGAGGATGCGGTGGCAGATGACACACTCGTTTGGGTCTGACACTTTTTGGTCAGTGGTGTCAGATGGCAGCTGGAGTTTGATGTTTGGTGTTGAGTGTTTTAGTGAAAGGAATCCTGAAAATGAGGTGGAACTGGGATGGATGAATGGATTGAGTTTGACAGCGACCGACTCCTCTGACTTTGTGGTCATCATTTTAGAGACAAAGTTAAAAGATGGTTTTACATCTTCACTTTGAAGACTCATTGTTCTTTGTTGCCTGGTCTCCACTGAGGCTGGCATCTTTGTAGATTTTGCTTTTGACCTGAAGTCCATGCTTGCAGCTGAATCAAAGTAAAGATCCCCTTGAGTAAGTGGAAGGGGTACAGAGATAAGGTTCTCCTCTTTCTTGATGAGAGAGGACAGGTTGGTTGAGTGCGGCTGCTCCAGAGAACCAGAGGTCATTGTAGTTTTGGAAGGTGACCTATCAAGCCATCTTAAAGCTGCTTTCTCTGGTAACATACCAAAATAAATCCCAGCATTGGTTTGGATTTTGTCCAGGTGCCCTGGAGCAAAATAAGGGTTCATCTGGATGTGTGGGTACCTCTCTTTGTGCCTCTGAAAATGAACCTTTAGGTTCCCCCGGGTGGAGAACCTGTTTCCACAGACGTTGCATTTGTACGGCCGCTCTCCAGTGTGGGATCGCAGATGAATTTGCAAGGCACTGTCGCTCCCAAAACCTTTGCTGCAAAATCTGCATCTGTGTTTGAAGAGAAACTCTTTTGAAGGCGTGGCTGCAGAATGCTTCAGATTCTTGCATTTGCTCTGCTGGGCCAAAGCTGCCAGGGCATCCAGATCCTCCACAATCGCACTGATGTTTGGTATAGACTCTGTATGCTCACTGCGGGATGAAGGGTGAGGTGCATGAGAGTTCTCAGAAGTCTTACTGATGAAGCAATTATTACTAAACATCAAAGAGGACATCTTGGTTTGGGACAAGAAACTAAGTTGGGAGTCCATGTGTTGTGTTTTAGAAATGCGCTCATGAGCTGCTGTCGTCATGAGATCATTAAGACTCTCTGAGGACTCTGACATCACATCTTTGCTGTCAGGTTGACTTTGATTTAGCTGCTCTGTGACTGTGAACTGTTTGTAGCCACTGATGTTAGCAGATTGAGTCGATAAGCTTTTGGCTAACCCTGCAGCTGCAGCTAGCTGCTGAGACAGATGAGTGCCGAGAGCCTTGAGCTGATTGGTGGACTTTGAAGATGGCAGCTCCTTGGTGCAGATCATCAAGGTCTCTGGTGTTTCAGCCTGGTGAGAAGCAAACAACAGAACATGGTGACGGATTTGATCAATGAGCTGTAGCTGGTGGATCTGTTGTATCTGCAGGGAGAGGAGCTGCTGCAGCAGAGACGAGATGTTGGTCTGACTGCGGCAGCTGTCCGAGTGCATCAGCTGTGAAAACTGAGCCACGGCCACTTTAGTGCTCTCCAGGTTTTCAATAATGACGTTGCTCTTCATCCACGAGTATCCTGCTGGGTCGGCTGAGCAGCCCTGCTGAGGTAAGGATTCTGGGAAATCCGAGGTACAAAGGTCATCATCAGTTTTACATTCAGTGCCACTGACGCTCTGGTTACTGCTGGAGCTCGAGGGACTTTCTGCATATCTACTTCTGCTAAAACAATCCACGAAATCTGTGCTTCTGTTGGATCTGTCCTGTGATGGGCTGGCTGGTGACCAGATGGATTGCAGATCCTCGTCCTCATTCACGATCAGAACTGGTGGATTTGGAGAGCAGTCGGTTTGATGTTGTTGCAGATCTGACAGCGCAGTAAACTCAGCACAGCATCGGCTGCAGACATGAACACAGAGATCCACTGCAGGAGGAGAGTCCGCACTGAGAGACACATCGTCTGAAACAGATTTCAGAATGAAAATTATTATCATCATTATAATAATTTGCTGCACTTTTCTGCAACATTTTAAAAAGCATTCACAATAGACTGGGCTTTATTTATCAGAGGGTGGCTGAGGTGTTTTTTGTTTTTTTTGTCATTATCTTGACACTCTCTGAAGCTACAAATATTTTTCCTTGAGCCTCACTGAGTGACTGGAGGAAAATCAATGTCCTTCCCTTTACCATCAATAACCATATTTTTTATATTTACACCAAATAAAAATATTGGAGCCAATGCAACAAGCAAACAACAGGAGTGTGAGTTATCACCAACAGCTACTTTTTTGAGCAAAATGCAAATCCTCCTCACAAATCACATAATTTTACTATTTAAAACTTTAATGAGACGCAGAATAAAATGATTTTGATGACATGATATGTTCAAGGACCATCAGAAATTTGAAAATCCATCGATAATGTCTGTTTTTACAGTTTCTTGCTGTGATAAGTTATATAATTTTGGTGATTTTTGAAGAAAACATGACAGCGGCATTTAGGATTAAGAGGGTTGTTTAATAAACAGTTTAGTTTAGTTTAGTTTAGTTTAGTTTAGTCATTTTCCAACTTATAAAACTCAAATGTACTGGTAGATAGACAATACATAAACGTTAAGTTAATGCTTAATGTTGATTATGCTTAATTTAGCATTAAAAAGGGTAAACAAAAACAAAACAAACCAGGACCGAAAAGGTGTAGGCTGAAGCCTCAGCTTATCACACCTACCCTTTTAACATTCATTGTTTTTGTCAGCTCCCTTTGAAATACCAAATACAACCATATAAAGATGAATGTCCCTCCTTTAAGCCAAAATAAAAAGCACTAGTCCCTCCCCAGTGCTTTAAAATGATTTGAAACAATCTGTTTATGTGTATAATTTACAAGTTACAGAGCTGTTCATGAACACTCGTCTCTCTTTTTCAACAGGAATCTCAAACAAAGTCTAACGTCAGTGACTGGACCGGCAGCAAATCAGACTAATTTTAATTTAAGATTAGTCTGAAACATCATCACACCAATTTCTCACCTGAGTGAACTCAAAATGTTTTAATTAAGAATTAACGCCAGTCTTATTATTTATAGAACTCACTGTTTTTCAGAGTTTAAATTTAAATATGTTGAAGTTTAATTCAAACTTTAACAGAGCAGATTTAACTCTCTTATTGAAACAAGGTTCAATAATATTCAAATTAATCAAGAAAAACACAACAGATCAACAACATCAATAAACTTGCACTGTAGCACTACTGTATACTGAACTATAGATGTACAGTAATTCTACCACTGATCATTAGGTTTTATGTGATAGGAATGCTGTAAAAATAAAATAATACTGAATGATAGAAAATGACTGATTTTACTTTACATCCACAACTTCTGCTAATAAACAAGTTATTTTTCCAATAATTCCCATAAAGATAAACTGCACAGATTGTTTTCCTCAAACATTATGATAAATATTCTGCATTAAAATAACTCACCGGTGTGTCTGCGCAGAGATAAATCATCAGTGTGGACCTGCTGTGGTTTCAGCTGTTTCCTCCGTGACATGTTTCCAACTCTGACTGACTGAATGAGACAAAGACAGAGACAGAGAGAGACAGAGAGAGAGAGCATAGAAAATACAGTATTTGTCATAACAAACCACACCCACCGCACACACACACACACACACACACACACACACACACACACCTATTTATCTCAGTGTGTAAATTTGAGTTTGTCACTGTTCAAATTCCAACTAAAATCACAATGATATAGTTTCAGTTAAATGTATTGTTAGTCATTTTCTTGTTATCAAAAGGAAGAAAAAAATGTTTTATGAAAATATCAGAAAAGCTGGAGGCTGTGTCCCTGTCTGAGTTTAAATGACAGTGTTAACTAAATTTTACACACACTGTTTTTACTGTGTGTACACGCATATTCATAAAAAGTACCTGCATGTGAGCAATAAATAATATGTTAAGAAGCACAGACATTAACTGAGACTTAAAGTTTGCTTCTGACATTTTCTGAAACTAAATTGTTTTAAGGTTCTGTATATAACGTGTTTACATGTATTCATAATGTTTAATTTTCAGTGGGTGAACAGGTTGTAACGTAACTTAAAAACTGTGACCTTCCCAACTGTTTCAGTTGCCAATAACAGCCTCTGGACTGATTTTCTATGTAAAGCACTGGTGACAAAAGTTACGTGAAAATCCAAAGGATGTGATGTTAGGTGTGTTCTTGAGTGACTTCAGCTAGTGTGCAACAGTAATGCTAGCTTACAAATGGAGTCCACTAACGTCAACAAATGGGCAGCACCCACTCCAGTTCACACATGTTGTGCTTCTATACATTTTGCAGTGGCAGTCCGGCGCTGACGGACTTTCATTTAGCACCCTGTAGCAACTCGTATTTTGCCAGAGTGTGACAGGGGGACCACCTTCTCTACATCCCGACTCCTCGCCAAATCAGCAGACTTTCTGTTGCTGCCATACAAGGGTTAGATGCAGCGCTGCCGCTGGCCACCAGCCTACCATGAACCCCAGTGGGCTTGCATTGACTGAATTCGAGTTGATACACTGGCTAGGGTAGTCCTAGTGGTGGCGAGTGAGGCATCAGACACCGACGGAAAAAAGCCCTCCTTTAGCATCGGCATGATATACGGCCGGTCGCCGTTATAGTTTAAGCGGGAAATGTGGCGGGACAAGGACGAAAGTTAAGGTGGCGAAAGTCCCAATGCTGCAGGTGGGAGAGGTGGCGGATGGGTCCAACAAACACCGACTTTCACCTAAGAGAGCGGTGTTCACATCCCATAAGATTCTAAAGCTAAACCAAGTTTTTTGGCCTAAACCCAAGCATGGTTTTTTGTTTTTGTTGAAGGAAAAAAACGTAGTAGTGCTTTTATTTTGAAAGAGACTGTATGTAAACGTTACATTTCCTGTGAAAACAGAAGTGTATTTTGAAAGAAGACAAGGCATGTAACAGGCAGAACTTGACATGGCTTCCCACAACGTCAACAACCAACGCACCCAGGGTACCTTGCACATCATATGTAGACATGGAAAGTCCATGGACAAACGTCAACATGTGACAAGGTCGGAGTGAGAATGTGTTGGCTTTCTATCAACGTGATCATGGTCAGCCACGGTCAGACTTGTGTTTGTCACTGTTTTGGTCGATGCCCAGACAGCTAACGGCTGCACAATGTGAACAACAGGATGCCGACTGCAGGTCACTGAACGTCCTCAGAGAGAGGGGTCACTAATAACAAGGATTTTCTGAACATTACATTCAGTACTTTTAACATTTTTATAATCGACTATAAAATCTGCTGCTATTTATTAATATCCATCAGTTAGCCTCAACATTCAAGTTTATGTTATCATGATTAATTCTTCATGTGGCTGCTGTTTGTTGTTTAGCGCTCAGTAACCTGAGAGGTGAGGAGTTCACTCAGCTGCTGGTCTCTGAAGTCATGTGATTCACACCTGTGTGTCTCAGGTGTGTGTGTGTGTGTGTGTAGGTTCATCCAGGTGTTCTCTCAAGTACTCTGTTATTAGATATGAAAACTTCTCAGAAGCTCAGACCCTGGGGCCGTTAGCAACCTACTGCAGGGGCCAACAGGGAAACTCACACCAACACTGAGTCGACCTCACTTCCTGTCTGCTCAGGTGTGATACACAACCTGAGGTACAAGTGTGTGAATCATTTTAAAAAATGAATTCTGATATTCGGAACAGGTAAAACAGTTAACTGCTTTTCATTATAAAAGACACTTTCAGTAGCTACACTGTGATTTATATTAGTATTTAATTTAACTAATCGTTTTCTTTGGTTTCTACACATTTCATTAAAGCTGCTCTGAGGCGACAGGAAGATTCAAATGTTGTCAGTGATGAAATATTATCTGGAAGACACATCCTCTTTTAGATGAGAGGTCTGGTGATGTTCTATATTTATCATAGTGACATGTTTCTCAATCAAAATAAACACATACGAACACAAATAATGAGGACCGATGTCTCTGAGACCCCAAACTGAACATTTAAACATATTTCTAGAGGCCTGAAGAATAAATAAATCAATTAAAAAAAGCAAAAAATAGAGAAGAGACACAAAAAGAAACACTTTGTACAGCAGGAATATGTTTTTTCTTAATCCTATGAATCATCATGACACATCAGATTCATTTGCTGACCTCACTGTGAATCATTGCATTAATACATGAAGCAGCAGACAGTCGGTCAGAGACAGGATCAAATTTAAAGAGGACCTATTATGCTCATTTTCAGGATCATACGCTGTATTTTGGGTTTGTACTAGAACATGTTCACATGCTTTAATGTTCAAAAACACTTTATTTTCCTCATCCTGTCTGTGCTAGAACACCTGTATCTGGCTGAGAAGCTCTGTTTTACTGCCGTCACTTAAAGACCTGAAAAGCCCAGTCTGCTCTGATTGGTCAGCGTTTATCTCAGTGTAACAGATGAGCAGATGATCATATCAAGAAATCCAGCCCGCTCTCATTCTAAAGCCATCAGATACTTCTTTGTCTGTGATTTCTGCATCAGCCACTGACGCCAAAAGCCACCTTTCATTGTGGTATGACATGCTGGGCGGCGTCAGTTTGTAATGCGGCCACACAGCACATGTCGCAGTAGTATGATACACCACAGGATGGTATCAGTTTGAAATGCTAATGGTAACACAGACTATAAGGAGCTGGCAAGTTCCCATAAGGTGGGCAGGAGTGGAGGTGGATGTGTCCAACAAATCCCAGACTTTCACCCAGGAGCCCAGTGTTTGCTTCCCATATGAATGCAAACCCAAACTATGATGTTTTTCTTCCAAACCTAACCATGTGCTTTCGTTTATGTCCTGACATTGGTTGCAGTGTCCCAGAACGTCAGCAGGAGACACTGGAGGGTACCTAGCACGTAATACACAGTCGTGAAAGTCCACTGACAACGTGGTGATTTGTGACAACTTGGGATGCGAACACATTGAGAAATCCAACGCGCTCTCATCCCAATCTGTGAAATATCGCTTTGTCAGGGGAGCAACACATCCAAATATAATGTGCTCGATACTAGGGTTGGGTCAGTATGAGAAAAAAAAACAAAAAACAGTCCAGTTTTTGTAAAATACCGCATCAAGTCGGTAATACCGGATTTTCGCCACTTGGGGCGCACAAGTCGGTAATACCGGATTTTCGCCACTTGGGGCGCAATTGACTCATTTAAAATAAAAAACGACCGTAGGACTATGGCAAGCTGTTTTAACATTTAATCGCTAGACTGGATATTCATTACTCATGTCTGCAACATAATTTTGCCTAGTCAAAACTCTTATTCAAGATATCTGTAATTAGATTTTGCCTAGTCAAAACTCTAATTACAGATATCTGTAATTCAGTTTTGACTAGTAAGATTCAAACTATTTTTGCCATTCATGTGTATGGGGTTTGTCATTATAGATATCTCCAATGTAGTTGTGGATATCTACAATTGTTATTTCGGATATCTGCAACTGAATTGTGGATATCTGTAATTCCAGTTTGAGATATCTACAATTTAATTTTGACTAGTCATAATTCAAGTTCAAGATATCTTTAATTATCATCAATTGAAGATATCTACATGGTCCTTTCTAGATATCTTGAATTGAGTTTCAGATAGTCAGAATGACGTTGTAGATATCTTGAATTCGAATTATGACTAGTCAAAATGACGTTGTAGATATCCACAATTGAATTATGACTAGTCAAAATGACGTTGTAGATATCCGCAACTGAATTATGACTAGTCAAAATGACGTTGTAGATATCTCAAACTGGAATTATAGATAGTCATAATGACGTTGTAGATATCCGCAACTGAATTATGACTAGTCAAAATGACGTTTTAGATATCTCAAACTGGAATTATAGATAGTCATAATGTAATTGTAGATATCTATAATGACAAACCCCATACACATGAATGGCAAAAATAGTTTGAATCTTACTAGTCAAAACTGAATTACAGATATCTGTAACTGTAGTTTTGACTAGTCAGAATGACATTATAGATATCTGTAATTCAGTTTTGACTAGTCAGAATGACGTTACAGATATCTTAAATTAAAATTCATACTAGTCACAATGACATTACTACTAGTCAAAATGACGTTATAGATATCTATAATGGTAATTCCGGATAGTCGGACTTAGTGATTAAATGTTAAAACGGCTTGCCATAGTAGGACAACAGAGTGACAGTAACAAGTTGTTTCTTTTATTCCTTACAAATAAATTTTGCAGCTTACTCAATCAGTGCAAACAAGGGTTGCCTCCTTCGTCTGGCTCAAAGCCAAAGTGTTGCCATAGTGGCGCATTCTTTGATTTTGTCGAGACTAAATCGTCCGCCATTATCAACTCCCCGTCACTATTAAACAAACTCCAGGCTACAGTACATTATCAACTCCCCGTCACTATTAAACAAACTCCAGGCTACAGTAGAGGCCTCAGCGCATGCGCACTCGCACTCCCTAGCTCAGTCAACGCCCCACCCCCCTCTCTCTCCTGTTTGCTATAAGTGGAGCAGACTCCGTGTAAAAATGTCCGTGAAAAATCCCCGCGATGTGAAAAATACATGCAGAACAGTCTTTTGTGTGACACTGGTGCGTGGAGCAGAGTCCGCGCGGTCGTGCTTTGAGCGCACAGGGCTTGCGGACGTCCACTTTTACCGGGTGGACCTCCGTGGCGTCCGCTCCGTGTACGTTCCGCCCGAGTATGCGGTCAGGTCTGTCTCAAAAAAAAAACCGGTCCAAGACGGAGTACGGAACCGAATTGGTATTACCGAGAACCGACCCAACCCTACTCGATATTGTCCTGCATCAGTTTTGGATATTCAGAGACTGCATGTCAATTTACACTCGTTACATGTGTTGTGTCTTTTCAAAATAAACTTCTGTTTTTACAGGAAATGTACAGTTTGTGTTCAATTAATGCAGACAGTTTTTATTTTCAAAATAAACTTCAGACGAATGGAACCAAACCGAGCCAAGGTCACTGACAAAGCAGCAGTATTTGATGACATGGATTGAGAACAGGCTGAGAAATCTGTCACCAGCTGACGTCAGCTTGTCCCGTTGGAAACAGAGTACTCAGAACGGTCTGAAGCCTGAGGTTTTTACTCACAGGGAATACTGTCAAATGTGTTTACCTCATTATTTAGAACTTTGGACACTTTTAATTTGAACATCTTCTTTATTTTTCTTCTACACTACACAAAAACCACATGAGAGCTGTGTGTCATGGGGAAGATATTTGTGCACAGATTATGAGAGCTGATAATTCAGAACTCGTCTGCAGTGAAACTGAGAGATGTTTTCATATCTGTTGAGTCGGAGCAGGTTCAGATTTTGGCAACAGTGATGGTGTTAGTGTTAACTTTGTATCTCAACAACCATCAGAACCAAGCAGCAAACGTCTACTATATTTTTGATAAAGAGGATGACCATGATGATGATAATGAGTGTGGTGTCAACACACTGTGAGTCTATTGTATTAAAGACCCCCCCCACCCCCCTCACCCACCCACCCAACCCCCTCTTACAGACAGATGACTAATGCAGCACAATTATATGTTGAACAGAAAGTGTTCGTCACTGCTGCTGAGTGTCGACAGTCTCAAAACAAAAAGCTACAGACACAGTGACTTTATTGTCCAGCTGACTTTTACACTAATAACACTAATTATAAATAAAAACAAAACATGTCAGTTAACAGAAGCGTGACATCATGGAGTCTCATCATCACCAGAAACCAACATAAACATATTTCCTAAAATGCTAAACTATCCCTTTAAATGACTTGTTTTCTAGTGTGTTAGTGTATAAAATGGTCTATTTACTCTTTTGCATACAGATAAAGTTCCCCTTCTTCTTTGCTATGGGAGAAAGATGTATGTGTTGTTTCATGTTTTCACAGACATGGATGTAAACTGTAACTGCACTTGACTAGCTCACGGAGGCATTCATCGACAAGGTAAAAGAATATCTACATCAACATGAATGAAAGTTCAGACCTGTTCAGGCCTCCTCATCCACCTGCTGACGTCACTTTGACTTTCTCATTCATCAGTCAGAGCGAGAACAGCTCAGACGAACATGAAGCAGATTTACTGCTGAGTCATGTCGGAGGAGTGAAGGTGCAGTTTGTGATGTTAATAAATCTCAGAGGTCCCGTCAGCAGCTCTCGGTGTTATACGACTCTGTCAGTGTCAGTTTACAACATGAACTCAGCTGGACCAAACTTTGTTCCTCTACATGCAAATGACCCCGTCAGGCCTGAAACATGAGGTCTGTCAGTCCAGACTCTGGGCTTCATTTAACACCTCGACACTTGAGCCACAAAGACAACTTCAGTCTACATTTAAAGTTGCACAAAGAACTTTAAGTCGAGACTGATACTGACATAGTTAGCATGCTAATGTTTAGCTAACGTTAGCTTAGCGGCTAAGAAACTTTTAACAGCAAATGATGCATTCGTGATCTCTGTTAATTTAATATTGGCATTACATTTGATGAAGAGCGCATTATGACTTGTTTAGGACTTGAAACTCAACATTTAGGACTTGGGACTTACCTGTCTTGACTTGGTACTAGACTTGGGACTTGCCTGTCTTAACTTGGGACTTGCCTTAGGACTTGACAGTCTTCACTTGGGACTTGAGTTAGGACTTGACAGTCTTCACTTGTGACTTGCTTGTCTTGACTTGGGACTTGACATGGGACTTGCCTGTTTTCACTTGGATTTTGCCTTAGGACTTGACAGTCTTCATTTGGGACTTGAGTTAGGACTTGACAGTCTTGACTTGGGACTTGCCTGTCTTGACTTGGGACTTGACTTGGGACTTCCCTGTCTTGACTTGGTACTTGACTTGGGACTTGACCGTTTTCACATGAGACTTGACTTGGGACTTGACAGTCTTGACTTGGGACCTGACTTGGGACTTGCCTGTCTTGACTTGGGACTTGAGTTAGGACTTGACAGTCTTGACTTGGGACTTGCCTTGATGCTTATTAGTCTTGACTTGGGACTTGACTCGAGAGCTGACAGTCTTCACCTGGAACTTGACTTATGGCTTGACAGCCTTCACTTGGGACTTGACTTGGGACTTGTCTGTCTTGACTTGGTACTTGACCTGGGATTTGACTGTTTTCACATGAGACTTGACTTGGGACTTGACAGTCTTCACTTGGGACTTACCTGTCTTGACTTGGTACTAGACTTGGGACTTGCCTGTCTTAACTTGGGATTTGCCTTAGGACTTGACAGTCTTCATTTGGGACTTGACAGTCTTCACTTGGGACTTGAGTTAGGACTTTACAGTCTTCACTTGGGACTTGCCTGTCTTGACATGGGATTTGACTTGGGACTTCCCTGTCTTGACTTGGTACTTGACTTGGGACTTGACCGTTTTCACATGAGACTTGACTTGGGACTTACCTGTCTTGACTTGGTACTTGAGTTAGGACTTGACAGTCTTGACTTGGGACTTGCCTTGATGCTTGTTAGTCCTGACTTGGGACTTGACCCGAGAGCTGACAGTCTTCTCCTGGAACTTGACTTATGGCTTGTCAATCTTCACTTGGGACTTGACAGTCTTCACTTGGGATTTGACATAGGGCTTGACAGTCTTCACTTGAGACTTGCCTATCTTGACTCGGGACTTGACTTGATGCTTGTTAGTCTTGACTTGGGACTTGACTCGAGAGTTGATGGTCTTCACCTGGGACTTGACTTAGGGCTTGATAGTCTTCACTTAAGGCTTGACTTGGGACCTGACAGTCTTCAGTTGGGACTTGTCTGTCTTGACTTGAGACTTGAGCACAAAGACTTGAGACTTACTTGTGACTTGGAAAACACTGACTTGTTCCCACCTCTGGCTTTGCTGTATTTCATCTTCCTCCAGTGTGAACTAACTGGCAGCTCTCAGAGTAACTCCTGAGCACTGACTGGGGAAAGCTTTCGAGGAGGTGCTGCTGGAGGAGGTGATGGTGATGGAGGTGGAGGTGCTGATGGTGATGAAGGAGTTGACAGTGTTGGAGGAGGTAATGGGTGGATGTCAGCTGCAGGAGCACATGGAGCAGCTTCTTTAACCTGTGAGTCCCAGGTGAACTCAGTCAGCTGACGACCATCCTGTGTCAGCCAATCACCTGCTGACGCTGGTTCAGTCTCTTCACAGACAGTAAACTTCAGCTCCATCAGTCTGAGTCCAACACATGATGATCAGATCCTCCACAGTTACAGTCTGTCTGGTTTCCACTAACACAAAGTCTGTTTTAAATACAGTTTTACTTTGACTGTTGCAGCTTCAGATGAATGTGTTAATTTTGACTTGTGTAATTTAGTCTGGAGGACGAGGTTATTGTTCTGCAGAATTATATAGACAATGTTTTATCATTATTTAATTCAAGTGAAGTGAGTGAAAGTTGTTGCTGGTTTTATACTTTTGAACTTGTTTAATAAATTCATGTAGACTCATAAAGTCATGGAGGCCGGACAGTGTCAAAACGTCATTCATATTTCCCAACAGCGCCCTCTGGTGGAGACACACAGAAACAACCAGCTCACTTTAGACATTTTATTCCATCAGTTTTGTTTTTTTTTACAATCAAGAAAATCTAATAAACTTTGTCAGGTGTAAACAAACAAACAAACAAACAGACACACAGATTCGGAAGTAAAAAATAAAGGCACTTAACTTACATCACCTCCATAAAATAACTTCTCTGTTTTTATACAAATATTTACACACTTCTCATCAGGACAGTCGGTGAGGGTCGAGTTAAAACACATAATAACAGGAAGTAAACAAAGAGTCAAACACAGAGAGTTTCACTGAGACTGAAATCTGCTGCTGGGACCATTAACATCACTTTAAACATGATGAATCAGTGTCGAGCCCTTTAAATGGTCATGATTACAAACATCAGGGTGAAATCTAACGATGGATAAACTCTCTGTTGAAATGAAACTCTTTATAAACTTTTAAGCCTCCAGATTAAATCATATTCAGTTATTAGTATCATAGAAAACATGGTAACTAATAAGACTACATGTAAAAACATTTTAAGAACACAAAGTAAAGCATCAGAGCGACATCATCCTGTTGAGCCTTCACAAACTTCATCACACCTTCACTTCAGTAAAAACATGTTCAATAATAAAATCCTAAAATACATTCATCTCGTATCGGATAATAAACGGATGGAATGAAAAGTTTCACACTCAGAGAGTTCAGAAATCAGCGACAGAATACTGACGGCTCCGTTCAGACACAAAGCAGTGCAGAAGAAACGTGTTTGATGATTGATCACTTATTGATCGCTGCTGTTATCTGTAGTCAAAGTGTGTCGATTCACAGTGAGCTGAGTGATGTGTGAGCAGCTCTTGTCTGCAGTGTACAAACAGATTTACAGACAATGATCACTGAGTCTGCGGAAAAACTTAAAAACATGATGATTCTCAGTTCTGCAGACTGTTCTTTCTATGATTCTAAGGGACTGTTCGTTATTTATGAGAGAGGAGGGGGTGGTGCAAAAAGATGGAGGCATGTCCAATAATTTCGTAAGCACTGGGGAGGGACTTGTGTTTTTTATAAAACATAAAAAAATTAAATGGTTGTATTTTGTATTTATTTTACCACAGATTTTTCTGAAAAGGCATGTTTTCAGAAAAAAAAAACGAAATAAATTTGAGCTTAAAATAGTGATACTCATCAAAATTACAAAATTAAACCACCTACATGAACTAACCAGCATGCACGACAAGACTGAAAAAGACAGTTTTTCGTCGTTCACTTTTAACTTTCAAATTTCTCAAAGAGTAATTTTCAAAAATCTAATAAGTTCATGGTGGAGGGAGGGTTGTGCAATCTCTGACAGTCATTCAGAGAGGCCAAAGGAAAAATATTTGTAGCTTTAGGCAGGGTTAAAAAGAGTTAAGTCACACCCGAGCCACCCCCCTCCTCTGGTAAGTACAGAACAGTCCCTAAGTGGATTTATGGACATACTCCCTTCTCCACCACATTAGCTCTGGTTCTTAAGCTGGTTCTGTTCTGTTCTCTTTTCTTCTCTGCTGCAGCTCCACCTGCTGACTGTGCTGGTGAGCAGTCAAATCAGCTGACAAACTAACTTCCTGTTATTGTTAAAACACCTTCATGCACCTGTCCCTCACCGGTCTCCCATCCTCACCCAGCCTCAGGGAGGAGCCTCACAGTTTGAAAACTTCTGGCTCTTCCCTCAAAAAGCAAGACAACTTTTACTGGAACTCTGTAGTGCAGCAGAGCCAGAGGAGCTGCCTCCAGATCACTGCTACCACGTTACAAAACAGCTTAGTCTCAGTTTGTAATTTTGAGCTGCTCAGCCAGACGTTCAGAAAGCAGAACATTACGGACAGGAACAGTTTATACAACTACAAAGTCTATCATCACTGCAGGAAGTGACCAATGTGCTCCTACAAAGTCTGACTATGTATGACGGGACAGTAAAGGTGGGGCATGATGGCGTTGGTGTGTCATAATGATGATATAGTCTGTGTATGTGTGTGGTCTCAGTGGGAGGAGCTGCGGTCGTTGGCAACATCCTGCAGGCGGCGGAGCAGAGCAGAGTGGTTATCTGGACAGACCCTCTTGGGGGACGTCTCATCCTCCAGAGGCAGGCTGCGCTTCCTGGTCGGTGTCTCTCCGGTGCGGATCATACTGTTGATCTCCTGCAGACGCTGAGAGGTCAGAGGTCAAAGGGTCAGAGGGTCAGAATCAAGTCAATCAACATGTGTTTTTTTAATCTGAAGTTAAAACAACAAAGATAATGATGGGTTAAAGTGTGATTTGAGATGCTCGTCTGGCTTCTTGAATGTTGTCACTGAAGTCATGACCTTTCCTTTTTTCATATTTCCCTTGTCTAGCCTCTGCTCCATGACCTTACTGATAATCTTTATTGTTTATAACTGTTGCTCTCTATGTATTTGTACTGTTTCCTTCTTTGTGGTGCAGCTGCTGCAGAAGTTTTAAGCTCTGGATAAAGTTTGATCTTCGGTCACTCAACAACAACTCGTGTACTGTGAAGATATACAGTGTAGTACAGTGTGTGTAAGGGTGTGTGGGGTCTCACGTTGGGGGGGCTGCTGCAGATATAGTAGTAAATCTTGTCTCTGGGGGTGGGCGGTGTGGGGACGGTGCCTGTCTTGTGAGGTGAGATGTAGATGGAGTGTTTGCTGGACAGAAGCATGCGACGAGGGGAGCCTGTCCTCAGGGTGGGGTACGGACACAGAGGGGGGGTTTCCACCTGCAAACATACAGAGCAGTGTTTCATTTTGAACTTTGAACAGCAGTGTTTTCCCTAAATTCATCACACGAAGCATGAAAAACTTCAGAGCAGTGAGACTCTGGAGCTTCACAACTGAAGAAAGGCACTGGGTTGCCAAAACTATCTGTATGAATCTTTGACTCAGTGGACAACCCTGTTGCCTGTAACATCTCCTTCAGACACTCAACATGTTTTACTATCAGTAAATAATCAGGTAAACATAAATAAAAAAAGCACCACATGCCCCTGTGTATATTACACATGTATGTCTGTAGATGTGAAGTATTTGTACCCCTGCAGACGGCGAGCTGGCTGAGTATCTCAGAGCAAAGTGTCTCATCTGTTTGATGTAAACGTTATTGTAGAAGTGGATCAGGTCTCCTCGCTCCTCTTCTCCGTCGCCCACTGTGAAGGAGGAGGAGGAAGAAGAGGAGGAGGAGTTCTTGTTGGAGGTGTTGGTGGGGGTGGAGGGGGCACTGCCAGGCTGGGGGGTGGGCATGGTGCTGCTGGAGCGGATAGAAACTGGACTGATGTCTCCACCTGCTGAGAGGAGACGTCAGTTAGTAACAAACAAGGAAACAATAAACGTTCTTCCTCACATAAATGTTGGATGAATAAACTTTTAAGCTGCATTTATTAATGTTTTGTGTGAATTTGTAATCTTTGGGGTTGGGAGGAAAGTAGCAAGTATTTCCAAGTCAAAAGGCTCAAGTCCAAGTAAAGTCACGAGTAACTGGTGTTGAAGTGCAAGTCGAGTTGCAAGTCTTTTTTTATTTTGTCAAGCAGAGTCGAAAGTCATCAAATTTGTGACTTAATTCTGACTCAAGTCCAAAACATGCGACTCAAGTCCACTAATTAAATTATAAATGTGGCTGTTCATTCACTTTAACATTAAAGATAGCGGAGAGTTTTAAAACAGGTGTTTTCTTACCTGGATCCTGGGTGGTGTCTGCAGGTGAGTTGTGTTTGTTGGTGTCGTTGCTGCCTGAGTGTCGTCTCCTCCTCCCTGAGATCAACACACTCCTGTACACCTGAAACACACACACACACCCTTAAATCCAATTCTGAAGTAGTTGTACTCTACTTAAGTATTTCCAAATGCTGTACTTTTGACTGCACTACATGTATCTGACAGCTTTAGTTACTTTACAGATTCAGATTATAATACAAAATATAATAAATAATAAACAATGATGTGTTCTTATAGATAAAACTACCCAGCAGTACATAAAGTCAATACAATAAGCGCTGCAACATTAAAGTAATGAACACATTAATGAATCAATAATCATAATACAGCAATAGAATATATAAAATTCTACATGATGAGTACTTTTACTTTTGTACATTCACTAAAGTAAGATTTAGAATGCAGGACTTCATTTGTATATTTCTACACTGTGGTATTACTACTCTTACTGAAGTAAAGCCTGTCTTTTACCCAACTCTACCAGGTCAGAGGACGTTTATTTGAAGAAATTATCTAATAGATTTATCAAACTGTAAATAGTTTGGATGGTAAACATGTTTTCTTCGTGTGTAGAGAGCAGTCGAGCTGACTGAGAGGTTCTTACATTGCTGCTGGCCTGAGGCTGCGTGCGGTAACACTTCATAATGTTCTGGAAGGATTTGTCTTCTTTGGTCACCTGACAAAACCCAACACATGTACATTTACTTCAACACAGAGAAACACATACAGAGTACACAGATATATGTACACACAGAGACAGACGGACCTTTGCCATGACGTAAACAGCACACATGAGGAGCTGGTCCAGGTGACGGTCCATCATCAGCTCAGTACAGTGAACCAAAGAATATTCAAAACACGTCCAGATCTTCCTCCTCAGATCTGATGAGATGTCCAGTTTGGCACAAAGATCTCTGAGGCGCACGCTGGCCAGGTGGTACACCTGTGAGAGAAGAAATATCACAACTCCACTTCATTAGTATCCACCTTTCACCTTTGAAAGAATAATCACACAACAGTGACTATAAAACAGCAAAACATGCAACATGTACCTTCCTGAAGAACAGCGACAGCGAGCCTTTCCTCAGCGGCCTGCTGGCTGGTTTGACAGCTGGTTTGGTGACGGGTGACTGGACAGTGAGGGTGCCTGTCAGAGTCTGTGCAGACAGCGGCTGCAGCGTAGCTCCACCCTGTCCGGTCACGCTCACCTGGACCGGGATGAAGGTGATGCCTCCGCTCTCATTGGCTATACCTGCAGAGGTCAGAGGTCAGTGTCTGTCACTCATGTCACTCATGTCTCATAGTCAGTGTAACGTTCCCTCACCATGCACAGGTATGGTGACTGTCTGCCCGTTGTTGGCAGTAACAGTGGCGGTTGCCATGGTGACCACAGTCTGCCCGGCTGGGATGGTCGTGACGAGGCTGGCCTGGCCGGTCTTGGTCACAGTGGGTGGCGCTGTGCTGGAGGAGGTGCTGGAGGTGACTCCAGGTTCGCCGTCCACCGGGTCAACGAACAGGCGGCGACGATGCAAGCCGGTGGGAGGAGAACTGTACCGGTCCAGCAGGGTGGTGGGGGAGGGGGACATGCCTGCAGGAGGAGGAGGAGAAGGGGAAGCGGGATGATTATTTACATCTATAAACAAACAACACGTTTTCCCAGCCTGATGGGTAAAGAAATATATCTGGAGTAACAGCGTTAAATAAATTCAAACACACACCTTTGACAGTGCTGTTGGCGTTGAGGTCAGCTCCGTGGTTGATTGGAGTGACGGGAACGCTGCCACTGCTGCTCTCGTCGCTTTGTTCCAGATACTGTGGAGGCATCACCTGAAACACATCCACACAACAAACACTCACAAACAGCTGAAGCTTCTGTTTTCATAAATATGTTAACAACAGAAAAATATTTAAATGTACGCATACAAACACTGAAGAATACTAAAACCTACATGTCTAATAATTATATTTACATAATTATGACATGAATATGAGTTTAAGGGACCTGCTGGCAGGCGGGGACGGGGTCTTTGGATGCACGGAGGCTTTCCCACAGCGGGGAGTCGCTGGTCCAGGCAAGGCTCTCCAGAACCTGCTCCTCCACCTGGTTCAGGTGCTTCACCACCTCCCGAAACAGACCCTGCTCTGACCGCACCAACACCTCGATCACCTGCACACACACACACACACACACACACACAAACCGCATTTTCTTTAATGTTACATGTTTTTCATGTAACAAAGAATGTTTCATGTTTTACAGCGCCCACATCACTGCAGACGCTGCGCTAAACCGAAAAGTATTTTCACATAATTTCAGTGAGCTGTCTTCATTTATATGTGTTATTTGTGATTATTTATGTTACCTGTTGCAGGCTTTGTTACTAAAAATAAAAAACAAGCACACACACACAGACACAAACATATTGACATACAGTGTGACAGAAGTGATTATTGATACCTTGTAGAAGTGATAGGCGGGGAGCTGGAAGATGGAGATCAGGTTGGGGAAATCTCCTGGAGGTCTGTAGGAGAAAACAACGATCTCCAGACAGCAGGCCAGCAGGGAGCGATGGAAGATGTCCTGCTCCAGAATACACTAAAACGCACACACACACACACACACCACAGTCAACTGAGAAATTATGGATTTGTTCCTCTATAATCTCAGTATTACACATTTCTATTCTCTGTTCATTCAAACCTAAGAGGTAAAGAACAAGCTTTAACTGACAGGTGTCCATTTGTAAAAAAAAAAATATCTGTTTCTTTCCAGAGTAAATATTAGAATAATGTACAAGAGCTAGTTCAATAGGAACAGAGTCCTTTTAAACGTCCATGTCAATGCAAATGCATTTATACGCATCACTCATTTAGGAGCCAGTTTCAAAGAGCTGCAGAGACATATAAATTTGAAATGACTGAATATGAGAAAATGTGAGCATGTACACTATTGACATAAAATGTAAAAATAAAAAAGATAAAAAAACAAAGAAAAGTGATAAACTCAATATTAGAAGGCAGTAGATAATTACAGCTGCTTTTAAAGGTGGTCTGAGTCGTTTAAGGATCTGCACATTATTTAGAATATACAGATTCAGAAACCCTTCCTGTCCCAGGCTTCACAACTGCATCATTCTCCAGAAGCAGATACTCACCGACAGGTCGGCGTCTCCCAGGATCATCTTCTCTCTCTCGATGATGGACTCCAGGATCCTGTAGTAGAGCGCCTCTGCCAAGTGGAAGTACTTCACTGCCATGTCTGTGAACAGGAAGTTTATTTAGAGAAAATAAGTCTATCATGTGCTCATGTTTTCTGTGTTTGTGTGTGAGTGTGTGTGTGTGTGTGTACCTTTCCCCATCCCCCTGTTCTCGGCCCCGCTGCCCTCGTAATGTTGACAGAGGAGCTCGAACATGTCCTTCAGGCGCTGTTTGATGACATCACTGGGGTCTCTGGCACAGGTCCTACAGTAAGAAAGGTTCTGTCATTGCACTGCAGAAGATTTAACACCTGAGACTCTGTGCTCTACAAGGGAGCAGTATTTTTGAGATATTGCTTTCACGAGAAAAGAACGGACAAACAGACGGATGGATGTTGAACAACCCAAAAACATAATGGCTCTGACCACGAGAATTGCCGGCGTGGAGACAATTAATCATGAATGACTTACACCTGCTTGTGGAGGTGTACATTTTAAATTATATCTTAACTCTGCATCTTTGTGACTAACTTGTATGATGCAACCTATTTAAGTTATACTGTTAACTCACAGACTGTGTTCAGAGTAAACTGTTTGAACTGACAGAAACACACCTGAGAGTTTCTGTGAGCTTAGCACTCGGCCCCTGTTTGGTTCCTGACAGCAG
The DNA here is from genome assembly GCF_006386435.1 of Epinephelus moara. NCBI lineage: Eukaryota > Metazoa > Chordata > Actinopteri > Perciformes > Serranidae > Epinephelus > Epinephelus moara. Next base: position 38,267,507 of record NC_065525.1, on the reverse strand, counting down.
GGTGTGGAGTCGCCCGACACTCTTCATGGCGGATGAGACCGGAGACGCCAAGCTGTTCTCCTGAACGTACCTCCTCCCTGTCAGAGGAGTGGACACCTTCAGAGCCGACGCCTGATAAGAGGAGAGACACAATAATAAAACCCAGAGGTCAGATTAAAAAACACAAGACGCTGTTTAAATGATGCTGCTTTAGAAGAGTTTGACATTAATCTCACAGTGAGGCTGGTGTGAAGCCTGTAGGTGGCGCTATCCTGGTTCTCCACCCCCTCACACAGGCAGGGCCCCGGGGTGCCGATGTCCTCGCTTGCCCCCTCACCGGTGAAGATCCTCTCATCCAGACTGCCGGTGGCCAGAACATGTTCCTCATACACCCGAGTCAGAGACAAACTGTGGGAAGAGTTCAGCAGATTAGAGTTTTCAAAGGCTGACACTGAGCAAAATCAAGAGAAGTAACCCCGAGTTTTGGACCTATAGTTCCCCTAATGCTCTGGGGGATGTCAACAGAGAGTCTCATGTTACCATGGATTGAAAGAGGGTTTTCAGACAACATAACTTTCCATAGAGTCAAAGTGTGTCCATTCACAGTGTGCTGGATGACATGTGAGCAGCCACAGCATACAGAGCACATTATGAACACATGACAGAACATGAAGATGGGATTTTAAACCACAGTGGTGCAGTGTGACGACAGCCAGCACTCACAAACTGTCTCCAAAGTTCATCGGATCCAGAAAGCCGGTCAGACTGTCCTCTTTTCCTCTGATGATCTGTGGGAGAGACCATACACACCATCAGACCAGTGTGTGTGTGTGTGTGTGTGTGTGTGTATGTTTCCCTGGTATACTTCCTAACTGTCAAAAATATAAAACGAGAATTATGATGAAGACTCTAAATATTATGATGTTTAGTTGATTTAACTGTTCTGTGGAAAATAAATATAACCAAAACATAATTTGGTAGATCAAGTGAAATAACAGGTGAGGTGTTGTTGGGACAGTGAAATCAGAAACATTTAAATAAAGATATTAAGCGATGATGGAAGAGCACAGTGTCTCACCCTCTTGTGGAAGAGTTTCTTGATGAAAGGTTTCCAGAAGTGTTCTTTGACTCCTTTGGCCTCCAGCACCAGACCGTCATGCAGCTCACACAGCTGCTCTATGAAGCAGTACGGACCTGCAGACGGCCTGAAGTCTTTACTGCTGAAGTCCTCTGGGAGACCTGCAGGACATGAGACAGAGGGACAGTCACCTGATGATCAGACGGATAACTGGATCAGTAGATAACTACTCGTGCAGTTACAGCAGAGTCTGATGAAACATTTCAGTCATCTAAAAGATTGGTAAATGTGATAATAAACATGTTTTTAATCTGTAACAAAGACTTCCTTGTTGTTGTATCGCACAGGGAGAAATCACTTCAGTGTATTCAATATACTCCACTATATCTTTACATAGCAAACAGAGGTTGCTGCTGTATTAATGCTCTGATTGTTGCATATAGAACCTTTAAATTCTATTTTGTCTTTTTGTGTTTTTTATCTTTCTGCCATTCACATTGATTATTTCATATTCAACATGTTCTTTAACTGTATTTTCGTCTGTTGAATGAATCCCGTCGTCCTCCTTCACAGGACATCAGGAGACCAACACGGTTTCATTGCATCTTAAATTCTCTGGTGTAATTTAAGATTTTCAAACCAACATGTAGAAAAGAAAAAAAGCTAGTTTCCTGTCTGAATACAGTTTGACGCGGTGTCAGCGCAGTTTCCTCTCTCAACAGGTTCTCCACTTCAATACACAGCATGTTTGGAAAGAGAGGTGGAGCAGAGGAAACAGGAGGTGTCGACAGGGAGACAGGACAGCGCTGATATACACTGCTGGAATTCGTTCAGCACAAAAAGCAAAACTGATTTATTTCACACGTTTGATTTAGTGCCGTACCGCACTGATAAGCAGGCTTCCTACATGCCACGGCTGATTTAATTTTACGACTCTACAATGTGTTTCACAACTCTGTGACCACATTTACTTTGAGCTTTGAGACATAGTGTGTGGAGGGGATGTGGTTCATATATTTGACTGGCAAAAATATGTTTCTATCTGATCAATCATGAACATGAACGTTTTTTAAACCTCTAGTTTTCAGCCAAAACAAGCAGTAAATACATTAACATATCATCATTTTATAAGCTGATATGCTGTTGAACAAAACAGATTATAGCTGCTTGACATGAGATCAGTATTTTAGAAGGTTTTCCTCATTAATCATTTTCATTACTTTGATGTTTTAGTGAGCAGGAAGAAGCTTAAAGTGAGAGGATGCCTCTTTCTGCTTCAGAGCTAAAGCTACACGGATGAGATCCTCAGAAGATCAGATGTTATGAGGGCGCAGAATGTTGACGCTGGTGCAGAGTGAGGTACCTCTGAAGCTGGGGTTGAGCAGGTCCTTCCTGGCGTTGCACAGCAGAGCGTTGGTGAAGACGAGGTCAAGGGCACACAGCAAGAGGTGATATGAGTTCACCAGGTCATCACTGATCATGGGGAAGTTCCCTGAACAAGGGAGAGACAACAACATGACACCACATGAGAAATTATCATGTCTTCAGGCTACGCTGGCACAGCACGTCAGTGTTACTGCCAAATCTACACAGGCAGGTTTCAACTGGACTCTACTGTCGTCAAGACATCAGATACACACAAGTGGGGAGATTAACATGGATTTAAGCACTTCAGAGCTTTTCCAGTTTGTTCCTCTCATGTATTAATATCCAGAATAAAAACTCAGAACATGTTTAACATCATGTTGTTCTGGTGGTTTTAACTGGATCCTCAAAAACTTCTTAAACCATCTGGATTTTAAAAAAATTCTGTATGCTGCAGCAAGATTTCTTTCCAAAGATGTGACTTTGTTTTTTAAACTCAACAAAGACAGTTGACCAGGGATGCTCAATTTGTGCAACTTGAACCAAAACTTAAAACTTACTATTAATTATTTTGGTATATGTTAATGTTTCTTTCTAATATTTTATATAATCATTAAAAAAAACACACTCTAACTTTGCTTGAACTTCACAAAAAAACTGCTGTATGTCATTTTACAGCTACCTGGACAGAAAATACAGTCACAACTGAAGAAACAGGTAAAATCTATTTTTAATGGTGCAGCAGAAATATTTTTTTAGGTTTTTTTTAAACTATTTTAGGCATCACCACAGGGCAGTACTGTGTGTTTATTGTTTATTAGGATCCCCATTAGCTACAGCAGGGCTGCAGCTATTCTTCCTGGGGTCCGCCAACATTTTAAAATAACAGTACAAATCATAACACAATAAAAGTGAACCAAAAAGGCTCCAATAAATAAAAGAAAATACCAAATGCAAAAATACTCAGCAAATCATGAAAGCAGAGAATTACAAATAAATAAAAATAACAAAACAGAACACAAGAACACAACTACACCCCCTCTGAGTTTTTTCAGATATTGTCAAGTGTTAATGTTTTGGTAATCAGATGCTCTGTGACTCAGATGTGGTCCAGATGTGTATAACTTTACAGATGTCAAACACTTTGTTCTGTGAATAATAAAGTAAATAAATCCAGAAATTAAACTAGCACAGCACACGCTATGTGAGCATAAATAATTCTCAAAATTTCTGATGAACTCAAAAACCAAACATGCTTCATTTACTCACATAGAGTGCAGTGCATTTATCAGAGCTGACATGTTTTTTTAAAAGATGGACTGAATCTGTCCTTTAATGTCAGGTTTCTCAGTCTTTTACATTAAAATCCTCTTGCACCATGGGCCTCTGTTGATGCAGCAACTCTACTCTGAATGGAGTAAGGAATAAATAAATCTTTACCTTTAGCATGGACAAATAAAACCCAGCAGAAGTTGAAGACCTCGGTCACAGTGCAGGGATGGCGTCTGTAGAGGAACACATGAAGGGAATAAAATCAGTCACGGACCCTGAAATACATCAGCTTTATAATAAATTAGTTACTGCATCACTTATGTCACACATTTTGTGGTGATACACCATATATTCTGCTGAAGTCATAGGTCACCGTGTCCCACCTCTGTTTGCGGCTGCGGTGAACTCGGGGCGGCTCGTCTGACGGCGCCTTGAAGATGGCTTTGAAGATGGGAACGTACTTCTTAAAGATGACCGCCGACACGGTGAAGTTTCTCTCCAGCTTGTTGGTGCTCTGACGGAAATCCTGCGGCAGGTTGGCCATGTCCTGCCACTTCTTCATCTTACTGAAAAACTCTATCAGGCTGCAAGAAAAGAGAACAGAGGAGGGTTACAGCAGACGCAGAGACAATGACTGAACAGTGACTGATGTTTATATATCTGACTAATGGTCCACTTCTCTTCCCAACATTTATACCATCAGGATAAACATTCAAACTGTAACTCAAAAACCTGTACACACTGATTCATTGATTACAGGTGCTGGACTCAAGCAAAGAAACAGACTTTATCCAGCTGGAACACAGTTCACGTCTTTAAGAACCACAATTTTGTTTTATATTCTAGAGGACAAATAAATCAGCAAACATAACAATCACGTTCAGTTTGAAACGATTTTATTTTAAGACTAAACTCAAGGTCAGATGTTGAAATATGAATATAGTACAGCTGCAACAAAAACTGCTTTTATTGCAGATTCATCCCTTATTTTCTCAATTAATGGATTTGTCTGTAAAATGTCAGAAAACACACACGGAACAGACCTTCAGGTGAGTGCACAGGTGCATTACGGGCCTACCTCATCTCTGAGCAGCGTAGGATTCTGGTCAGAGACACGTAGTTCCCCTCAGCAGTGCCTTTCCCCACCGTCGGCACTGATGACCTGCAGGCCACGTACAGAGCACAGGCCAGCCAGTGCAGCTCGCTGCCCTGCACATAACCAAGTAAAAGAAAGTGTTAAAAATTAAGTTAAATAAAGTCTTTAAAAACCCTCTTGGATCAGCTGGACAATGCATCGTCACAGAGCTGACATCATAAAAAGATTTGTGGTTCTCACAGGGCAGTCACGCAACAAACACATGATGATGTTATATGGAATATGATGAACTGCTGAAGATTAAACTATCCAACAGTATATAAAGAGTTAAAATGAGCACAGCTTTAAACATCTACAGCAGCTACAAAGCTATTAGTCCAGTTCTGTTGATGAACTGTGTGTTATATTTGGTGTTCAAACAGAATTTGACCCTGAGTGCCTCCTACTTCTCTCCCAGATGGTCATATTATAAATATCAAACACAAGAGGCTCTTAAATCTTTTGACTTTTGCTGCCAGGAAAGATATTTCGCTCTTTCGGATAAAGGATGTTGCTTTAATGAAAAAGTCGTATCACAGTCTTATACTGCAGTGTGTTCCCAATGAATACATATCTTGTATTCTTCACACCTCAGTGGACACTTTTTATAATGTTTGGGACCCCTACTTAAAATACATTTGAACCTGCGCTGTCATCTTCCACATTACAAGGGTTTCCTAAATCGGCTTAGCCAGTCTCTGTACATATCCTTGAAATCAGTCTTACTGTAATCTTGCTTTTTGCATCATTTGTTTGATGCTACCTCTGTGCTGTCGGGGTGCTGAGGGTTGGGGATGGAAATAATGCCCACAGTCTTTTTTTTAATTTTTAGATTCTTATTTTTCCCTGCTCATTTTGTCATACCATGTCTAAGCTGGTTTGCTCTATGTTGTTCATGAAACATGTGATAAATGCATTCTTCAAAAAATCTAAAGCAGTAAAATGCAACATACACATTAATGCAGCTCAGTGTCTTCCTACTCCTACTTTAACTAGGCCTACATCTCTTTCATTATAACTACATAATTTTACTTTAGTAAGGTTTTGAATGCAAGTAAGTAAGTAAGTATTTTTCACAATGTGGTATCAGCACTTTTGCTGTGGTAAAGAATGAACAAATAAAATAAATAATTTAATGACAGCAGAAAATTAAAATGATATAATCGTTCTCATTATAGCCTCGACTGTTTCTAGGGAGGAGGAGCTGAGGCCTCCTCTTCCCTAGAAACAACCTGTGTGTTACTGTGCAATCTGTAAATTTAAAACACCTTCAACAAATACATAAAATTTGTGTAAACTCAAAAAACAGATCTGCAAATACTCAAAATATGGAGATGGATTTGTCTCAGTTTTATTTGTGTGAGAATATCCACAATCTGTGTGTTACTGTGCAATCTGTAAATTTGAAACATCTTCCACAAATACAAAAAAAAAGTAAACTCAAAAAAACTATTTTGCAAATATAAAACGGATCTGCAAATAGAATTGTGGAATTTGTTTGTGTATTTGCAGGTCCATTTTATTTTGCAAATTAGTTTTCTGAGACAAATCTATCCCCATATATTTCCCTCAGAAATGTATTGGAGTAAAAGTATAAAATACCAATCAATAGACACAGAAGTACCTTAAAGCTGCACTTAAGTACACAGTAGTTACAGTAGTTGCTTTGCAGCAGTGTGCAGAGGGATCACAGGCTGAAGTGCTCTATAAATAAACGTATTAAATAAGCAGGTAGTGTCATTAATCATCAGTCAGTGTGGTGTATTGAGTTACACTGAGTCATGTTGGAAATCCTCCCCTCTAGTGGCTTCCTGCACCTCACGGTGTTATTATCGTCATGTAATGTCACCATACAGTGTTATTATTACCGTGTCATGTCATCACATTTACAGTTTTACATCCCAGCAGCTCGCAGCACTGCATATCTTTATATCATGTTTACAGTATGTTGGTTTAGCATGTCAGTAACGTGTTTGTAGAAGGCTTAGTGTCATATTTACAGCCATAAATGGCGGTTTGGTGTTTACACAAGTCATTCAAACCCATGACTGTTATTTAACATTGACGTCTGTATTATGTTGTCAAAGTAAAACCACATAAAGTGCACTGAGAGAACCGTTAGCATTGTTAGATTAACCTACGGTTAGCTAGCAGTAACGTTACAGTAAATATGGACACCGGGAAGCAGCGGCAGAAACAACAACGACACGTTATTAATCAGCATAACAGATTAATTATAGTTTTTACCTCTAATGTAAAGTTTCTGCTGATGTTTTCGTAGGTTTTCCACGCCTCGGTGCTCGCCTCTTCGTCCATATTTAAAGCCCGACACAGATCTTCAAACCCGGCTCGGGCTTTCTGCAAAAAGTCGTCCTCGTCGCTCATTGTTTTTGGCTTTCTGAACAAATTTAACGGTTAAAATTTGGGTTTAGATTAAGGAGAGAACCTCCGACGGTAAACACAGACGTCGTCCGCGCAGCTGTTTGCCTGAATAACACCGTAACCGCGTTATTACCGTGCAGTGAGGTAAACGGCGCTGTACAGTGAAGCCATTTAAATGTCCTTTGACTGACAGGTACTACGGCGCGCGGCCGCTGCGGGCGTAGGAGGGCCACGAGCCACAGCGTGAGACGTCACTTTAGTGCGTAGCTTTACGTAGAGAATAGGAGAACGAGCGTATCTGAGCAACAGCCCACTAAACGTGCGTAGCTGAGCATGAATGGGTGGGTCGACCTGTCAATCAAAACACTACTACTTCCGGTTGTTTTTGTTTTTAGTTGAGTCAGAGCGCAGTTCACGGCAGTTGTCACGACGTCCGTCTGAAAAACAGATAAAACATCTTTGAAAAGTGTTTTTTAAAACCTACGACCATTTAAACGTCTTTATAAGAACTTTATAAACAGTTTTAGTTTTAAATTCAGTCTTCGGCTCCTTAAATTAAACCGATATACGTCAAAAATCCATCTTCACAGACACCGAAAGTTGGCTGTAATCTGTCCTTTTCATAGAAGAAATAATTACAATCTTTAGCTTCTGCAACAGTAGCTCTAAATATAAAGAATACTTAATTATGAGTAAAATTCCTGCATTCACAATCATGGGTCTCATTTACACAGGGGACGCTGGGGATATGTCAACAGGTATCAGACACTTAAATTTAATGCTTTTTAAGACCTGTCCAGGATATTTGATGTTTGATTAAATCAAATGTAAGACTTTTTGGACATCTTTTTCTTTTACTAGCAAGCAGTATAGAGTTAGAGCCTCTAAATATCTAGGAATTACTACAAAGAACTTCAAGTTAATTCAAAACCAGCTCCTCCTAGATGCTGCAAAAATATACATGCATTCAATGATTTTTTTCCACATATCTCATACTGCATTACAAGCTCATCACAAGCTGGAAAAACAACACTTGCTCCACTGCAAATACCTCACAAACAAAACACTATAGGCACTGGACAAAAATAACATTTTGTTTTCATCGCTGTAACATCATTCAAAGGCACAATCTACTGACCTTTGACAGCTTTGAAGTGAGATAAGATTCAAATTCAATTGAATTTAAATTCAAGATGAAATCATGGCTAAAATCAACCCAATCATGTACCCATTACACATAAACTCAAAACACTAACACTATGAAATTTTTTTATATCCTAATGTTGTAGTTTATCGTTGTTGTTGTGGTATCTTAGTATTGTCGTTTTATTGTTGTTATGACTTGTTATTGTGTTGTCTTACTGCTGAAGCCATTGTGTCATGAAAATGTTCTATTTTGGGGCGTCAGTGGCTTAGTGGATAAAGCAGGCGTCCCATGTACAAGGCTGTTGCCGCAGCGGCCCAGGTTTGACTCCAGCCTGTGGCCCTTTGCTGCATGTCACTCCCTCTCTCTCCCCCTTTCACACTTCACTATCCTATCAATTAAAGGCAAAAAATGCCCATAAAAATATCATAAAAAAAAGACAATTCCACTAGCTCTTATCACGATGGACACTCAGATACCTCCAAGTCATTTCACTCAGCTAGGAACCTGTCCTATCGATTAAAGGCAAAATGCCCCAAAAAATATCTTTAAAAGAAAATGTTCTATTTTGTAATTGTGTGGGGTTTTTTTTATATAATAGTGCCTTTAAGCAGAGAAATTATTCTCTATTATTTCCTGCCCAGGGACTACAGATGAAAATTATCTTTTAGCTAACTCTGGTGCAGCTAAGTAGCTGTGCACTGTCACTGTTAAATGAATAAAATAAATGAAAAATAAATAAGTCCTGTGCAGAGGTAGATTTTATGTAGGAATGTGATTATTAGAGTGAGTTAGGTTAATACATTTTTTTCCAACAGATAAGTGCAAGTACAAAGTAAAAAGACAGTATGAGGTTCAGTGGTAGGTTTACAAGGATTTGTGACATAAATGTGGACTTAAACACAGAAAAGCTTGACTCATTTAACCAAAAGAAATTAAAATGGATTAATTAAATAAGATAAATGTTTGTGGCAATTACATTGCATTAAATTACAATTTAAGAATATTTAATGACTTTAAAGGCCTTATATTTATAAAATTGAATTTCAGAAATTTTGAGACATTTAAAGGACCTGCAGACACCCTGTCCCCACCACTTTTTGAAAGCATAATTTTGATAAAAATGTAGCCTGCAACAAGAAATATGAAAACGCTTTGAGAAAGGTTCATTTGCACAATAAGAAAACATACAATGTAATGTAAATATAACAGGGGCAAATGTGCTTTTCCCAATAAAAGTAGCTTAACGTAAGTTTTTAAAAAAATCCATCCTAGCTTATGAATTCTAAAATGACCCAAAATGTGCATAATGCTGATCAGTAACTGACAAATTTTCAGCACAGTTTCATTTTGTCCAAGTTTTCTGATCACTCTGTGTGAACATGACAAACAGCCGTGCTGTTGGGATTGTGACATTGAGGTGTGAAACCAGGGCTTTAGGCGTCACTGAAGCTTCTTTCTGCCTCAGCAGATCTTTCTGCATCTTCTTATTTTACTCTAGTGATAATATTGTTTATGTTTCACCTCACTGAGTATCACTTGTTTTCTGTTGCTGTAACAGAATTCCCCTGCAGGTATCACTGTTTTATCTCATATCATAGTAAGTGCTTGATTCATGGTTCTGATGATGAAGGTCTGAAGTTGATACCCAGCTTCATGATACCGGGTAATATCCAGGGTCACTGATGTCAGACTCAGTGGAGACAGGTGACCAAGTAAGAGGCAGACTAAGTTGCTTTATGTACTGACTCCAGATCCCCTGGAGATCTAGTGCTTTTAAAATAAATCAAGTGACCAGTGTTGGATAAATGACATCAAGTCTTTTGTCTGAGCTGCAGTCACACCTTCAGTACTGCAGTATCGTCAACAGGTTATAAGTCACAATGTCTCTGATGACCTCAGCAGTGCAGTACGTGTCTCCTTCGTACGGTTCTGTTTCAGGCTGTCTTAGATAATTACCAGAAGGAGCAATCTCAAAGTTCCACTCAGGGAGGAAACTGTCCCCTCTGATTTCACAGATGTTGTGCAGAACGCAGCACGCGGCCACAACTCTGGGCATCATGGAGACGTCGATGTCGCTCTTTTTCAGCAGGCACCTCCAGCGTCCTTTCAGCCGCGTGAATGCGGTGTCGACCACGGAGCGGGCGGAGTTGAGGGTGTAGGTGAAGCGACGCTGCTCAGGAGACAGCTGGTGTTCCTGGCAGTATCCCTTCATGAGCCACGGCTTTAGAGGGAACGACGCATCACCGATCAGGTGGATGGGGATCTCCACTCCATCAGACATGACCGACCTCTGAAAGGGAGACTTCACTTTTAATATTCTGATTGAGTGGATCAGATGCTTCCCGCCCCCCTCAGCACTCTGACTGATGCTGTTCGACATGCAAGGAGGTGGGGAAGAGGGGACTGTGCACTCACCTGTCTGGGGAACAAGTAACCATCAGGGCGGTCCTCTGCTTTCAAGTACAGGTCTGAGCTGGAGAGCACAGTGGAGCTGCTCGTACTTCCAGGCCAGCCAGCATACACGTCAGTGAAACTGTGAGGGACAAAAAGTACATGTTCACATCATGTTGGTTGCTTCAATTTAAAAAAACTTTCACTGACATAAAACTACCAATATCAGAATGTAAAAATATCCATCACAAGTAAAAACCATTCATTTAAAATCCTGCCAAAGACAGTGATGGTGCACTTCTACACTGCCATCACTGAGTCCATCCTCACCTCCTCTATCACCACCTGGTACGCTACTGTCACTGCCAAGGACAAGGGCAGGCTGCAGTGTATCATATGCTTTGCTGAGCAGGTGATTGGCTGCAAACAGTTGTCCCCTCAGGACCTGGAGGAACTTCCAGGACCTTGAGGCAGACAGGACAGATAGCCTCCAACCCCGCACACAAACTCTTTGTTGCACTCCCCTATGGCAGGAGGCTGCTGTCCATCAGGACCAAAACCTCACACCACAAAAACAGCTCATTCCTGACTGCAGTGGGCCACATCGACATGGCTCGTGAGTCGTGACCCTCACTAACATGGACTCTTATCCCCCTGCTGCGCCACTGTGTCTGCATATTGGACTTTCTTGCTCTACCGTAACTTTTGCACAACCCCTGACTGATATTTTGCACATCCTGCACAAAACTGTACAGCCTATTTATTTTGAAACAGCTATACTGTACATATTGTTTTATATTTTTATGTTATAGTACATTATATCATAGCGTCATCATATTCATTATAACTTTTCTGTCTATGTTTATGTTGTGAAGTGTTGCAGTACTTTGCCTTATTTTTATTTCCTCTAAATATGTTTATTTGTATGTTTAATATGTGCATCAAAAAACAAATCAGATTTCTTGTAAGTGAAAACCTAGGCTACTTGGTAATAGGGGTGGGAATCACTAGAAGATCCATGATACAATATTATTACGATTTTAAATATGCAATAAAATAAATGGAGAGTTATTGGACTAATGGTTTCAGATGGACTTAGACAAACTGTTTTAACATCAGATTTTATGAACTCTTTAAGTGTTTTAATCTGTAGAGCTGTCAGATAAATGTAGTGCAGTAGAACAAAGTAGCATGAATACTCAACTACCTCAGATGTTTACTTGAGTACAGTACTTGAGTACTTGTTAGTAAGCAGTGTTTACCAGATGTTGTGGTCCACCACAGCCTGCAGGATCACTGAGTGCCACCCCTTCCTGTTCAGGTAGTCGTCCGGGTTGTCCCTCGGTGGGGCGATGGGGATGTGAGTCCCGCCGATGGCCCCGGCACACTGCGGGTAGCAGCGGTCCTTGAAGGCCCTGATGGTGTCCTCCAGCCGCTGTCCGCTCGGCAGCGACACGACGCGCCGGTACAGCCGGTCCAGTATGGCTGAGATCACCTGCCGCACGATGACACACACGGTCGCTATCCCCACCCCGAACATGCTGGCGATGGAGCGGTACTCCCCGGACCGGGCGAACCACCACAGCGTGATGGCCAGTCTGCGGCGCGGCTCGATCGGGACCCGGTAGTTGGTCCTGCGGCGTTTGATGGCCGGTCCGATCCGCTCCAGCAGGTAGTCAAAGGTGTCCCGGGACACACGGAACTGCGCCTTCCACTCCTCATCGTCAAACGATTCGGCTGAAGACCAGAAGGTCTGCCCGGGGCTCCGGTTCAGGACCCAGACGTGTCTGTTGGTGGTGGTGGTGATGAGGCTCAGGATCGCGGTGATGGAGGACAGAATGAACGCCCTCCTCCTCCGGAGGTACTGCCGCCGCCGCCGGTCCTGCTCCATCCTCTCCCGGACCCTCCTCCGCCTCAGCAGGGCCGTCTGGACCCGGTACAGCTCGAACATCTGGTTACCGACCGACGGAGGGACATTCAGGCTCAGCACGGAGTAAAGTAACGCTGCCGTTAGTGACGGAGGATCCTCCGGGTTCGGCTCCATTTTGAACTGGCGGTAAACAAACTTCTTCTTCTTCTTCTTCTTCTTCTTCTTCTTCTTTGGTGGTTTTAACGGCAGTCAGACAGGAATGGTTTCCGGCGCAGTACCGACACCTGCTGGTGAGGAGTGTGAATCAGAGCTTAGATCTTATGAATCAATCTTATAGAAATACATTGATTTTATTTCTATGATTAATTATGTTTCAAAGTCAGAATCAGCTTTAATGTAACTCAGGTTTCTGCCAATGTAAATACACAGCATATACACACAGTTCAAAACATGGACAACAAAGATAAACAAAGATAAACATACACATTGACTACTATGTAGCCTACACATAATACAGTACATACAAAAAGTGTCTATCTATCTATCTATCTATCTATCTATCTATCTATCTATCTATCTATCTATCTATCTTGATGGTGAAGGAGACCCCATTTATATTTTATATCTTCCTGAGACCCCAGCTTTGTTGGGTATGCGCTCACCCAACTTAGATTTTCTTTGGGAAAAAGCTTTCACTCAAAACTTTTATTTTAGTACAGGTGTCTCAGACTCATTTTAGTTCAGGGGCCACTTACAGCCCAGTTTGATCTCCACTGGGCTGGACCAGTAAAACCACTTCCTAATACCCCAAAAGTAACAACCCCTTCTAAAAACATTCATCCATTTACAAAACAGATGATGGACAGCCTGCGATATCCTTAGAAAAATATACGAAAATTCAACATGTCTCAGTTTTTCCACATTCAGTCAGTCTAACACATAAAGTGGAAGCTATTGAAGAAGACGGTGAAGTCATCTCCTGCCTTACAATCCATTTACAGTCTGAAGTTTTGTCAGTGCTTCAGCAGCAGGTTTCCACCCATATTGTTTTAAGATAGAAGTCTGAGACAGATTCTTTTGGGCTGAAGCTGCTGGTTGATAACATGTTGCACAATGTTCAGTATCTTTAAATCTGAAAACAGTAAGAATTCATTGTTGTCTCAAAGATCAGATTTACTCACTGTTTAAACCTGACAGCTCTCAGCCATCACAAGTGCATCAATATCAGGTGTGCAAAGTCATCCAGTGGGTCGGGTTGGACCCATTGGTGGGCCGGTTCTGACCCCCAGGCCACATGTTTGATACCCCTGGTTTAGTACAATACAGTATCATAAACATTTTTAAAAATCAGACATAAAATAAATGTGTCACATGACCCTTGTCTGACAGGAGTTGTATGTTTGTTTTAGCATTTAATTCTATGTCATATGAACATAAGAATATCAAGTACACACCTAACAACATTTTTTTAATTGCATTGAACTATAGAAATAAATTGTGGAAAGCTTAGGTTTCTCAATTACAAGAATGAAGCGAAGAGATGAATTCTGTCTCTTTTTTTTTTGGAAGGTCACTAACTACATTGTGCTTTTGCTACCACTAGATGGCGCATAAATGTTTCCACGAATGAGGACAACGGGTTACAGTTAAGCAGAATGAAGTGTAAGATGCAGAAATCCCAAAATGTAATGTCCTGGCGTGCATCAAAAACCTTTAAATACCTTAAAATGCTTCTTCTTTTGAATGCTGCCTCAAAGAAGATAAACTTTTCGCCAAAGCTCTCTGTTAAATCATCACACTATCCCTGATTTTTTTAATTGAACCTTTAATCGCAATGCAATGTGTAAATAAAATCAAATGATGTGTTTTGTTTCAAAAATGTTTGGATTGTTTTGTAACTGTAATTTGTAACTGTGTTTGCTACATTTTGTTGTTGTTGTGTGACGTTAGTGTGTGTTTTCATTCATTTGTTAAGTGTCACTGTAACATTTTGCATTGGTCAATCCATCACAGTGAACCTTTATTATTGTCAAATGCGCATCTTCAGCACATATAAAGACTGAAATGTCACCGGGTATGAAAATAAACTGAGAAGAAACATCTTCGAATGTGTCTCCACCCAAAGAGCAGAGAGGAACTGCGGCTGAAGGAAACATGCCTGTTAACACATGATGTAATGTGGGAGGAAGAAGTTTGTTGTCAGGTTCCTGCAGAGAGACACAGGGTGACACTTCTGAATCGGTCAAGTTAATTACTCATTAAAAATGATTATATTTTCTCTCAGATTAATTGTGGTGATGATCTGAACTCTTTCACATAGAGGTAAATACCATGTGGCTGGTACCACTGGGGCCATAAGACAAACACTGAGCTACATGTTTGATCAGTGTGTAGCTTTATGTGCATGTTTTAATGCTAACCAGACACTCACAGTCCACCACCACACTTCTCTTTAGTTTCACTTCCTCTTCACCTTTTCTGTTTTTCACTCTTGCTGGTATGAATTTATCCACTGAGGAACTTCCTCCTCTCTCTGCACGTCTCTCAGCACAAGCACACCCTTTATACTGTATGTCTGTGTGTTCTTAGGACAAACTCTTGCTGAACTGCGGGAAGAGAGGGTGAGTTTATTTATCTGTCTGTGTGATCATTGAGTCACATTTCTTTTAATCAGATCTGTTGGGATGTTTGAGACAGTTTTATTAATGGTGACTGTCTCTCGATGTTTTGCATGTTATTAATCAGCTGTTTGGGTGTGATGGCAGAGCCACAGAGGGGCACTGGAAACCGGACTGAGACACACATAAGGACTCTGTCTTCAGGTTCTGACTCACCGTCTTATTCTGATATAGACTGTACTTTTTACACAATCATTAAAATATATATACATACTTTCAGTTTAATAATTACTTCATCTGTGTTTTTATACCATGTGTCCAGACGTGTGAGTGGTATCAGTATGAGCATCTGACTCTCAGAGAGGAAGAGAAAAAGAGGATTTACCAAAATGTGGAATTTTTAGATCACAGAGAACTTTACTGCTCTTGACCTTTATTGTTTCTGCTGTAAATATTTGGGTGTGATGTCTTAGTTATCCCCAGGATTAGATAATATTCACCAAACTGATAAACGGACCAAATAAATGGACGTGTTTAATGGTGTTACAGGGTAACACCATTAAACACGTCCATTTATTACACCATTTATTACACCATTTATTACACCATTGGTGTTCATTTAAAACTACAAGCTATTTATTGAAGAAAACTTTATAAATGTATGTAAGCTAGAGTCTAAACATTGTGTGTGTGTGTGTGTGTGTGTGTGTGTGTGTGTGTGTGTGTGTGTGTGTGTGTTTGTGTAGATGAACCCCCCAGTTGTTCCAGTTTGACCACTAAGGAGCTGCAGCAGAACTTGAGGGAAGTGAAGAAGAGAGAGCGACCCGTCAGGCTGCTGTTTGAAATCCCATCGACTCGTATTATTCATCATGTTCTGTCCAAATATGTGGTGAGACACTGAAACACACACCCACACCCACACACACCCACACACACACACACACACACACACAAAAAAGTGGTAAAGAAAGTGGTAGCTTAGTTTAGCATTATGACTGGAAACTAGGGTGCAACAGCTATCTCAGCATAATGACTGGAAACTAGGGGAAACAGCTAGTTTGGCATAATGACTGGAAACTAGGGGAAACAGCTAGTTTGGCATAATGACTGGAAGCAATAAATAACAGCTAGCTTACCATAAACACTGGAAAGAGGGTGAAACAGGTAGCTTAGCTTAGCATAAAGACTGGAAACTGGAGGAAACAGCTAGTGAAGCTTATCATAAAGACTGGAAACCAAGAAAAACGGCTAGCCCAACTCATCATAAAGACTGGAAACCGAGGGAAGCAGCTAGCTTAGCTTATAATAAAGACTTGAAACCAAGGGAAACAGCTAGCTTAGTATTAAGACTGGAAACAGTGGAACTACTACTAGTTCCTCTAAAGCTCACTGATCAACATAGCCTACTGTATCTCTTTTTGTTTCATCTGCATAAAAAAACTAAAAGCAGAAACAAGATGTGGTTTTGTGCAATTAACTTCTGCAATTGTTGCAACCACCAAATATTTATTTTAATCTTACGGTAGTTTTGTCTCATATATATTAATGTGATTTTAAAGTCTTGTTCAGTCTTTCAAGAATGTCTGGACGTGATACAGTTTCCAGATACACATCACTGACTCCTTGCTCTAACGTTTTGTTTTAATGCTTCCTGTTCGTCTTCAGGTGTATGAGATCGTGGTGATGCGCTCTGGCAGCTTCGATTCCCACCGTGTGCCTGTGGAGCGCCGTTACAGCGACTTTTCCCGCTTCCACCACAAACTGCTGGAGGAGTTTGAGGAGGAGCTGGAGGATGTAGTTCTCCCCCGAAAACACCTGAGCGGGAACTTCAGCCCTGAAATAATCTCAGAGCGTCGCCTTGGCCTCCAGGACTACCTGGCTAAACTTTACAGTGTTCGCTGCGTTCGGCATTCTCCTCATTTCGCCAAGTTCTTCACTGAGCAGGAGCAGAAACGAGCACACGATCTGTTGCGAGCGGGACAGTTTAAGCCTGCTGTGGAGCAGCTGCAGAATGTGTTAGAGGTGGAGGAGAAGTTGTTACCTTGGCAGAACCCCACCCTGATTGTACCCACCCTCTCCGCCCTCGCAGTCTGTTACCGGGACCTGGAGGAACCAGAAAAGGCCTCTGCTGCTGCTCAGAGAGCCTTGCCTCCAGTGAGACGCTACGGACTTAAAAACTACAGAGCTGCAGTGCTGGATCTGCTGGTGGATCTGGGTTATCAGCTGGGACGTCCTGTCGCTCAGTTACAGGAGGAGCTGACTGTCCTAAGGGACGCTGAGAGGGGTGAGGTGTCCCCTCGCTCTCTGAAAGAGTTAGTGGTCCAACAGTTCCCCTGAGTCTCTGAAAGAGTTAGTAGTCCACTTGTTTCAGAGTCTCTGAAGAAGTTAGTGGTCCACCAGTTCCCAAGGCTTTGAAAGGGTTAGTGGTCCATCAGTTCCCTGGAGTCTTTGGAGGAGTTCATGGTCCATGAGTTGACCAGAGGACGATCCAGGTGATTGGGACAAACCAAACCAACAAACTCTGGAGCTGAGCTGAATCAGTGATCCATAACTTGCTCGTCTTTTGTCAGTAAATCTTTCTCGGTCAGATTCAGAGTTCTGCAGGAAATCAGGACGTTTGGTAGAAAATGACTGAGACATCAAACCACAGCTGAGCTGTAAGTGTAAGTGAGAGTTGCATGATCTGTCCTTCATACTATAAATAATTTATTTCAGTGTGTGCAAACTGTCACTACTATCTGCAGTGAACAAAGTGAATGTGCATCACCATGTCTGCAGAGGAACTAATGTGTGTTGGCCAATCTGTGCAGAGGATGCAGTGATTTCAACAAAACAAAAACTGGAACTCCCCGAAAAAGTTACCCAACCTGCTTCACTTTGTGTGTGTGTGCGCTTTTTTTTTTTTTTTTACAAGAGAACAAAGGCAAACCTCTCAGGGTGCTTTAAAACCTGCCCTGTTTGATTCGGTTCAATCGAACTCAGGTTAATTCGCCCCCTAAGTAGTCTGTTTCGGGCAGGTGTGAACACAGCAATCGCACTGGGGTGTGCACCAAAACAACCGAACCAAGACCTTCTTGAAGAGGTGGTCTCAGTCCGGTTATAAATGAACTCTGGTGCGGTTCATTTGTGGTGAGGATGTGTTCCGACCTGGATGTGAAGCAACTGCAGTCACATGACACATTGTTTGGGTTAAACATGAGCATGTTACAGTCCTGGAGGATTATTAATGTGCACCTCCTCCTGTACTGCCTTAATATGCACATTCAGCACATCCAATGCATCAAAACATTGTTTTCTAGTTGGAGCCGCGCCTCGTTTTCAAACTGTATGGTTTGACTAAAATGAACAATGACAGCAATATAGTCCACGATGAGCAGCGCTAAAATCAACCTGCGTAGTTGTCCCTCCATTGTGACATTAGAAAGTGTCACATTTATCTTGCCAGTGTACTCTTCTTCAACGTTTGCTTTACTTCCTGGATTTTTCCCACATGGAAATTCTGACCAATCAAGAGCAGCTTTCTCACACAAGGCATTTGATCTGGTCCGCTTGAAAATGCTGTCGTGAGAACATGAATCAACTCTAGGCAATTATGCAACTGTGGAACAAAACTAGTCCCTGATTCAGACCAAAGCAAGACAAATCTAGGTCTGAAAACACCCAGTGTAACCCATCCCCGTAACCCTGTCAGTGTAATATTGATTAATGATACACTGTGAACTCTGAGTAAGAGTTTGGGTTTTAACATGAAGAATAAATTGAATGCACTGAGGAAACATTTGGTCCAAAGAGATTCTGATGAATGAGGCTGAATGTTCTTCATTCTCAGCTCAAACTGAAACAGCAGTTGAGTCTGTTCTGGAGCTCTCTAACAGATCACATGTTCTTCCTCAAGCTGAGAGCTTTTAAACCAACAGGGAAGAGAAGTCATTACAGTGCTCAGAAAATTGTAAATGTGAACAGCTCCATCTGCTGAGGAAGATCATGTGATACATATGAAAGCTCCAGTTATACACATACAGTGAAAACTGACACTCTTGTGTCTTTGCTTTTTGTGGCACTAATTTTGGTTTCTGAGTTTTCAAAAGTTCAGATTCACTTTGTTATTCTGTTGTTTCTGTATAAATCTTTTGTTTTGCTGAATTGAAATGATTAACCCATGAATATCATAACATCCTGAGACCTGAACTTTTGTTTGGTATGTATTTTTAATTTCTCCCCACTATTTGGGATCAGTAGGACCTGATAAGTATAAAAACTAAACATTGTTAACGACAATAAAGTCCCAATGTCCTCAAACAAGCTGATGATAAATTCCCAACATCTTCAAACAAGTATGTCCTAATTAACAGCGTCTTAGCTTGTTATTGTTGCTAAAACTGGTAAAATGTGTTGGTATATCAAACTGCAAACTTAATTAATCATATATAAACAAGTTTCAATTGTAAAAATGTGATCAGGTTTTGTACCTTGTCCAATTTTGTGTCGGGATCTGCTGCAGACTGACTTGGCAGAGATGGCTGCCATCTTGTTTTTACATGGATTAGTGTATTGTGCTCTTACTACCACTAGATGGCACAAAAAAGTGTCCATGAACGAGGACAACAGGTCTAAATTAAGTAGATTAACTATAAAGTGCAGTAAATCCTAAATGGACGTCCTCATGTGAAGACACAGGGTCTCAGGTGGATAAATATAATGTGTATTGCTGATACAGAGTATAACAGCACAGGGACTTTTAACTATGAATGTTTCACTCTGCTTTACAGGTGTTCTAAACTGTTAATTTCATTAAACGTTGATTATCCTGCATTAAGAGTCATCGCAACAAATTTTGCACCGCAAACATCCAGATTTCCACAAATAACGTTTGAGTTAAATAAAAATACTAAATGGTCGTCAGAAGAGGATTAAGGGATGGAAAGAAACCTGGATACTTCAGTGCAAACCTCCATCTGTGCTCATATGACAACAGCTGATATCATAATGTACTTTTTGTTCAGCTGTTAACTCATTTGAATCACACAAAGGTGACTGTCAACACTCTTTTTTCACTGGTTGCACAATAAATGGAAACTTACAGATAAAACATGACACAAAGCAGCTGGTCTGTGGTAACATGTAGACCCACACAAAGCAAGCGTGCAGGAATGTTAATGTGTTGCTTTGCGACAGTCCAGTCAAAGAGGCGATAAATGATCAAATAAACAAACAAATCTTCATCCGTTGTGGCTCATTCTTTTTAACTTGTAAATGCTTGTAGAACTGTTGAAAAGAAGCAATGTCACACTTGAGGTCGTGCTGTTGTCCTGAAAATCAGCTGTTATTAATGAAGTTAATTTGTTAACGTGTGTTTGGGAGCAGGGCCACGCCTCCACCATACTTCTGATTACGTGCCAAGCCTGCCTATACCTGGTCAACCTGCTCTGTTTGTCTCAGATTTGTAGACCAACCCTCTGTTTCCCTTCCTTTAATCCATCATTCCTTCATCCCCTCATCTCTTCTTATTCATCTGATGCATACCTCTCCCATGTCTTACTCTAGGTACCGTCTTGGGGCCTGTAATCACCTCAGGCGGAAATACACCTGAGACGAAACCCCCACACTGAGTCTCCCTCAAACCGATCTCCAGTACATCCTCCCAGATCAACCTAACAGAAGACACCCCTCTTCCACCTTCACCCCCCACATCCATTCACCAGTCCTCAACAACTACAATTAAACATTTAAACGACATATTGTTGTGACGTGGTCCTTGCTAGTGAATCTTCGATACTGCAGCATATCAAAGTTAACTTCCTAATAGAGAATGTAAAGTTGACGTCACACCATGTACATTTTTTTGGATGAGGGTGCCATCTTGTGAGGCATGCACTGTGTTATCACAGACTGCAAAAATAATGGACGTAGCTACCATAACATCACCCATTGGTTTGTGGACTCCCATTTTGAAGCCATCTTGGTTTTCAGGAGCCAGAAATGACCATATTTGGGTGAAAGGGTGGATCTGACTGAGAAGCTAAGGACACTATCATCAGACAGCCTGTCACTCAAATCAGCCCTGTCATTAATTATGCATAACTTTAAGCCTCAATAAAATGCAAACAGGTGAGATAAAAAAATTCACCTATGCACAGTTGTCATGAATGTTTTTTGTACCAGGCTGTAAACATGTTTATTTCTGCTATAAATGTGGGTATTTGAACATGAGGGTCTATGGGGACTGACTCACTCTTGGAGCCAACCTCAAGTGGCCATTAGAGGAACTGCAGTTTTTGGCACTCCAGTACTGACTTCATTTTTCAGCCCCTGAAGCTGCTGCTTGTGTGTTACCTGTGCCTGCTACAGTGGTAAAACAACCTTATATGGACAAACTAATCACAATTAACAACACGGATCCAAGCTAGGCTGATACACTTCCTCCACTCACATACCTGCACACTGCAAACTATCTCGTTTTTGGACTGAGTCCATACACTTTGGTGACCGAGATAGCAGGGCACTGACCTAACAAGATGGTGCGCCCATCCCACACAGTGTGACTTCACATTCTCTGCACTGTGAACACAACAATACAACATCAGTAAAATACAAAGAGGTGTGACAGACAGACAGATTGTGGGTCATTTACAAGCTGTAAACTGGAGACACAACATGATACCAAATATACAGTGCGATTTCAACACATGATGGACAGCTGGAGAACAGACTACAGGTCAATGGAACAATAGGTTCATGCACTTCATTACACACAACAGCAAGTAAACGCATCATCGTTTAATCAACTTCAGTACGTGAAAAGCATCGCTGTTCAAATGCAACAAACTACAACTTTTAGAACAAAACTTAAAACTCACCTTTTCAAACATTAACCACATTTTAATCTCAGTTCCAGTTGAAGTGGGCTGCAGAGGCTTCGTAAGCGAGTTTTGGTGTTGCACAACCCAGAAAGAGAGGTCACTGGTCCAATATTATTCCCATTATTATTATTGTATATGCTGCCACTTGGTGACATCATTAGAGAACACAGTGTTCTCTGTTTTCCTAGTTATGCTGATGACACACAACTGTACATCTCTGCTGAACCAAACGATGCCGCAGCCATAAACTCCATCACTACCTGCCTCTTGACAATAAATAAATGGATGAAGACAAAACTGAAATCCTGCTTGTCGGCCCAAAAACAAAAATAGAAATGCTAATTAATAATCTGGGTAATTTACCTTCCTGGATTGAATCTGAAGTTACAAGTCTTGGCGTGATCCTTGATTCAGATCTAAGCTAAGCCAGTCCCACATTAACAAGGTGACGAAAACATAATTTTTCCACCTCAGAAACATCGCTAAGATACGACCATTTGTAACTGAAAAAGATCCAGAGAAACTGATTCATGCCTTTATTTCAATTTGCCTAGACTACTGTAACACACACTTTACTGGCCTAAAAACACCACCGAGCGACTTCACCTCATTCAAAACTCTGCAGCTCGGCTATTAACCAGAACCAAGAGTAGAGAGCACATCAAGCCAGCCTGAGCTGCTCTGCACTGACTTCCTGTCACTTCCTGTTGTTAGAATTGATTTTAAGCTCCTTCTCCTTGTATACAAAGCCCTACATGGGCTGGGACTGAGCTACATTGCTAACTCCTTGTTAACTATTTGCCTCCAACAACACTGCAGTCATCTGCTACTAGTTTATTGGAGGTTCCCAGAAACAGCCGGAAGAAGATCAAGGATGCAGACTTTGTCAGTTAAGCCCCAAAGCTATGAAATACACCACCTATAGATATCAGGGAAGCTAGGTCACCAAATATTTTTAAAAGAAAGCTAAAAATGTATCTTTTCACTTTAGTCTTCACTGTTTCTTACTTTTCTATCTATCCAACCCTTTGGCTCCCACTCGGACCCCCAGACAGCACCATTACTCCCACTCATAGTCTCAAATATGTGCATCAAGGATTGTAACATCTAGTCCTAAACTGAACTTCACCTTAGCTCCATTTATTTCTTAGCCTTAACTTTTATTACTTTTAATATCTGACTTGTTTTCAATGTTCCTGTTTCTTGCATCAGTCTTTGTTTTGCAGCTCTGAAGTTGTATTATTATTATTATTGAATTAAAATACTCAATTAAAATACCTCAAAACTGCACTATAGTACACTCGTGGGATTACTGTGCTCAGTTACTGTCCGCCCTGAGGATCTCCAGCTGTAATAAAGGTTTGATGTGTATGTAGGGTCAAAGAACAGAGGGTGTGATGAGCTGCATGGACTGTTAATGTGATTTGTCACATTGGGTTACACAACTACAACTGACTTTATGTGAAAGATGTTCTCACTGCAGAGAAGTAAAATCAGGAAGAAAAAATGCTGACGTCTACAGACAAAGACTGGTCTGTGATCTGCACTAGTGTGTATGATCCATATCAGTGTGTTGTTCAGAGGTGGATCTGACTGTATCAGATGTCCCAGTGACTCCCAACTGTGTGCGGCTGCAGAAAAGGAACAGGTTTCAGAAAAATCAGCTGTTGGCAGGAGCACAACATACCTGTGTGTAGGTGGCACAGAGAGAGGGCAGGACTGAAGGTGTAAAGACTTTGAGATTGCTCCTCGCACCAGACACACAGGTGAAACAGCTGAGAGAGAAACACGATCAGACAGGCGGAGGATGGACATCACTTCCTGTTTCTGTGCTGTAGCTGCAGCTGTGTACTTCTTCACTGTGCTGT
This sequence comes from Epinephelus moara, assembly GCF_006386435.1. Lineage (NCBI taxonomy): Eukaryota > Metazoa > Chordata > Actinopteri > Perciformes > Serranidae > Epinephelus > Epinephelus moara. The sequence goes on along the minus strand of NC_065525.1, from coordinate 38,243,542 downwards.
GGAGGTTTAAAGAGGACTGTGGAGCCGGAAACCGGCCAGGTATTGTCGGGGCCCTCCTCTGGGCCCTCGGTGCCCTTGGTGGGGCCGCTCTGTTTTTCACTGTTCCTCCAGGTGTCTGTGGGTCTGTCCTCCTCGGCTGCAGCTTGATCCTGATCTGTGGGACTGACAGGAGAGGGGAGCTGCTGCCAGGACACGGCAGAGCAGTGCTGATCACAGGTGAGACACACCTGTCACTCCAACACAAACAGAGTCATAATGGTCATGTTATGATGCATTAATGTGTTCATCATGCAGCTGGTAAAGGTGGAGGTCACTTTAATAACTTCATATAGTGCCGGGTAGTTTGTGAATTTCCAACATGACGATCAAAAGTTAGAATAATTTATAATAGTTTGATTCTGTTGCTGAGCACACTTTATATCTTTTCCTCTGAAAGGCTGTGACTCAGGTTTTGGTCACGCCCTGGCCAACCGGCTCAGTGAGGGCGGAGTGATGGTGTTTGCTGGCGTGCTGGATGTGAATGGAGCTGGAGCTCAGCAGCTGAGAGAATGCGGGCGTGAAAACCTGCAGGTCCTGCAGCTCGATGTTACTGACAGCTCCCAGATAGAGACGGCACACAGGTACATCTGTGCTCAGGTGGCTGACACAGGTGAGAATGAACACACACACACCTGACAGCTGCTGCTGGTAAACACACTGGTACAGTCTGTGGACTGGACTGAGGTTTAGTGAAATGTACAGCAGTGCTGGTCAACATGGAAACAATCAGATATTTATCAATATCGCTATTGTAACAATATTGTAGGGTTGACGAATGGTGCTTTGACTAAATATTTACACAATGAGATTTTTTTGATAAATCATTATCAGTGTGGACACAGTGACTCAGGTAAAAAATTACAGCACTTTTCTGTAATGCAGCCTTTAAAACCAGGGGAAAACAACACCTACCATATTACCATATTCAAAATCTGAGAAATCAAAAATCACCATAAATATATTTTTGAGTGTCTGAGAGCTGATCTGTTGATTGTAAATCAAAGATTGTGGTGCTTATTTATGTAGGAATATATATTTTTTTAATTTTAAGAATCTTTTACGAATTGTTATTTATACATTTTTTCATTTATTTATCTAATTTTATTTTCTAATTTATTTTTTCTATATTATTATTTTATTTACATATTGTGTTTATTTTTTATCTTTTTATTTATTTATTTTTATCCTCTTGTGTATGTACATATATTTGATTTATTAACACTGTGACACTGTTTATGCTAGAAAAAAAAAAGCCAAAAAAAGTTCAACAAAAAATATTAATTAACATTTAAAACTTTTATGTGAAGAAACTAAAAATAATTTTGCTTTAAATGCATATGCAGATATTTGGACGCATATGCAGATATTTGGAGAGATTCATTCTCACTTTGACTTTGATTAACAAAAAAAATCCTAAATGTAAAACAACAAAACATTAAGTTATTATGAATTAATTCACCAGAAGTCTTTTGTTTCATGTCTTGTGTTTCATGTCTCATTTCCTTGCAGGTCTGTGGGGTTTGGTGAATAACGCAGGAGTCCTCTACTGTCCTGTGGACGTGGAGCTCACCCCGTTCAAAGCGTACAGACACTGTGTGGACGTGAACTTCCTGTCTGCTGTGAAGATGTCTCAGGTGTTCCTCCCTCTGCTGAGGAGGTCCAGAGGACGCATCGTCAATGTGTCCAGTGTGGCAGGTACGTCCCAGTACTTGTTTATTTAATCCTGTGGTCTGAGACAGTCCAAAAATATCAGTTAACATGACTCCCAAATCCAAAAACTATAGAGCTAAAACTCAAACTCAAAATTTTCTAGACCACGGAAAATGATAAAACCCTTCCAAAGCTGCAGGTCAGCAGAGCGAGTACTGATAATACTTTCAGTAAACTTTGTTTGGAAAATTTACTTAAGCAACATTTTGAATGCTTTTGATCAGCTTTTGAAGGTGTATTCACGGCATATTAATGGCACATCTCACAGGTGCAATTTTTATGGATTTGACTAAAACTTTTGATGACGTTGATCGTTATTTGCTTTCAGTTAAACTTCATGCTATCAGCCTCTCTAAAAGGGCAGTTCTTTGATTCAACTCATACCTTAATAACAGAAATAATTGTGTTGTCCTGCATCAGAATAAATCTGATTTGTTGATTCAGCAAAGAGGTGTGCCCCAGGGCTCAACATTGGGACCACTTCTCTTTTTATATAAACAACCTACCAGGGGCGTAAATATGGTCAGGGCAGGCAGTGCGGTTGCACTGGGGCCCATGGGGTGGGAGGTGGGGGCCCTTGTGAATTATTCAGACTGCCACTTCAGAAAAACATCGGTGCTCAAAGAAGAACTCACATTGAAATAAAACTGGTGCCATTTGCTATGGGCTATATGCCCTCAAAAAAAGCAAACTGACTTCGGGGGGTGTATTTATAGTGTAATAATGGTGCATTAATGATGTGCTAACAATATATAAATGGCATATTAATGGCGTCTACATGGCATATTGATGACATATTGATGGCGTTGAAATGGCACCTTGATGGCATATTTACAGTATTAATAGTGTAATAATGGTGCATTAATGGTGTGTTAACAGATTATACATTGCATATTGATGGCATATTAATGGAATATTGATGATGTATTGATGGCATATTAACGGTGTAATAATGATGCATTAATGATGTGTTAATAGTGTATTAATAGCATATTGGTGGCATACTAATGAAATATACATGGCATATTGATGGCATACTGATGATGTATTAATGGTGTTTAAATGGCATCTTGATGGCATATTAATGGTGCATTAATAGTGTAGTGGCATATTAATGGTGTATATATGGCATATTGATGATGTATTAATTGCGTTTAAATGACATTTCAATGGCATAATAAAGGTGTATTAATAGTGTAATAATGGTGCATTAATGATGTACCGTTATCATGCCATCAAGATGTAATTTAAACGCTATCAATATGCCATTAATATGCCATGTGTACGCCATTAATATTCCATAAATACAGTTAACCATTAATATACTGTTAGTACATTCGTATTCTGAATCTGAATCTGAATGTACTAACAGTATATTAATGGTTAACTGTATTTATGGCATATTAATGGCATATTGATAGCGTTTAAATTACATCTTGATGGCATGATAACGGTGTATTAATAGTGCGATAACAGTGCATTAATGATGTGTTAACAGTGTATTAATGGCATATTGGTGACATATTAATGGCATGTAAACGGCATATAGACTGATGGTGTATTAACACAGTAATAACAGGTTAATCATGGTGCATTAATGATGTGTTAATAGTTTATTAATGGTTTGTCCTGCAGGTGAGGTGCCAATGCCGATGTTGGCTGCTTACGGAGCCTCAAAGGCAGCAATGAGCAATTTCTCCCATGTGATGAGAATGGAGTTGTCTGAGTGGGGAGTCAAAGTGGCTTTAATTCAACCTACAGGATTCAGAACAAGTAGGTCTGATCTGAACGGTTTCCTGATGATCACATTCAGATTTTAAATGTGTTCATTTGTGATTTAAGAGACACATTGTATTGGATATTAATGTATTAAATGTTCATTATAAATAAACGTATTACTATTTTTAGGGAAAAATTAAACTGCCATTAACCTCACCCTGTTTCTCCCACACTGTTATCATCTTGAATTACTTTGTGATGTCTCTCGTACAGCTGTGTAGTTTGCTGATAAATCTTAATTCTTCTTGTCAGAAATCTTTGGGAACAGCGACGCCGTCTCTCGCTACACAGACGAGATCCTCTCATCTGTTTCTTCTGAAGTCAGAGAGGATTATGGGGAGGTGTACATCTCGTCTCTCCCCAGCAGTCTGTCCAAAATGTCCAGTCAGTGTCTAGCGGACCTGTCTCCCGTGGTGGAGGACATGCGTCACGCTCTGCTGTCAGTCCATCCCAAAACCATGTACAGGCCCGGACAGATGGCATGGTTTCTCCCATTCCTCCAGCGCTGCTGCTCCACCACTGTGTCCGACCCCATCATCACGAAGATCGCTAAACTCACTGACTGTAAACCGGTGGCGCTCAACAGGAGCTGAGGCTCATGGGAAAAACATTATCTGCAGCTGGTGGCTTCAGCTTCACTAGGATGCAAAAATCAACTTCAGAGATGTGAAACTTTCCTTAAAAGACACATTATTTTTTGGGTGACAGAGGTCAGAGAGGAGACTGTCAATAAAACTAAAAAAAAAAACCATCTTAAACATCTAATGCCTGGTTCATGCTACACGACATTTTTTGTTCATTGTGACAGCCACTATGTTAGATTAGGCGATTGTTTCTGTGCTAATGGCAGTACTCACCAGGTTGCTTCAGTGCCTCTGCTGTTCCATACCATCATTTTTCCCTTTTTACTCTGTTGCAGTAACGTCCCTACACGAAATATCTAAAAATCGCTGTGTTTCTCTTGGTCAAAGTGACTGGCTGTGATGCGAGAAGTCGTGAATGACAAAAAGAAAATCAAATATGCTAGACTTTCTGTTAGAATGTCTTATGCTGTCCCAGATGCAGCATTGGTTGCCGTCTACTATGACACACTACACGAGATGAAATGATGGATTATCGCGTACCACACTCATTGTTGTTCATGATCCAAGCCGACACCATACGACAGTGTCACGATATAATGGGGCTGATATCGTGTAGTGTGAACCAGGCATAACTCTCAGCCAGAGATAGAAGAAGTGTCTTTCCCAAAACGCTGAACTCCTCCTTTAAGGGCCATTTAAAGAAACCACAGATATATACATGACACAAGACGCACAAACACACTGAGCGATGCATTTAATGCAGGTCTCATCACGCAGCACAGACTGTAAAAACACTGTGTTCACACCTCTGACAGCCTCTCAAAGACACATCTTTTCTTTAAAAAACAGGATGTATAACATCCAATCAGCCTTAAAACACTGAACATTCTGTAATAATAATAAAAAAAAAAGTTCTGTTTTGAGTCCTTTACATAAAAAAGTCCGTCACATGTTGGTGTCAGTCCTGAGGTTTCAGAAAGGCTCTCTTTGTGCTGGTTTCTACAACGTTTTGGTTTACGTCGTCCTCTTCTATCGTTGCTCTCTCACGCTTCTTTGCAAACTTCTTCTTCATGCTTTCGACTAAACTTTCGTACCTGAAGAAAGAGAAGAAACATAAGGTTAAGAAATTCAAAATTAAAGTTACACACGAAGCACAGCAGCTCAGCTTGTTAAAATAAGTATATTCTTTATGACATAGGTCTTCAACAGGGGGTCTGCAACCCCTCAGGGGTCCTCAGGGTTACTGCAGGGGTCCTCCAAATTATTGTTTGATACTTTTTTGAAATTGTTTAAAAATTTTAATTTGCCTGAAAATACACAGTGACATGAATGCAACATATTATTAACAAAGACACATTAGACTACTTGTAAAATAAAACAAAACAAAATGAAAAAAAATAAAAAAAATAAAAAAAAAAATTGTTTGTTTTTACCATAAATCAACAGCAGGTACAAACATATACATGTGTGCAAGTTATCATGACAAGACACAAACAGGAAATATAAAACTTAAAGGTCCAGTGTGTAGGATTTAGGGGGGTATATTGGCAGCATGGTGGTGCAGTAGTTTGCATTTTTATTTTTTTTTAACTGCTTTATTCTGTGTTTTTACTGGTTTAAATCACCTGGTCCGTTTGTTTAGGAGAGGAAGAGACCTCTATGGATAATTCAGCTCCCAGTAAAAACCTCCTGAACAATGAACACTGAAGGAACTCTAACCAGGAGAAGTTTCAGCTGGTTGAAATTTTCAATCCTCACCGCTGGAGGCCACTAAATCCCCCTAAATCTTACACTGCCTTTAATTAAACTGCCAATCCGAAAACAAAGTCAAACACCTCAAATTAAATAAAATCTCTCTGCTTACATTTAAAAGCACAACAACAAACAATTGTTCCTGTGTTTGTACCTGAGAGCCATTTCCTCATCTGTGACATCCGTCTGCATCCGGCTGATGTCTTCTTCTTCCTGTTTCTCCTCTTCATCTTTTGGATTCATCAGAGCCATCAGTTTCTGTCACGAACGCAAAACAATCAACATCGTGAACGGCTCCACATTTTAAATCAAACATGGTCGCATTTATAGTTTAGGTTTTCATCCTAAATGTTTATTGTTTAATTTGCAGCTTCTTTGGGAAAAGTTTGTCTTTTCACAAAAACATCAAAATGTTTCTGATATTCTGGAGATAAATTTATGTTTTTATACCCGACAACACCAAAACATTCTGATGTCCCTGAAAGCAACAGTTTGCAGAGAAACACCAGTGAGAAGACTGGAGGGAGCAGAGGATGTGACAGATTAAAAAATGACAACAGACCTCGACTTCTGGATTAAAACCCTTGAAGGAGATGCGACCGTACTTCAGGTCTTCACAGGGAACAAAACTCTTCTCCTCTATGATCAGACTCCTGAGAGAGGAAAGAGACAACAGATTAGAAAGATCCAACACAACACAGCAGCACCTCTAAAGTTATCATAACGTTAACTCCTCTGAAACTTCATGACAGGTGGGTTTGTTTATATCAGACTGCATTAGTTTTAATTTGATTATTAAATATCAACAACCTCATAGACTGAGAGCAAAGTGTAAAATATCCCTCTCATACCCACTCACACTGGTATAAATGCACATGCTTAAAGGGCCACTGTGTAAAATGGGTTGAAAACAGTGACATCAGTGGTCAAATTCTAGATTGCAGGGCTCACTCACTGACCCCTCCCGTCGGGTAAATGACAGTGGCCTCGTAGGGACAAAAAGCCTTGCGCAGACACGAGTTTTTCAGGAGTAGGTCTATCTAGAGACAAGGTGAATGTTTATTTAGAAATCTAAACCATGTTACGATATTGTAATGAATACCTCACGAGCAGGAGACCAGAGTAGCGTTCGGGAAAAAAGCCCGTTTATTTGACCACTCCAAAAACTCCGGTAACACTCCAGGGGGTAAAAGACTCCGTCCCAAACTCTGACTC